>NC_134408.1:129901817-130501817 GCF_038048845.1 Mixophyes fleayi
CATACCCTAGGGACCATTAGACCAGCTTGTCCGAAAACTGAATATAAACTTTGAGAAGGTTTTTTCAAATTCAACAATCTCCCTGGGGTTTTAAGACAGAAGCCTGTGAGATATATCTCTTCCTTTAATAACTCTCCCAGCGCTAATATATATATAAATATATATACACATATATATATATATATATATATATATATATAAAAATATATATATATATATATATATATATATATATATATATATATAAATAAATAAATATATATATATATATATATATATATATATATATATATATTTACATACATATATTTATATACTTATATAATATATATATATATATATATATATATATATATATATATATATATATATTATACATATACGCTTTCAGAGACTCGTCTATATAATGCAACTTGTAATATAGTGTTTTAGCTTTATTGGTCTTTTAATGTTTACTACATTCATTTCCAGAACATTCACAGTAGGTTATGTACGTTGATTACAGACAGTTTTGGCATTTTGGAAAATCACAGTGCGAAGTTCTCTTAATGAAGAAGCCATTGTGCACTAATGTCTTCTCACAGAATGACTAACAATTTAGTCTTATGATTTTTTCTTGCAATTGTAGATCACCTTAATTCTTAACTTTTAATTAAACAACAAAGGGATACCTCTGAAACTCTCGAGTCATCTCTTTATTCAAGATAGATTTCCTCACAAAATTATAGCCTTTACAAACTATTTACATGCCTCAGTAGTTTTTCCTTGTACATTAAACAATTTTGTGTTTGCACAATATGTTCTCATATATTTGCATAGTTTCTGAGTTGGTAAGAAAGATAAACAGAAGCTCATCAGGTTTAAGCTGCAGTAGTTTTCTCTATTGTTGCAGAGTAAGTTATACCTGAAAAAATATTGCAACTGTGAAACAAAGGAAAAGGTTTTTTTTCCATGATATGGCTATACCTACAGATGGAACATATAGATTTGTGACAAACGGCACTATATCCACTCAGGCGCATCGCATTGTCATGCACACTGCATTGAGTGGGTGGAGCTGATATGATGCAATAATGTTCCCTATCTGTGTGTAAATAGATATATATATTCCCAGCACTTTTCTTTTTTCTTTTGTATACTTCTGATGTCCCCTCACTCTCACGGTTAATTTAAAGAATAAATTAGGTTAAATAGTAGAAAATAGAAAAATTAAGGGACTGGTGAAAGTTTTTGGACATTTACCAGGGTATCTTCAAATCTGCAAAGCTAGGTGCAGGTTGATTTTCTAAGGGGCAGTTTCCTAGTATGGAAAATAGACATGCAATGTGAAATGCGTTGGTCCAAGTAGGTGAATAGGTAAACTGTGCTTGCCCACATTTTTGTGGTTCACAAATGAGCCTTTCTCTGTGCCTTTTGGTTGTGAGTAGAGTGTGTCACTGTTATGCTTCTTCTGGTACTTGCCTATGTGCATCTGGTTGTCTGTACCTGATGTTGCCGCTCAAAAAAAAAAAAAAAAAGTATCAAATACTCCAGAAAGTAAGAAAATACATAACTTTTAGTGCTTTTTCAATTTATAAATTGCAATTTTCATTTTACAATTGAAATCCATAGAACTGTTTGAGACAATCTTTTAATAAAAGTAATCATTGGAACATTTGTTCTGTTAATTTATCTAGCGTTTGAATTTGACCTAAATAAAAGCACCCAGTAAAAACGTATTTAAAAAACATGCTCAACATAAAAATGATAATAAACACAATTACATATGACAACCTGCAAAACATATATGTGTAATGTTAATTGTTGATACTTCTTTAATTTCAAAAAGACAACTACTTTATTTTTAAACTTTTTCAGTTCCTGGAAAATGGAAAATAAATTACTGTGGCTAATGTGCAATGTTAACTGGCACAAGACATGAGATTTCCTGCCAAGTTTACTTTAAGCATTTCAAGGATAAAAACAGATTAGCGATTTGCTAAACATGCATTTATTTTGTAGCATTTGTAGTTTTTGAACAGTTGTCACTTAAAAGTGCTTTAGAAATGCTGGCTCGGAGTTAAGAAATTAGATCTTATACCCTAGATATGTTCACTGTAAATCAATATATTAAACAAGTGAGGATATTTCGACGTTGACTGACAAATGAAGAGATGTTTGCTATATTATGTTTGTCTTTTAAATATGTTTGGTTTTAACATCAGCAGAGAACATTGATGATTAATCTCCAAATCCTCTTGTGAGCCTTGTCAGCGTTATAGCTCTTTATTTAATAGTCCTCTACGTTTCAG
Source organism: Mixophyes fleayi (assembly GCF_038048845.1). NCBI lineage: Eukaryota > Metazoa > Chordata > Amphibia > Anura > Limnodynastidae > Mixophyes > Mixophyes fleayi. The sequence continues at coordinate 129,904,109 of NC_134408.1, forward strand.
GGGCACCAGTTACTTCCAAATTTTAAACAAACCAAATGGCAGTCATTTGGCTTGCTTGACAATTATGGATAAATACATTTTATTTTGGTCAATAATCTATTTTATTATGATTATACTTGTAGATAGTATCAACTTATTACACTGGCTTATCAGAACCGTGGATTGTCATAACTGATTGTAGGAAGAAGTTTAGGGTCGTCTGCGTTTCTCCTACAATCACAGTCATAGCAGCGATGTGATTGGCAGGATGGCAGGATATTCTTCCTCACCCTCCCCTACACCACTTACCGTGTCAATCACTGGGCTTCAGCAGAGAATGGCACAAAATCCTCTCTGGTCAAATTACAGATGGGTGCGTCGTTTTTCACTAATGTAGATAGACCATCTGCACAATTTGAGCTGAGAATTGCTGACTGGATATATTATTTAAGTTTCAGCCAAAGTTTGTGATTTAAACTCATTAATCACATGGATGAGGAGCATAGGCAAACCAAGGGGGGGGGGGGGGGGGGGGGGGGTTCCTAGTGCCTGGAAACCCCCTCATAGCATGGGGCACTGTATAATTGAGGTGGCTGGAACCTGTCCCCGCTTCACACGGCTCTGCTTGAAAATGGAGAGCTTCGTGCACCTAACAGTAGTGCACGCAGCATTGCCCATGTATATTATGGGGATAGAAAGAGTTGGAGAGCAGCCAAGCACTGTCTATTATTATAGCCACGCCCCCATGCATGCTGGTCACGCCCACTGGTGGCGTAGTGTGGAAACCCCCCTCTACAAATCCTGCGTTTGCCCCTGGAGGAGAAGCATTGACAACAGCAATGTCTATTTTAATCAGACAAATGATAGTAAGACAGGGGTGTCACAACTGTCTTCCAGGGATCTCTCGGCTTAAAGGGAATATGGGACCTCAGGTAACTAGCGCTATACATTTGTTTTAGATGTTCCCTCTGTCTATAACATACATTTAAGCCAAAAATGTCAACCATTTTTAAGGGGGATGCCACATTCACTGTGATCTATAAGCAAAGTGTATTTTGTGTTTAAAGATCCATTTAGCGCTCAACATGAATGCTTCATGAGGAAAACAACAGGAACACGTTACATCTTTTCCAGCTAATCTACTGTTACTAAGTAAATGTGTTGACACTATTCTTGTTTGCTCTTTTCAATTGGAAATTCTCATGTACATTTCTCATGGGAAATTGAGGATACAAAGTCACAACAACAGCAGTGAAGTGACTACAGCCTTCAAAGGTATTGACAATAAAATACATTAATGATACCTACATTTGGCAAATGTGGCTCACCTCCCTGTACTTCTGATAAGAACATACTTCAATGCCCATCCTCATTTGCAACATACAGTAAAAGGTACTTGCTGATAATGTCATTGTGGGTATCAACAAAACAGCATAGGTGGGAAGACAGACAATTTCTGAAGTGACAATTTATCTACTGGCTGTCTATGAGACTGGTTAAGCCTTAAGCTGGGTACACACTGGTGCATTTTCGTCCAATAATCGGGCAAATCAGCCGATATATATACGACCGTTCGGTTGGAAGTCGGGTTAGTGTGTATAGTGACACTATGGTCGAAATTCATTCCAAAGTGTCGATTGTCGGCTCATTTGGTTGCTCATACTGTTTAATATTTTCCAACTAATCCACCTAACGATCATGTAGTGTGTATAAGTTTCCGATCGATCCATGAGCAACTGCCGATAGTTCCTCGAGCTGCGACTCCTTTGCGGGCGTGTGTATGTTAATTTCTGCTGCCTGTATACGAATGTATGAAAAAAAACGTGTTACCTTCGCTTTTTTTATGAGGTTTGGGGTGGTTACTATTGAAAATGCTCGGCCCTTTATTTAAATTTCTTGGGGATATCGTTACGTGGACCTCATAAGTTGTTTCAGTGTGTACAAAATTCTAATCTATGCTCACCACAATATGGCGGTGAAAAGTCGCTGCCCGGACGGTCGGACTTTCGTTAATAGTCTAAATCGTGACTAGCGTGTACGCATTAATCGTCCGAGCGATCGGACCTTCGGGCAAAGGTAAAATCGGTGTAGATAACACGTTGGTCAGAAAAATTCTCCAGTGTGTACCTAGCCTTAGTGTGGCTCCTAGACTGCCCTTTAAAGGTCAGAGATCATCCCAAGTAGATTGGAGAGTCCCCAATGCAGCAACTGTAAAACGTATATCAATGACACCTTTATACATAAGAATTGCTTACATTCAAGATTGATCATAGTGCCTCCAATTGGCAATGTAATTAAATATATGCAGGCAAAGGGATTGGTGCTAAGGAATCACATGTGGTTTATATAGAGAAATACATACATATAGGGGCTAATTTTCTGTATTACAGCAGCTAGCGTTTGCCTTGTGGAACATGACTATTGTTGCTTTAGACAATTAATGAGTGCAGCGCAGCACTGAACTCACCTATTAGACAGTGTGAAACTGGCCAAAAACAGATTTTCTTTCAAAATCAAGTGAAATTTGTGATTTCAATCAATTTTTTCTTTTTAAAGGGATTTACCAGCAATGTTCTGCCATTCATTTCAAAGATTTATTACTTTCAATGGTGTTTCCACTGTGAGCACTAAACCCTATTTAAATGAATTGGCGAATTGAATTGAATGGAGGGTCACAACATTGTTAATTGTTTTCTTGCCACATTAATAGAGATTCAGTTATCTTCCATTATACTTGGATTACTTGGATGGATAAGTTACAACTCCAGGGGTAAATGTTTTATCCTGCGGATTCGACAAATTGACGATATAGACGAATAGACCCGTTAGTTCATGCTGGTTTCACCTTATATGCATACTTGCCAACTCTCGGAAACAAGTTTCCGGGAGAGGGGGCGTGACTGGAAAACGTAATTTACGTCGCGGGGGGCGGGACGAGGCCAATTGCGTCATTTTGGCCCCGCCCCCACGACGTAAATTACGTTTTCCAGCATGGCGTCAATCACCGAGAATCGCATCATTTGACGCGATTCTCTGTGAAATCCAGGATGCGGGAGAAATGCCAACGAGCCCGGGAGCCCGGGAAACTGAACCGAATTTCGGGAGTCACCCGGACATTCCGGGAGAGTTGGCAAGTATGCTTATATGCAGTGATGAATGTAGTGAGCACACTTACCGTGTACAATGGGTACCGACAACGCTTTCAATGTGTGGAGAATGCTTAGAAAATTAGGATCCATTGAACCTTTTGACGAATACTTACTTAAATGGGAGCACATTGCAGGCCTGATTCCTTAAGGAAAGTAAGGCAAAAAAATTAGTAAATTTTCTCCTGGACAAAACCATGGTACAATGCAAGGGGTGCAAATTAGTTTATTATTTTGCACATAAGTTAAATACTGGCTGTTCTTTCATGTAGCACACAAATACTTGTTAGCTTAATGTGTACACTGAAATTTAAAGTTGATCTAGAACATGCCCTATCCCAACTATAAATCTGCCATCACATTTTAAATTTCCCTCCCCCTCCAATGCAACATGGTTTTGGCCAAGGTGCAAAGTTGCTCATCTTTTTTGTTTAACCTCCTTAATGAATCATGTCCTGCATGTGCATACAGAGGGCCTGATTCATTAAAGGAAGCATATTGAACATATTGCGCATTTTTTAAAAACGACACGTTAATGGGGTGTAAGCACATCCGAATTCAACAAGGAGCTGATCTGAGACACCTATTGTGATGAATACGGGTGTAGACACTCTCTGCTCTCCTACACAAGACACTGTAGGATACGTGCAAAATATATGTGGAATAGAATCTGACAAAAGAACGCACAGGAAAAAGAAAGCTATTCAATTAATGTCAGCTGTTAATAATATAGGCATTAATGATAAAACATTAGAAAATACAAAAAGTGGTTGTTTTTACTTGAAAAACATTTATGAAGATGTTGGCACTTAGACTAGACCCTAGATGGAGTTAGAGGTACATCTAAAAAGCAGGTACCTGAGAGATGACCAGAGCTTGAATTGGATGCTTGAGCTTGGCACGCCCTTACTGTACATTCACTGTGGGCATACAGCCCTTCCTCACCCCGTTCCTTCCCTGAATTTGTAGTCCGTCTTAAGTGTCCTTTGCACTTGAGGATGAATTAAACGTTGCTGCGCACTGTGACGAATGGTCCAGATTAATTGTGTGGACTGTATGCACAAAATCAGCGTTTACGTCCCTTAATGAATCAGCCCAGAGTGAGCATTCAACAAAGGGTTCAATGGTCTGAGCTTTCATAGTGCAACGGATGCATCCTCAGCACAACACAAAGTTGATGCCTTGTTGGCACACAGGCACACACACACACACACCAGCTGAAGGACTGTAGCACTCTATCATCATCATCACCATTGATTTATATAGCGCCACTGAGTCCGCAGCGATGTACAGAGAACTCATTAACATAAGTCTCTGCCCCATTGGAGCTTAAAGTCTAAATTCCCTAACACACACACACACACACACACACACACACACACACACAGAGACTAGGGTCAATTTTGATAGCAGCCAATTAAACTACCAGTATGTTTTTGGACTGTGGGAGGAAACCTTGAGCACCCTGAGGAAACCCACGCAAACACAGGGAGAACATACAAACTCCTCACAGATAAGTCCATGGTTGGGAATTGAGACAGAAGTGCTAACCACTTAGCCACCATGCAGCCCCACTCTATACCAAAACTAAATGCTTGGAAATATATAAAAACATATGAAAAGCTAATTAATAAGACAAATAAGAGTCAATGGGGGCAATTCACACAAGGTCTTGTAGGTGCCTTGCCGATGTACATCTGCGAAAAACCCAAACAGCGCCGCAGAGAACCAACGTATGAGGCTCCTACGGGACGTTGCACTGAATTGAATTCCTCCTGACCATTGGTACCATTACCACCACTGTGTAGTAAAAATTGGCAGAACCCCGTTCTTTTAATACGTTAATGCGTGCTATCAGTACTATCTATTGCCTTATTCAAAGCATCACACATGAAAGTGCATTGATTATCATCATCATTGATAGAACACATTAGTTTCCATGCGGTTATAGACATTTTCCCAGTGCTTACGAGCCCTTATTTTAATAAGACAGATTTAAGATTTTACTCTTCATATCAAGCTTTAATTAAGAATTAGCCCAGGGTATCACTAAAATGTATGCTGCACATACAGGAGTTAAACACTCTCGAGACTTTGGCAGTCTAAGCAAAACATAATGTTGTCTTAATCTGACAATAGGGGCTTTGAAATTAAATATTTCCAGTGAATGTTGTCTGCCTGTCTTAAGTATTCTAAACACAAGTATCAGAGTGTGCTTCCAAGGACAAGAGGAGCCTTGAAAACATGCCTGGGATTGGCTGCTGGTTGGTGCTCTCCCACAGTTAGTTTTAATTGGCTTTGAGTATAGTTAGGATCACAGTTTCTTCGTCTGTGCAGTATTAGTACAACTCTGCAGTATCTGACGTGACTGCATATCCTGGACTATTATTCCAAGTGTAAACTACTGCGTGAAGCAGAAATATGAGTTTGTATGCAAGGAGAGTGACACTGCCTGCAATCACCCCACTGGTGCTACAGAAAAGGGTAGGGCATTCCAGTGTTTACTTTTATGTGTGACATGTCCTGTCAGTGACTGTGAGACGGGATTTGCAGCCAGATCTATCATTCTTCTTATTTTTACTGTGAGTGTGATGCATAATGTTACCTATGTATCTAAGTGTATGAAATATGCATTTATATCTATGACTAGTAGTATTGTACTTATAAGTCACACTGGCAGCATCTCAGAGCTGTTGTCCATTCATCTTTTAAAGTGGTTTATTTAAGGCATAATGTGACTTAGAATCCTCCTATATAAAAACTTAATTGTGTTACAGTAAATATATGTATTTGTTGCTTCCATACTTTTCATACTAAAATTATAGAGTGACCCCCCCCCAGAATTAATTTTGAAGTAATGTGTGAAATTGGGGTGAGGTTAAAAATGACCATAAATTTATAATAAAGAAAAATACACACAAGAAATTTGCTACGAATAACATCTGTTTAATGTGTTAAACTTTTTATTATAGAATGTAAGCTATCAACAACCTGGACTGTAATATACAATGTTAACTAGAGACAGGAGGATACACATCCTTATCATTGTTATATGAGTATAATTATCAGATTATATGAGCTACTGTGAATGCTGATTGCAATAAAAACACAATAAAACTACTGTATATTTCCAGGACTGGACAAAATAATGTATCTGGGTAAATTGTAATATATATATATATATATATATATATATATATATATATATATAGTGGAACATATATATATATATATATATATATATATATATATATATATATATATATATATATATATATATTTATATATATATATATATTTATATATATATATATATATATATATATATATCTATACGTAAACATTTATATATGTATACATATATGTATATATATATATATATATATTTATATATATTTATATATGTATAATATATATATATATATATATATATATATATATATATATATATATATATATATATATATATATATATCTGTTTTTATTACTTTTTAATGGTGATTTTGCCTATTTCAATATATTTCATTTTTTACAGACGCCAACTCACCATTTAAGGCACAATGGCCTTAAATATTAGTTTTTTTTGTTTCTATTTAACAAACAAACTCAACGATACATATTAGCAGTTGTGAACTATTTTAGAAGACAAACAATTGTTCAAAGGAAATAAAACCATGACACCAATCACCACCACCTTTTATTTATATAGTGCCCCCAATTACGCAGCGCTTTACAGATAATATTTGTCACTGACATCAGTCCCTGCCCCACTGGAGCTTACAGTCTAAATTCCCTAACACAGGCGCACAGAATAAGGTTAATTTTTGTTAGCAACCAATTAACCTACCAGTATGTTTTTGGAGACCAATGTATTATGGCATGGGACCTGGCATGGATGACAAATGATATGCACAGTATGATTTTCCTTATTATTTTTCTTCTTATTTAATAATACACCAGCACTTGTGTGCTGTAACTCAGACCAATGAATTAATACATATTCTAGTCTTTATTTTTCCCCAATCATAGTTGATATCTGGTTAGTTGCTACAGCTTACATCACCTTTGTGTTATCCGTGATATGTTTAGAATTAAACCCACCTGTTCTTTGTTTTCTGAAAGAGTCCCTTCAAGTAATACAAGTAGCATGTATTGTGTTATACTTAAAATAAATAAATTCATTACTGGCATATTCATTACAGGAACTTTGTCCTTTAATACAAACTGTAATATAATAGAAAACAAAGCAAATCCTGTAGCTTGTTTACATTGACTGAATGGAGCAACTCTGGCTTTTAATGTGCGCTGCATTGTGTCCTTATTATTCTATGCATTAAGCAAACAGATTTGCAGAGCTGATTAAACATGGTGACAACAGTGTATGTTGTCTGCTTTTCGTTTTATTCCTTGGTTAAATGTAACATGTTCCTCAGGCATCACGAAACATATATCTGTATGGGGGTTATGTCCTCCCAAGTCTTCCTTCCATACGTGGGTCTATTCAACCTGGTGGTTATGCAAATGTCCCGCTGCTTCATATTGTGATTTTTTTAGATATAACTTTATGTGTTATATTGTGATTTAGTTGTTACTTCTAAAGTTTATTCTACTTTATGAAAAGTATATCATTGATCTATAGTCACTAACCACCTAGATACTTTTTAGTTTAGTTATAAGCCCTTACTGTAACCCTGTTTGACCAATAAAAAATATCTTAACAGTCTATGCTCATACATCTACGGGGAGATCTCTTTATCTATACAGGTAAAACTCAGCATTTATCCTGTTCTTGCCTAGTTTCCCGGAACGTCCGGGAGATTCCTGAAATTCAGGGAGTCCTGCTGGACATTGCCCCTTCGAGATCTCCCTGGGGGGACATCTTAAAAGTTGTCAAATATGATATATTGCCCACCACCCATATGCTTGTCCCCCAAGTGCTGTGATGATCTAGTCAGTTAGCACATTCTACACTTTCCTTAGACAACTAATCTCGTTCTTCGCAGCATCTCCAGTTGTACAGCCTGCTTATAAACCATAAGTATAGAAATATGTTTATCATCATCATCACCATTTATTTATATAGCGCCACTGATTCCGCAGCGCTGTACAGAGAACTCATTCACATCAGTCCCTGCCCCATTGGAGCTTACAGTCTAAATTCCCTAACATACACACACACACAGACAGAGAGAGACTAGGGTCAATTTAGATAGCAGCTAAGTAACCTACTAGTATGTTTTTTGAGTGTGGGAGGAAACCGGAGCACCCGGAGGAAACCCACACAAACACGGGGAGAACATACAAATCCTACACAGATAAGGCCATGGTCGGGGATTGAACCCATTATTGACTATATATATATATATATATAAAAAAAAAATATATATATATATATATATATCTATCTATCTATCTATAGATATATAGATATATATACATATAGATATATATACAGATAGATAGATAGATAGATAGGTATATATATATATATATATATATATATATATATATATATATAGTTTTACAATATCTGCTATCTAATGTTTGTAACAGAGTTGACAGAAACCAGCTATTGTTTCTTTCAGTAACCTGTATATACACTATGGTCTTTGTGGGGTTAATAGAGTGAGTCTCTGACAAAAAGCCACCCCTTTTTCCGGGCGTGAAACTAGTGAGGCTGCTAACAGACTTATGGTCCCTTTTCATCACCCATAATAAACATTTTGGCATTTTGAATATATTTTGCCCACGGGAGGGGTTAGTGATTGGTGGGAGTACAACTGTTTTCTTTGGTGATTGATATCATCTTATAACAGTTATGCCTAAAAGTGAGTGTGATATTATTTACACATGAAATACATCCTTGATACGTAATAGTTTTAAATATTTGACAAGTAAAATCAGGTGTTATTGTAATGAAATATTCTATAGTTAATTGTTCTTTACCTTGTGTAAGGTTATGGTAGTTATCAATCTTTTGAAATATGAGATAGGTCCGACGTGGCAGGTATGTGAGTGGAGCTATTATATCTATCATATCACCTTGTGTAACACATTAACCATTTAGCAGCTGTTTTCCGAATTGATTATATTTTATCAATGTATTTTTGGAAAAAGGGCCTACATTTATCAATAATAACTTATAAAGTGTCAATATAACTTCCTTCCTCCTACTATTAATACATTTTTCTATACAACCAAGTAGAACCATTGGTTTACTCTACAGCTATAATATACAAAACATTTTATAACCTTCAAGTCACATTCTAGACAATAATGGTTAGCATTTTTGCCGCACAGCACTGGAGTCATGCAGACAGGCCTTATCTGTGCGGAATTTGTATGTTCTCCCCGTGTTTGCGTGGGTTTCCTCCAGGTACTCCAGTTTCCTGCCACACTCCAAACACTGATTGGTTGGTTCATTGGCTGCTGACAAAATTAACACTAGACTGCGTGCCTGTGTGTGTGCGTGTGTGTCTAAAGCATTTGTATTGATCCTCTTTTTGTTTTATTTAAGGACTTAGATAATAATAAACACATAATAGTTTGTAAGTATCCGGATTAGTCTAAGTTCTTTTAATACCCTTAAGACCCATGGGTGCAGACCATGTGAAGCCAATGACTTATCTATTTTTCATTTTAATATTTGCAGAAAAACTTCATCTGTAGTAAATCCAGTTTTGTCATCGGGACAGTGGTAAATATTTTTCTGTGTAGTGTACGTATTTTACCTTTATAGCTCTCCTAACTTAAGCACTTTTTTAGTTTGAGATTTGCATATCCTTCATTTTTTTTATTAACATTCATGTTTGTTATACTTGCAGCTAATACCTCCTTTTTTTTATTGAATTACTCTTTCTGAAGTACTGGGAATGAAATGGTTAATTAGACTGTTGATAATTCATGATCTCTGTTGATGTGTATTAAACTAGAGATTAACTATATTTGGCAGGAATTAAAATACCCCTGACTAAAGGGCAGACATTATTTGAAAATCTTTTAATTCTTGCATCTGCACATAACAGGCTAAATTCAGCTGTTCTTAAGTATAAAATTAAGGTAATGAATTATGGTAAAGTAGTTTAATTATGATTCATATGACAGTATTTGAAATATGTGCAAATATTGACATTTACATTATTTTACAACAATATATTTGTAGTTTCATTGATTAATTCAGCTCATTAAATGTAGTTTTTTTTTATTGTATACAGTAATATACACAGTATTTTTCGGGTAGGCCACCTGCGCTGTATGGTGTGCAGACTTATTTGTGTTTAGTAAGACACAGATAATAAGATGACACTAAAGGGCCTATTCATCATTGTACAGCCCATCTCTGGAGAAAACTATTATTTCTATGGCAGCTGTTTGCTCCAGATTTTTGGATTATCACAGTTCCATAAATAGACCCCTAGAGTTGAAACTGGGTCTCAAACAAGTCACTACAAAAATAACAGTTCATTCATACCGTTCTTCCAACATTCCCACTTATGTACTCAAATGTCTACTCCACTCTCACTTTGAATACTCTCACTAGCTCCCAAAATTGTTTGCCTGAATTCCAAGTTTAACATATATACAGTTCATGCTTTGGAAACTGTACTCTTTTTCTGTTAATTCCTAATTTTCTAACTCATGTAAATATCTTTTAGGACCATCACCACCAGTAGCCGTGTCTAATTACCCCGCCCGCGCCCAAGCAGAATTGTAGACTTGACCATTCCTCCTATGAGGTTCTATGAGAACCTTGACTCAGGTAGCACCATCCCAGGAGCAGAAGAGATGAGGTTCTTCCTGACCCCTAACTTGAGTCTCGCCACCACCCCCAATGCTCTGTAAACTAGTCGCTCTTTAATAGTTCATTGCAGAAGGTTCCTAGATGGACATGAGCCTCCTAAGCAAATGCTGTAGCACACCAGCTGACAACATGAGATGAGATGGGGCAGGAGACATAGGGGCAGGTTCTCTCATGAACCAACACCACTTAATTTTTCAGTCACTGCACTACAGCAGTGTGTGGTCAGTGAGTAAAGCATCTGAGGGACAGGTGGGGGCAGATAACATGTGTCGGGTGGTAGAAGAGGTCGGAACACCCATTGATTATTGCCCATTTCAAGGAAGTTTTCGTCTAAGCCAGCTACGTCTAAATGTGTAACTAAGTTAGCCAGTACTTAAACAATATATTATTCTATTATTTATTTGTAGACTTACTAGGAACGTTTAATAATTAGGAGAATTGCATCTTACACCCCAAATTAGAACTGAGGTACAATCTTCCTAAATATGTCAGTGTAAAGAGTAGAGTAAAACCATGCAGGGCATCTGTTTCTGCAATGGTTTAGGTAAAATGAAGTGATCTTGCTATTGAACATTAGTCTAACACAGGAGATATCAAAAATATGAACTAATGTGGCAATTTATTAAAATTGATTAGTCGGGGCAGCTGCTCCAATTCTCAAAAGGGGACTACGGGCTAGAATTATTTATCACGCTCTGGAAAGCTGAGATTTTTGGGGCTTGACCCCGACAGCTAACGTTATCTGAAGATGGCCTCAGCCGTTCTTCCCTATGAGGAGAGCATCACATCCCCCCTCCATCCTATAGTATATTGTACTCTGAGCAGGCATGGCCTTATTGCCGTAGATGACTAGTGTAAAGGCCAGGTCAGATCCTGGGAATAAAGTAATCACCATTGCAATCACTTTTCTATAGGCTATTCACCGGGACAGGTTTCTATCAGAATCGCTGTCCCGGCTAATCAATTTTAATAAACTGTCACGTTAATTGATTTCTTATCATTGTGATAAGATATGATCATTAGCGTGCACAATAGGTGATGGGTCTTAAATAGACCCTATATTTTACATATGTTTGGACCTGATTGTGGTGTACGTCTGAAGTATAGGCTGCATCCTGTTGTAGATTTTCGGTAAGAACACTAAGAAGTGGTCTGGGTGAACTTCAATAGAATATTTATTTGAACATAAGGAATGTTCATGACAAAATTGCAGTTGACGGTTTTTAAAGAGCAATGTGTAAAGCTACTTTTTGACATATGTAAAACACTGTGTATAACTGATATGAATAACATACCTGAAGTATCTGAACCGTTTATACTTGGAATGTATTGAATTCCTTGAGGTCCTACTCCCCATTAACACTTCTATACTTGAACTGTCCACTTGTGTAAATAACTCACATTGTTTTAAGTTAATATTCACCTCTGTCCTGACCTTCCCTGCCCATATACAAGCCCATAGGAAATCATGTCACTTGTACCTTCTCACTAAACATCCTCATTTGTAGCAACACTATTAAAATGTTAATACATGCACTAATCATTTGTCATCTCAATTACTGCAACCCTGGACTAACCTCTTTCATTACCTTCAGTTCTTACTCAAAGCATCCCTTGGAATGTTTTAATTTTCATACTAATAGTTTTACTAATGTTGCAAGCAGTCAGGTCACCAGCTCTCTAATCCTCCAAAATATAATTCTTATCCACAAAGCGTTGTGTGATGTTTTATTTTCTTACATTTCCTCTGTAGTGTCTATATATTGCCCAGTCACACTCTTCAATCTGCCAAGATTCTCCATTTATCATACCACCACACTACCATCTCCTACTCTCATTCCCAAGGCTTTTCCCCATCCTCTGTAATGCATTATGTCTGTCAATCACACTATTCCCTATTTCCCAAAGATTTAAACATGCCCTGAAAACACATTTCTTCAAGAAGCTTACCATACTCCCTAAATACCATATCATTACTTTCCAATAGTATACAATATTTAGGGAGTGGGATTACACCCAACCTCTATCACATTCCCCAATGCTATGCAATATCATCATTATCACTTGTTTACAGCAATTAACAACTTTCACCCAGTCTTCTGTTACATCATCCATGCATATCTGATTCATATTGCCTTTAAGAACTGTTTCTGCACATTAACTAGCTGGGTGACTGGTCCCTTTAACAATTCTTAGCATCATCTGGAATAAAAGACCTGCACATCGGTTGGATACAATGTTGGATTTTATTCACTCATTACAAATATAATTTGCGACAGACTCCACTGATATTAGAGGGCAAGTATGGGCAATAGTCTCTTTCTCTTTCACGGTAGCTAAGTGGTTAGCACTTTTGAGGTCTAGAGTTCAATTCCTGACCATGACTTTATCTGTGAGGAGTTTGTATGTTCTCCCCGTGTTTGCATGGGTTTCCTCCGGGTGCTCCGGTTTCCTCCCAAACTCCAAAAACATACTAGTAGGTTAATTGGCTGCTAACAAATTGACCCTAGTCTGTGTGTGTGTGTGTGTGTGTGTGTGTGTCTGTGTCTGTCTGTGTGTTAGGGAATTTAGGCTGTAAGCCCCAATGGGGCAGGGACTGATGTGAGTGAATTCTCTGTACAGCGCTACGGAATTAGTGGCGCTATATAAATAAATGATAATAGTAATAATAATAATAATACAATCTTAGGTGGTCTATAGGGTAAATTCATCCCTGCCAGGATGGGAATTGTATTTTTTAACTCTTTTGATAGTAAGGAAACTTTTACATCAGAAAATGTATATTTTACTTTGGCCTTACTTATTACATATTAATGCTGTTCTAGTTGCTTCAAGCTGTACTTTGCATTACAAACAGGGAATGTTAGTTCTACATAGTACAATATATGTTAAGCTGACCAACTCGCGCCAAAGTCTTGCCCTTCTGGCCAGTCCTAAACTAAATATAAATATGAATTCAACCTGAATCATTGCTATGTTTTGTAACAGGACGGCGTCTTGCCTGCACCTGCATGTGGACCTAATATTCCCTGTTTTTAATACAGACTACAGTTTGTAGTAGCTAGATTAGCGTTAATAATATCTTTGGTAAGTGCAGAGGATCCAGTGTATTTTTGTTTACACAATGTAGTCACACCTCTCTTGCACCCCAGGTTTCAGTACTTTGCATTTATTAAATACTTGTGGTAGAGCACAATACTTTATAGCCAATTATGTACATACTATAGCGTTATCATCTATGTGTATATGTGTGTACCTATGTCAGAGCTAACATCTAATATTTCCATCTCCTTCAAATAAAGTTTAGTGCTTGCATTACTTCACTTACTAAAACTAGGAAAAACAAACAGAGTGAAACACAGACCAGTTCTATACAAAGATTACTAATCAGCAAAGTTAAACAAGGCAAAAAAAAATAAAAATAGAAGCATAGATTAAACCAAGAGAAAAAAAAAACCTGCTTGCAATAAAAAGCTTATATTGTATTTGAGTATGACTAAGTACACCATTCTGTGTTTGATACATGTCACCCGGAAGTAGGATGGAACAAAGACTGTATTGTGGTGTTTTGAAAAGAAATCTTTTACAATGACAGGATTTGAGAAATTAGAATGTCAAGGTCGGCGAAGGTTAGGCATTAATGACAAATATACATATTTTATAATTGAGGAAATGATCTGTCCTACCAGTGCTAGGCTGGAACTCTGAAAAAAATTAATTATACTCGTCCAAGATAATTTGTGAGCGTAGTGTGAATGGATTTCTGTGTTTATGGAAAGTTCTAACTACATGAACACGATATGCAAAATAAATCATACAAGGGATTAGTAAGGGTTATTTACTAAAGGCAGCACCATGCAGAATAGCTTGTCCAGCATGCACTCACCTCTGTCGGCTCATGTAATCATGTTTTGTCACCTAGAATATGCAAAAGTATAGATTTAATATGGCAGTGCAGGCACTTATCACTAATGTTTGCCATTTTTGCATACCCCCTTTGTTAAATGAACTATAGCATGAAAAACATACTGCTGGTCTTCTCTACCCAGAGTTGTCTCAACAAAATCTCGAAAAAGAATATGTGCCCCCTTGTAATATAAACTTATCAATGTATAATGTATCTCTGATCAGAAGAGGGTAGACATCCTTGGAGTGTAGCGCTGAAAGATGCAGAGAACCTTTATATCAAGAATTCATGTGAAGAGAAACACTTGTAATTTGTTATTCAGGATGGACACTACCATTAGATGAAGCTAAGTGGTTGCCTAGAGGGCCAATGGTTAGGGGCACATAAAACTCCGGATGAGGGCTGTGAAGAACGTACCAATCCTTTCCAAGCAGCTCTTGTTCCTCTCCAGGTGACCCGAGATTCTCTGTGACAATATACCTCTTAGAGGTCAACTCAGTAATATATATATCTTAAATCCTCAATATCCCTTGCAGGACCATAGACCTGCCACGTCCTCCCCCCTCCCTCTCCCCAAGCCCTTTGTTCTGATTATATTATTTTAAAGTTTGTCTTTTCAGTTTTTTTCTTTTTTCTGCAGATCTAAATGATATAAATGTTTATTGAAATGATTAAGACCATATTGATACCCTATGTGACTAGTGACACATTTATTGTACTAATTGATCATGTGGTATATGTCTGTTTTTTTGTATCTGTTTCAATACACAATCTGTGTATTGAAACAGATACAAATTACACAATTCAATTACGCAAAACATACTCCCGATGAGGAGCAACTGATGTTATCTCCACTTCTCACCTGTTACGGCAAGAAGCAGCAGGGAAGGGGGCACAAGACTGCTGTTCTCACCGGCAATAGGACTTTTCGCTTATTGCTAAATCTGCCCCAAGTCTCTTATATGCTTCCCCGTGTTTGATCTACATGTCTGCTCACATCTGCTCTATGTCTCTTTCCCAGGTCTTACACATTTTACTTGTCTGTTCTCCATGTACACTAACGTGCTTTGCATTGTCTGCTTCTCCATTTCCCTATATCTGCTCCCTTATTTCTACAATAATTTATGTTGGAACCCCTGCTTGTCCCCCTATGTTTGTTCCCTTATGTTTGCTCCCACATTGTACTTTTTATTTCCTCTCTTATGACTACATTATGCTTCCACAGTAGCTTGTCTGCTTCTCCATGCCTGGCAGCCTACCCTCCATTCCACAACACTTCCTCCTTCTCTTCTGGTAGCATCAGATGGTGAATTGTTAGAGCACTGTATAATAACATCATCGCGAAGCGCTCCAGAACCCTGATGAAAAGGTTCTATGTGCAGGGAGCGGATCATGGTGCTAACATAAGAGGTGGAGAAAGCGGTGTGCAGTGAAATCGAGTCATGACTCCAGCTGAAATGTAGACTCAGTGGCACTGTAAGCGACACACCACCTTCCAGTGCCATAATGATGTCCGTCCTTACTCCATGCTCATTTGAAGTAGCACGGTCACAAGGCAAAACTTATTTTAGCAAAAAAAATAATACCAGCCCACTATCAGTGCCCTCGATCGCCTATATGGCCATGCCTACAAGTATTTTGTTGAACTGTGGAAGGAATCAGAGCAGCTGGATGAAAACCCCACTAAACATAATGGGGACATACAAACTCTATGCAGATAGCGGCCTGTTTGGAATCAGACCCAGGACTCCAGTACTGCAGAGTAACAATGTAACCTCTATAAAGCCATTCCATGAACTTTGGCTGTATATCAGCCCACAAATGAGAAGAACTGTGGATACATATAAAACAAACCGTGGATGCATAATGGCTAAGTAGATTTGGCCAGTATGGGTGGTGAGCCTCAACTTTCATAGACATATGTTATATGATCAAAACGCTCAGACTTCACACAGTTAAAATAATTCATTGAATATATGTGTTTAATCTACTATATAAATGCCTAGTGGCGTGTGTGAAAAAAAAAAAAACAAGCTGCAGCGCCACCTGCTGGGCAGAGTTATACACTGACCTATATATTTCTTGAAGGAGAAGTGACAGTTGGGAGTGGTTGGTGGTTGCCGGGGGTGACAGTGGGGAGTTTTTAACACCTTAAGTAGCTTGATGAAGGATGTGGCGATGAAGATGAAGGATGAGGTGATGGAGAAAAATGATGAGGTGGTGACATGTGGACAAAACCACGTTAAAAAAGGGCGCTTGCATCGGGAAGTAACGCTCTTCCCCTGAGGAGGCCTGGGCTAGGCCCAAATGCATGACAAGAACCTTTTTAACACCTTAAGTAGCTTGATTTGACTAGAATGCATGAGTATCATGCACGGGTTAACTTGTAAATAGTATGTGTTTAATAAAACTAATTGAATTTATGTCATATGTATGTGTTTAATAAAACAATACTATTCACATTATTGCAGGTGATTAAAGTTTTCAGCGAAGATGGGACCAGCCGAGCTTTGGAGGTGCCAAATGATATAACAGCTTTGAATGTATGCCAGCTGTTGATTCAAAAGAACCATTATATTGATGACCAGAACTGGACATTGATTGAGCAGCTCTCCACATTATGTCTAGGTCAGCATTTTTTTATTTTCAGTTGTTTTTCCTTAACACGTAGTTTGGGTCACATCATGGGTAACTAATATAATTGTATTTGCACCCTGCCTTTTATGATTTTCACTAATGTATTTCAGTAGAGGAGAACGAATGCCTGCCATAACTCTAAAGTGCTTATTACAAAACACAGCACACTTTAATAAAGAAAAAATATAAAACTAGCCAAATATTATCAGGCATATAAACTTTTAAAGCCTATATTAGTTTATGAAAAACTTAAATCTGTAAGTACAATTTTGAAAGTAGTTCGTTCAACCCTAGAGCCCAAAAGTAGGTCCTCTGATGACCCACCCAAAGGTAGCCCACTATGGGAATGGCAGATGCCCCCCTGCCTCCAGCCCAGCCTGCCCCTGGTCTCCAACAATCCCTGAATCTGAATGCAGTATCTTGAAAGAGAGTAGTAAAAATTCCATGAAATGGGTCATCTGTATTCTATGGTGATGGTCCACAGTGTTCTACACGGATGGGTGTCATCTTCCATGTACAGTAAGGCGCAACCCATGAACCCATTTTACAAAAGCAACAGTAACATCTCTGTATTTGCCCCTATGAGAGTTCCATTTGATATTTATATAGTAGCCCCCTGGTGCAGGCAGAATTTAACATTCTACAAATTAATTTAGAACTGGCAGACCAAGTTGCCAAAGGTGTACTGAAAAATCATTTGGAATTAGAGAAACTTCAAAAATAACATCAATTTAAACCAAGTGATGCTATAGTCAACTTTTTACATTCTTAGACTTCTTTTTTGTTCAAATTACCTCTAATAAAAGATTTGAGAATTAAAACTATTTGTCCTAAGCAGCAAATAGTTCTGAGCACCACTGGAAAGGGCTGCATTCAAAATCATGTTACAACTCATAATGATCTGTTTTTTCAACGTGATGATTTACAAACCGGTCAGCTTAGAGGGTGCTGAGATTTTAGTTGCACAAACCTGAACCCAAAAGAGATTTTTTTAATTTTTTTTTAGAATGCGTTTTATATGTTTGTGTTTTAAGGCATGTATAATGCATGTAAATGGGTGTGATGCTAGAAACCATGGCTTCTAGAGTTACCATTTTTGCATTAATCACATTTAATGCATCTGGAAGTCTACAGTGAAGACAGGGGCGGAATAGTGTATTGCTGGACAACATAGCAAAATTTGGGCAGGGGCCTGACAATGCCATTCTTTCCGCCAAGCTCCATTGCTCTGCTCTCCAAAGACCAGAGCGTGGGACCTCTTATGGGCAAATGCGGAACAGCGTATTTGCATGAGCCACTCAGAGGAGGTATTATTATTAATATTATTATTATTATTACCACTTATTCATATAGCGCCACCAATTCCGCAGCGCTGTACAGAGGACTCACATCAGTCCCTGTCCCATTGGGGTTACAGTCTAGATTCTCTGACACACAGACACATAGAATAGGGTTAATTTGTTAGCAGCCAAGTATGTTTTTGGAGAATGGGAGGAAACCCACGCAAACATGGGGAGAGCATACAAACTCCTCACAGATATGGCCATGGTCGGGAATTGAACTCATGACCCCAGTGCTGTAAGGCAGAAGTGCTAACCACCATGCCACCGTGCTGCCCAATCTTCTTGGCTCTTTGGATAGCAGAGTGGAGACCAAAGAGAGGGCGGGACCTCAGAGAGGGAGGAATGACCTAACATTGCTGGGCCCTCCTCACCCCCAGGCCCCATAGATGTCGCACCCCTCGCTCCCCCCATTGTTGTGCCCCATGAATGAAGGATACTACAAGTAACAACACAACTAAAACATTGGTGGGTTTGAGGCATTAATGTCAATAAGGGGGAGGGGAGGCCGATAGGGGGGACTCCAAACACATATACTTCTAGCCAAAACACACGTAGTGCCTACAGTAAGAGCTATCAGCGATCTAATAATTACAATTTACATGTGTGCCTTTACAAACCCTTTAATATCTGTATTGGGTAACTGCCGGTTACAAATGTTAACATGAGTGGAAATTTGTTTTATTTGCAGAAAGAATTCTAGAAGATCACGAGTTGGTAATTGAAGTGCAGTCAAAGTGGGATATGGAGGAAGATTGCAGATTTTGCTTCAGGAAATATTATACAAAATATGAATTTTTTAAAAATCCAGAGGTAGGGCCCTTATTCACATTTAAAAATAGCCAAAATGCCTTAATATAAGTTATGCTCTTTTCACTTTTATATGTTATTTTGTGATTGTGTTTCTTCAAAATATTATACGGTTATTATAAATTCCAATGAAAGTTCATGGATGCTTAATTATTATTGATGCTAATCAATCCATACATCATTTTGTAACAATATGCAGTACAATGTTATACTGTATTTGCTAGAATGGATCAGAGATGAATTAAATTTTCAAAACACCAATAGAGGAGATTTCTATTGTAATTGTCGGCAATTGGATTCCTATCCGATCTCATAACTATATTGGATTACTTGTGTGCGCTCAGTTGAGGGCAAGCAGGGGTATTCCATTGCAGATCACAAATAATGAAAAATATCATTATTATTATTATTTTGTCATCGGAACGTGCCAGAGATAACAATATAGTTCACAGGTTTTTATACATATGTTATCACTGCTCATATATTTAAATGCATAAGACATTCACACTCCATCTGATTCTGATAAATGAGCACCAGTCAGTAGTAACTGCATTCTGAGGAATGACTCTCATCTGCTTATAGACAAAATTCATATGTCGCACTGTGTAGCCATAGATCCATATATACTGTCTACTGTAAGTTAGAAGCAGGTCCTCTAATAGTGCATAGCCCACAAATAATCAGATCATTTTTGCAAAACATGTGTGATAGCAGCGTGAGGAACCTTTATAGATAGGAGCATACTGGTGAGTCTGCATTTATATTCTTTCTATAGTCTATGTTTACTGAATTATGGCCATCTTATGTGAAATAGTTTAGGGCATACTTGCCCACTCTCCTGCAATTCCCGGGAGGCTCCCGAATTTCGGGGAGTCCTCACAGACCCCTGGAGGAGTAGGCAAAGCTCCCGCATGTGCCAAAATTCACGGCAGTAAATGGAGGGGGCGAGGCTTAACCACTAAGTCACCGTGCTGCCCATGATCACCTTTTTCCTCTGACCTCAGATAGGCTTATAATTTACATAAGACTCTCCTTATTCTTGCATATCAGTGTATATCAACTTGGTATTGGCCCTTTCAAAGTGGCCGCATAGAGGCCGGAGAGCACAGCGAACTCCCTCTTCCTCCGGGTATGTCACGTGACCTCCCTGCACTGTGCAGAGCAGGTCACATGACGCAGAAGTCGTCTGCCTCTGTTCTGACTCCGCTCTGGCTCCGTTCTCTGCTTATTAATTAGAGAATAAGATATGGAGCAGCCGGCTGGGGCTGAAGGCTCGGCAGGCCGTTGTCCACATGTTGCCCATCATTACTATGTACGAGAATCACTAAACTAGGCAATGTGTGAGGACCAGGGATAACTATTCTCTTGTGTTACTAGCTAACAATATTATTGTTTTTATTTCTAATGTTTTTCTTTAATAATTTATGCTTATTTTTAACAAAAATGTTATACTTGGTGTTTTGACTTATTTGTGTTTTGAGTAGTACCCGAGGATTGGGAACTATTGATTTACACAGTATCTGAATGAGGCCCATAGGCCGTTTTGCTGTTAGGTCACGAGACTACTAGTTTTACCATTAATATTGTTCTGAGCAGTAATTATATATAAATACAACAAGGTTTATAATAGAGCAAAATGTAGAAAATACAGATGGCTATTTTAGTAATATAACTATTTATGTCAAGTGTGCGTGGTTTTATTTGTATTTAATGATTTCATGTTAACAGAACTATTTTCCAGATTTAATGCTGTCCTATTCAAGTGAAGTTAATGGTGCAGCAAAGTCTGTTGATACAATAAAGGTGAGTAATGATCTCTGAAGATCATATTTTTCCTCTACCTGCAAGGTTATATTTAGAGATAAGGTCTGCTATTTGTGATGACATATTTTACAATAAAGTGGAGCTGTCATCACAAACTAATCTTCTGACCCAATAGCATAATAACAACTTATGTATTTATTTCACTAAACGTACAAATACTCCTATCAATTTGTTTTAGAAATCTTTATTTTTTTTATATATCGTCTTCCTTTATTTTGCTGCCAATATCTCTGTAATGCTAGTGGAAATCTGAACAGAGAATAGAATCAATAAGCCTTCTAGTAGTAGAAGAAGAAGAAGCCTGGCTTCTACTGTAACTTTGACTGTCTCCTGCAGCTTAAATTGCAGCTCTATCTAATATTTCGACATAAAATGCAGAAAGCACAGTTACACACATTTGCAGATATATGATAAGCCACCCGTCAAGGCTCTTCTGCTAATATGGTGGTCCTAACTCTAAACAATGAGAGTCCCTATATTGGGTCTTACATTCATGGCTTTTTAAATTGAGAGCTACTTTACCAAGAGATACCCCAGGAACCTCCAAACAGCAATAAAGGACTAGTTATATCTTCTTCAGTATCACAAGTGGTCAATGCTAAAATAAATTTTGGATACATAAATATCTCATTCTCATGGTTGTAGAACAAGGCAGATACCAACTTCTAGTAACTGTAGACATAGTCCAAAGTAAAGCCCATACTCTGGAAACTGTAAAATGCAGAGCCCATCTTTTGGTGACTGTAATATAATCCACACACCATACACCATAATCTGGTTACAATCCAGCCGAAATTGGGACAATTGTCATGCAATGCAGGACCCATATTCTAATAATTATGATACAAAGCACATTGAATATAGCGCATGCGCAGCAGCTCCGTTTTGACCATCCTCAGCTGCGCAGCATCAGCGTGCCAGATAAAAGTGGTCAACGTGCAATGTCTGGCATGATTGCAGGCTGACCCCTGTTCTAGTGAATATAGTATAATATAGAGTCCATATTCTAGTGAGTATAGCACAATAAAGAATCCATATGTTAGTGAATATAGCACAATATGGAGTCCATATTCTAGTGAATATAGTACAATATAGAGTCCATATTCTAGTGAATATAGTACAATATAGAGTCCATATTCTAGTGAGTATAGCACAATATAGAGTCCATATTCTAGTGAGTATAGCACAATATAGAGTCCATATTGTAGTGAGTATAGTACAATATAGAGTATGTATTCTAGTGAATGTAGTACAATAGTGAACAAATATTGTGGTGAATATCGTACAATACAGAGTCCATATTCTAGTGAATAAAGAACAATACAGAGTCCATATTCTAGTGAATAAAGTACAATACAGAGCCAACATTCTCTTGGCTGCAGAACATACTAATCCCAAATTGTAGCAATTATACAAAGCATGGCCCATATTCTAGTGACTATAATACAAAGTAGGAAACATATTCGGATGACTATATCAGAATGCTGACCCCTTATCTAATGACTATAGTACAATGCAGAGTTCTGTCCTGGTAACAACAGTGCAGCTACACATTTGATTATACCTATCTGAGCTGCATTACATTCACATGAATTGCATAGCCTGCTTCCTCAGAAGTCCGCTCTCCTCACTACTAAAGTAATCTCTCCCTTCCTCATCTCTCATTGGCTGAACATGTTCAGCCTTTGCTCTCTGTGTAGACTGGAAGCTTGAGCAGCCTATTCAAAAAGTTGCAGCATGGGAACAGCTGCTTAGTGGAAAGTGAGTTAGTGTCCAGATCACAGGACTCAGGAAACTCAGATAGGTCCAGACAAAGGGTTGGGTACGTGATCCCGACTACAACAACACCCACAACGGCTTACCCGACTTGACAAGTGCAAAGCTCTCAGTGACGAAAGACTGGTAAGATCGAAGGTTTGAAATGACTACCTGCCACGATTGGGAGGACTGAAGAAGCTGGCACACAGAAAGTCACGTGACTTTCTGGGAGTATACTATTGTTAGGGGTGTTAAAGGAGTAGATGTAGAAAGTAGAAGCCTTGCTATAAAATATTGTACATCCGGCACCTCCTTGCATCACTCCCTTAAAACCCTAATAATAGTACCGCAGACAAAGCAGGCGGTAATCTTATGGGTGGTTCACCTCTGGCTCATTCCAGGGAAACTTTAAACCATTAATGGGCCTTGTACTAAGGTTGCATTAGTTTATTAGGACGAGCAACTGAAATATGTTCAAATTAGTTTTGCTTTTATTTTGATGCCACTTTTGCCCATTTATTAAAATGGCCTTAATTGAGTGGTAAGGTAACATGAAGAAAATGACAATATGTACTAACTTTAAAATACAAAGGACAAATATTTATTTCAGCGCTAGCAACCAATAGCAACCTTCATTTTATGGTAGGCCTTCATAAGCAGGCTTATTCTAGGCCAGAATATTTACAGTAGTATTTTCTGTTCCCCTATACTTACATGCTCTGCCTCTCAGTGACCACATTAGCATGCTGACACTCTTACTAAAGTGGTAAATGTCAGACCATGACTGACAGCTCTGACATAACCCCATCTCCAGTAGGCGGTGCTAGAGCATTGGCATATGAATGAGGTCACTGCTACAAGAAGTGAGCATGGATTCCTCAAAAGGGAGGAGAATCAAAGGGTTAGATTCAATTAGCCATGAGCTCCTGTAGGAACCTCACACAATGTGTCTCTGTGGGATGTTTCAAGTAATAATCTTTTTTCGTTTTTGTTCGCACCTCGTAGGGGTGCTAGCAAAAATGAGCAATGTTTTCCACATCATAATTGCGGTGTATTTGTACCAAAAATCATTGTGAGAGTTTCCTCAAAGGACCTCACATCTAATTAGATTTCCACCTGTCATGGAGATGAAATGGTGCATTAAAATGCAATGATTTGGCCCATAGACTACACCTTAAAACATTTAGACTTTCT
The DNA here is from genome assembly GCF_038048845.1 of Mixophyes fleayi. Lineage (NCBI taxonomy): Eukaryota > Metazoa > Chordata > Amphibia > Anura > Limnodynastidae > Mixophyes > Mixophyes fleayi. The sequence continues at coordinate 129,928,505 of NC_134408.1, forward strand.
CTTTTACTTATATTTGCAGAGCATATTGTTTTGTCATTGATAGTTTTCCCAGATCTCTATATATGAAAAATGTCATGTTTATTATACTGTTAAACCAGAGACCTGGTAATCTTCCTGTTTTTGCAATTTTGTAATCATTCTAAACAAAAAATTGTATAAGCTATTGACAAGTTCCAGTCATACAGTAATACCTTTTATGGTAATTATAATATCTGGATTAATTCTTCGTACAAGATAATTAATTAAGAAATTCAATAATGTAGAGTATGTGTACAAAAGGGCAGAGATAATGTTTGCAGACACAATTGACAATTAATGATAAATTCACATTGAGATATTAAATTGTTATTAATTATATTATTATTGTTATTATTATTATTATTAGAAGAGAGTAATGGCATTATAAGTTGCAGGATACAGTTTATAAATTGCTTCAGCAGTTTGATTCCTCATGATTTAAAACAAATAAAATGTTAATTGTTTTTCTGTTCACATGTATTTTTCACATAAAGGTTATAATGCTCTTTTAATCCTTGTTTACCTCTATTATTAACATAGCACCTACAAATTACAAACTGCTTCACAGAGAATATTTAATCATTTACGTCAACTCCTGGAACAAATCCACGCAACATATAGGGCCTGATTTATTAAGAAACGTAAATGCCGATATGTGCCATATTTTACGTTAAATTGCTCTGTGACATTCCAAATGTGGTCATTTCCCGTGTTAAATGGACTCACAGGCAACTCCCTGAGAATGTTTTGCCACCATAAACTGAGCTCACTACATCGCCAGGTAGACTGTGTGTATTTATCTCTATGACTCTCAGTAAGACCCCAAGGCCATGCATGCAACCTGAGGCCACAATTCAGCAGGGCAGGTGGATATAGACATTTGTTATGACCAGGGCCGGATTAAGGGAATGGAGGCCCCTGGGCTATGGGGGCCTCCATTCCCCCTGTGAGGCCCCCAATGTGAGCCGCCCGCCGCCCCCCGTGAGGCCCCCCCCCCAAGCACTTGCCTGTCACTGCAGTCCTCCTTCTGCGGCGCGCTGTAAGCTCCTTACTGAGGAGATCTCGCGAGAGTTCGTGAACTCTCACGAGATCTCCTCAGTAAACAGATTACTGAGCGGGGACGGAGGACTGCATTGACAGTGCTCAGCAGCATTGATCGGGATGGGGGCCCCCGCACCGATCAATAATGCTGCTGAGGACTTTGAAGGGCCCCCTGGATGCCCGAGGCCCCTGGGCTATAGCCCAGTTAGCCCTAGGGTTAATCCGGCGCTGGTTATGACTTGTATACTAATTCTTCCTTAGCATCAGCTGTACCTTTTGTTTTATGTTTAGATGTTTCTGAGTACAAGCACATATCCTGAAGTCCACGGTTACTTATATATGTCAGAAAAAGGGAAAAAATCATGGAAGAAACTGTTTTTTGTATTACGACGCTCTGGGCTATACTTTTCAACTAAAGGAACATCAAAGGTAAAGTTCAGGAAAAGTTGTCAATGTTTTAATATTTTCTTCAACTCTGCCGTTTGAACATATTAGATGAAAACACCTTTAACTTTAATATTTAAAGTGTGGTTTTCAGGCATTTTCCAAAGATGGTTATCTTGTCATTTTATGCAGGCAATATATTTTTTTTCAAGGCAAAAAGAGAGGATATTACGCTTTCATACTGCCGCCCCGGCAATATCCCGGGTTTTTCAAGCCGGGTTTTTGCCGGGGCTCGGAGCGTCCCAGCTCAGAAACACCATTCATACTGCACCTCGGACCCGGGAATTTCCCGGGTTGACCTCATTCATACTGCACAAGTCTGTGCCCTGGCAATTTGTGGGAGTCATCACCGGAGCAGTTTTCATTGGCTGAAAAATGAAGACTGGATGCTGCTCCAGTGTTTAAATCCTGGCAGAAAAACCTGAACTTTGCTTCCATTCACACAACTAGTATTTCCCAGACTTTGTACCTCTGTAATGTGGGATATCAGCTACATCAGACACCCAAATGAATACACAGCACTGCACTTTAATCAGGACAAGTAACATTTAAAGGGAAATATACTCTATCTATTAGCATGATTTATATATATAAAAAAGTACAATAATGATGGTATGCCTTCTTTATATATCTCCAATCATGTATACCCAATGGTATATTTATGTATGTAATAGCCATTAATACAATTTCTGTAAACTGCCCTTCTTTTCATATACATTCTTTGTATTCTCCTGCTTTAAATCCTCCAGAGACAGGCAGACAGCCAATCATCTTGTTTTCTGTGCAACCTGGGTTGAAAAACCCGGGTTGCACCATTAATAGTGCAGGCAACCCGGGTCCGACCCGGGAATTACCCCTCGATAAATCCCGGGTTGAAGACCCAGGTTTTTAGACCCGGGATTTTTGACTTGTACAATTCATACTGCACCAAGACCCGGGTCGTTTGAGCTCGCCCCGGGAAAAACCCGGGATTTTGGTGCAGTATGAATGGGGTAATAAAGAGGAATTGTGTATTTGGAGGCACTCCGCGATCTTCTAAATAATAAAATAAAATATCTATTTCTTTATTGATATACCTTAAGAAAAATCCCTCCTAATTAGATAGCGCAATATTAAAACCAAAGTGACTAAAGTGATTTAAAATAGCAAAATGAATTGCTATGCCGCGCTACTTTGTATCAGTATATATAAATACTCAATGTATAATAATCACTCCTATGTTGAACTTATCTAACAACTTGAGATACCACTCCAAATTGAAATGATTTAGATATGTGTGGTACACATATGACTAAATACCATGGTAACCTTGATTGAAACAGTTTATAGGTAGTGAGACTATATGAAGATTAAATAAGGTCTCTGGCAATTATTTATTTATTTGTGCAGTCCATTGTCCCAATAATCCTCTATAGTAACTATATTAGTCAGTAATAGTATCTTAATATAATAAGGACTCCATATAGATCTCAGACATGCCCTTTATACGATCACACCAATCCACATACATGCTTTTATATAAAGCCCAGTAAGGGTTAAGCTACTTGTAATTGGATCACTAGGACTTTATAGAATCTCTGCCTAGCGATTATTTAGTTAGTTATATAATCTAGCAATATCTTGTCCCAGTAATTCAAATTGTATATTTGGTTGATCGATTACTCTGTTATCAATCAGGCACCTAATATATCTTTTAGATTTCCTTCTCAGTTTCAATCATGCCGTTTTTGCGGTCATACATACACACACGCTTGTGCTATTATATAACCCATACAGGGTTGAGTGATATCTCAGATTACTGAATTAAACAGAAATAATGAGGAGTGAATGATCACAGTAGCAGGGTAAACGCCAACGCGCGTTTCACTACATGCTTTTTCAAGGGCCTTGATGATGATGATGATGGTTGCTCTGATTCGCTGATTGTGGACTGCCCTCTGAAGTTGATATGTGCTTTCTTCACTGACCATGCCTATATTATATGATTTTGTGGACATATTTTAGAATTAATTTATTTGCTACTTTCATTCATACACAAGAAGGAAGATTATACTTGCTGTATTATAAAGCGTTTTTTTATCTAAATAAAACCAAATAGCGAATGCAATTTTCGCTATCAAAACAAATGTTAAAAAGGTTTACTTTTGTTTATGACCTGGTGGGATGTGTTTCTGGTATATGCCTGGTGCAGAGAAGGTCGTATATTGAGATATCTCTGACTCAGCCTATGGGCATAAATACGCTACTTTATGTGCAACTTTTTAGAGCTTTATTTTGGACGCATATGCGTCCAAATCAGCATCAGCCCCTCTGTGTGCAGACTGCCATACTCCAATTCAGTGCTGCCTGTCCATAGGTACAGCAGATGTAACCGAGTGTGCAGCAACTGAAATTCATATAATTTTCTTTTAATCTACATTTGTTGTGTCACAATTAGTATAACAAGTACTGAATGTATATTTTTATTAGTTTGCCCATTGTCTAGTGGCTAACTTATCTTATCTTATCACATATGTTACATAAAGTAAAGGTTAGGAACCCATTGCCATTGCACAAGTTGAAAATAGAGGTCCAGACCAGATTGAGTTCTCTGCGCACAGAGAACCTGGACTGCAAGAAGGTGGGTCATGTGACAGGGAAGGATCACATGATCCCTCCACACATGTGCTGTGCAGCTCTGCTCTTCGCAACAGAGCTGTCAGCAGTGAAAGTTTTTAAAATGTAGCTGGCGTACATTAACATGATTGAAAACTTAATTTCGTTTGTTGGTAAATAGCGTTACTGAGCACTCCCCATACACTTTTATGGGGAATGCTCAGTAAAGCGAAGAGAGATGCAAAGAGCTGCAATGCTCTGATAATAAATCTGAATTTTGCGGTTAAAGATTTAAGTGGGAATTTAAGCTTGATAAATAGGCCCCACGTTCTCTGTTTTACTCTTCTCTTCACGCTTCTTTAAACTTTTTTCTCTCTCCTTTCCATACTTTTTCTCTCACATTTTCACTATCCTTGTTCTCCACCCTCTTTTGCCCTCCTCTCCTCCTTTCTAATTTTTGCTCTCATTTTCCCTATTTTTCACTCTTTTTTTCACTCTCACTTTCTCTTTCATTTTCTCTATCTATTTCAAGCTCTCTTTTTCTCTCCTCTATCTTTCTCTGTTACATTCTTTTATTCTCTCCTTTACAAAGTTTCTCTTTACTCTCCTTCTCTCTCTTCTCTTCATTCATACCTGATTCATGTGACCACAGATTATTTATATACTGGTAGCTTCCACGTCTACCATAGATGGAATCAGCGCACTAATCTCGTGTTGTAAACTTTGTTTGTGAGAGTGAAGGTTGAACAGAACTTGTTCACAAACTTTACAAGTACAACTTTAACATTAATACATAATACTACAAGGGAGGTTTTGCCCTATTACCATTTAAACTTGGCAGAAAACAATGCTTATTGCCTGTTTAATAATACATGGAGTCAGGGTTATTTAGCAGTCAGCCAGTTTGTTTTTTTCATGATTGGTTTAAATTTACACATGCACATTATGGTACATTTTAAGTTAACCATTTCATCTAATAATCTGTTTATTTACTTCCACTCAAAGATGTATAAATAGTCTCCCACAAATACATTATAACACACATTATAACGCTAAGCAATGTCTTCTAAAGCAATGATTGTTCCTGCCTCTGTTTCTCTGGGTACATTTATTGGTGTGTGTGTATACATAAATATAGATGGAACATTTCAGATATACAGTGCAACTTGGTATATATTGAGATGCACTGTATTGGTTCTGTGGATGTGCATCTGAGTGTGACATGCCTGAGTGTGCCTGATACACAGAGGCATAACTGGAACTTTGAAAGCTCGAAGAAAAATTTTGAATGGGCCATCAAGGTTTCTAGGGCGCCTCTCTACCCTCATTTACCTTAAAGAGGCCGGTGTCTGTCTCACTTCCTGCGCAGAGAGGAAGGGAGCACACAAAATACCTTCCCCTCTAAGCAGAATTCGTTCCTTATAGTCTTGGCCAGGGGTGGGCTGGCAAATTTTAGCCCAGGGGGCAAGACTCGACTCAGCAGCCTATCAGGAACATTTTAAAGGAAGAAAATGCAGATGACCCAGTGACCCAGCCCAAGGTAGCCCACTGTGGTTCCGGCCCAGGGGGCAGATGGGCCCCTGCCCTCCAGCCCAGCCCAGCCTGCTCCTGGTCTCAGTTGCTAGACAGCTGGGCTCTCATCGACTGAGGACAGTACAGATGGGAACAGGATCTAGAGTAACACAGGTGGCTGCTACACAGGGCCTGGCAGCTGGGGGGCTGAGATGGGGACCCTCTTTTATTGTCCCTATAGCAGCTCCACCCCTGGTGGCCAAGTAGTTATACCTCCGCTGGTATAACATTATGAGAACATAATACCCTGTTTGTCTCAAATAAATGTGTCTACATAGATAGATAGATAGATAGATAGATAGATAGATAGATAGATAGATAAATAGATAGATCATACTTGCTGAATTTCTGAAGACAGCGTCCGGGAGGTGCCTGGAGGAGGTAGGTGTTTCAGGGGCGGGGCTTTGCAAATTGCGCTATTCTATTACTGTGGGGGGTGGGGCCAAATGCAGCTATTCCCCGAGAATCGCGCCATTTTGGCTTTAATTCTGCCAAACTTCCTAGTGAGGTGGTCAGATGCAGGAGGTTGCCATACTCTCCCAGGAGTCCAGGAGACCTACCCGGAATCCGGGAGTCTCCCGGACATTCCAGGGGAGTTGGCAAATATGAGATAGATAGATAGATAGAAAGATCATACTTGCCGAGTTTCTGAAGACAGCGTCCGGGAGCTGCCTGGGGGAGGTGGGTGTTTTTGATAGATAGATAGATAGATAGCTATATTGCTGTTTTCCACCGTTATTCAGCTAAACAAATAAATCATAACTAAATAACTTCTGCTAATAGTAAAGCACATATATTATAATCCCTCAAAATCACTGTACTAATGTGCTTATGTTTCTTTCCATCTAGGACCCCAGACACCTGCAATTTTTCAGTGATTTTAGCCAAAGTAATGTATATATGTTGCTATCTGCAAGGAAAGTATTCGGAGCCCCCACAGACTATGGATTGTGCCTAAAGGTACCTTCTCATATTTGTATGGTTTTCATAAGGACATAGAACTTTACAGCAGATTCATTGTAGCAGAACATGGTGAAGTGTAATCATGTTTTTGGCTATCTAAGTAGGAGAATTTTAGTGGCTTTTATTTCAACAGGTATTGCCTGCCAGACATGCATTAATCACAATGTGCTGTGGCTTTCTAGCCTAACAAGACAGGAGGAACCAAAGAGATGAAACTGTTGTGTGCAGAGAGCGAAGGGAGTAAGATCTGCTGGATGACAGCAATAAGATTGTACAAGGTAACACGTTTTTCTACTACGCTTGTTGTGTATATGTTTTATTTATGCAATATTACAGATAGAGGTTGCAGCAGTAAAGAGCGCCCATAGCGCACCTTAGCTTTGAATAGCTCGTGGCATTTGAGATGACTGTGCATTATGTGCTGTAGTGTGCTGGAATGTGTTCATAGAGTGTTTATTCGCACATTCTTTTTGTGGCTTAGTTCAACTCATTTTGCACTTTTAACTGTGGAACTCTTTCAAGCTAGGTGATTTAATCCTGTACGTGGGCTGGGCCTGTTCCTTGAGTAAGTACAAACGAATAAATCAAATGTATTGTATCCTATCCCTTGCTAGTACAGCTTTTTACAGCTATCAGCAGGTTTGGAAAGAGGATGGGGAGGTAATGCCCATAGAAGGCGCCATATTGTTAGTTCTGATGCCACCTTTAGGGTCCCTGTTGCTTATTACCCACAACCCGACAACCCAACCTAATATTCATGTCCACTTGGGTTCATGTCCACTGTATAATAATGTGCAAACATGTGTGCATGACGAACAGGCTGGCTCAGTGTTATTGGGATGTGTTACCCCTACTTATGTATCTTATATCTTCTAACTCATTCCAGTTCTGTTTGTCTTCACTTCGAATTGTTATTAAACAAGATATGTGCTTTATTGTGCTGCATCTTTTCCTCTATTATGGACCTGATTTATGTTCGGGCGTACGTCCACTTGCGTAGCGCATCTTGGGTGAAATAGCGCTGCACATGGACAATACGCCAATGAACGCAATTGCGCGCAAATCATGTCTGAATGCAAAAGACACTTACGACTGCCTTTGACTTTAGAGTTGCAGCGGTGCAGGGGAAAGGGGGGGCTAACGTAGCCTCGTAAAGTAAGGTCATACCGAGGGCGTTCTGATTCAGATGCTGCAGGTTCAAGTCCTGAGTTTTTCGTTAGTACACTTGGTTCCAGCTGTATCATTTTCACCAACTACGGGGCAGGTGTAAGTGCCAACTGATAGTGATAAGTTTATGCAAGATCGATTATAGAGATGGATTGTATACCCAGTACACATTATTAGCATCTTTATTTATGTATTTAATGTTTACATATATATATATATATATATATATATATATATATATATATATTTATATATATACTGTATATACTGTTTATATATTTTCATCCATATTTTGTATTAATATATATACTGTTAAGAGTTAATTAATAATATAATTTTTTTATGTTTTCTGATTTGACCTTATATCATGCACATACCCTTTTGCATACACTTCAGTCGGTTCTGTGTGTAAACGTTTAGACAGAGTGTACTTACACCAAGGGGTATATATTTACTAAACTGCGGGTTTGAAAAAGTGGAGATGTTGCCTATAACAACCAATCAGATTCTAGCTATCATTTAGTAGAATGTACTTAATAACTGACAACTAGAATCTGATTGGTTGCTATAGGCAACATCTCTACTTTTTTAAACCTGCAGTTTAGTAAATATACCCCTTAGATTCAAGTGGAAATGTATCTTGATAAACGTTTGGATTAGAATATGGTCTGGACTAATCACACCTTGCGTGCTATTTTTTAAAACACGAACGTCTGAACATGAATCAGACCCTATTCAACCTTAGACGTTGTATAAATGATGTATAACATCTTTCTCATATTATATCAATATTAATTTTCAGCATGGAAAACAGATTTATCAAAATTACTTAAGACCTCACCAAAAAAGTGTTCCAAACACTCAAAATTTGTCAGCTATGGTATGTATGTCTTGCTTTTATAATAAATAACTATTATACATAAAATAGTATTTGTTTGCTCATTTGTATCTTCTGAAAGTTTTTAACAACTTTATTATTTGAATATTATTTAAGTATTCTCAATTTCCAAGAGTCATTGATGAGTAGTTTTAAAAACAGGTAAATAGCTGGAAGAAATTTCCTTCATGATATCATCATAGAGATGTATTTTTAATTCAGAATTATTGTACCTTGTTTTTAAACAATGAGGCCATATGTTAAAGTATACCTGATTTAAAAATATTAATAGTGCAGCCTGATTGAAATACTAATTTCAATGTACACATACCATTCTTGGTAAAATCAGGTATTAAACTATTCCCCTTTCCATCTGTGGAAATGTGTCAACTATTATTTAAATTAGTTGTGATTTGATAATTCACAGCTAATCAGGAGACCACACTGAAAGCTGTAATATTACTTTGAATATACAAAGTATCTCAGAAGCACAGTGAGCATTCTCTTGCCAGCACATGGGATAGGATTTATTTAATTAATGCTAAAGCTAGTACCAGGCACCCAAATCCATCAGACCCCCCAACCTAGGAATGCCACCCCTCAGGTGCAGCTCCCTACTCACACTCATGGCTTCAGCCCAGTGGACGGCTACTGCTCCTGCTTGTCAGTGACAGGAACAAATGTTTGATTAGAAGAGACTATCTGGCTGTGACACATGGTAATTGTAACCTATGTTTATCATTGTTTTAAAGGATGTTTGAGCATTGCATTGTTCTATTTATAAATGTGAAAGTAATAAATTGGCAGCATATACTGACTAAAGCTGGGTACACACTACAGAATTTTCCACCAGCTTTTTATACCGATTGATTTTACATGCGATCGATGGTCCGATCGCTCAGTCCATGGACTGCATATACACTAGCCTTGTTTAGGACGATAAAGGGAAGAACGGACGTCCCTATAGCGACTTTTTACAGCCATGTTGTCGTGAGCAATGACTGTAATTTCATACTCACTGTTGTGGATCGGTTGGAAACTTATACACACTACACAATGGAATCGAGATTGGAACGAAAATATTTAACGGTACGACCAACCAAATGAGGCGACAATCGTCCACTTGGGGCAGACTTTCGACCATCGTGTAACTGTACACACTGACCCGACTTTTGAATGAGCGGTCGTATGTCGGCTGATTGAGCCGATTATTGGATGAAAACTGTGTATTGTGTACCCAGCTTTAGTCTTAGAGTAGGTACACACTGGAGAATTTTCTAACCAATCTGGACTCTATAATGATTATACCTACGACTGAAGGCCAAAAGAAGGCCAAAGGAATGCGATTCGTCAAGCCCCCCCTCTCCCTCCCGCATGCCCACCTCCCCCGGGATCTCTCTGAAGCCAACGAGGAAAAGTTGGCAAGTATGGTGTGAATAGCTATGATAAAAACCTGACAATAACCTGGGGAGTAGCTAGGAGCCAGAGGTGAAGCCTAGGAGTGCCACATGTTGCCCATCACTGCCTTAGCATTGAAAAAGGATGCTGCTTCTGTAAGTTATGTTGATAACATATTTTTCTGTATTTGCAGAGGAGCATATCAGAAAACTCACTAGTGGCAATGGATTTCTCAGGCCATAAAAGCAGAGTTATTGAGAATCCAACAGAAGTGTTGTCTGTTGCTCTACAAGAAGGATTGTTATGGCGGGTGTGTATGATATCTACATTGCTCGGGTATTGTATGACATTGTCTGTACTACGATCAGCTTTAAGGCTAGAGATGGACCAATCTCTCACAGTTTAGTTTGCTTTTATTTGCCTTATTGGTAAAAGTTATGTGTCTTGCAAATTTATTGGCAAATCTACATCAAGAAAAGTTGTTTACAAAAAAAAATCCTTTGATTTTATATCCACTGCAGCCAATTTTATATTATAAACCGCCAAAACATGCAAGTTTTGGTATTTACAACTAATGTATACATAGCGTCACATTAATAACACATTGATAAACACCTGGGGCTAAATGTATTAAACAGCGCTTTTTGCAACTCACCGATATTTAGCGAGCTTTACAGCTAAATTTAAAGCGGCAATGCATTTAAAGGCAAATATTACCTTTAAACGCATTGCCGTTTTAGATTTAGATTACAATTTAGCGAATATGGGCGAGTTGCAAAAAGCGCTGTTTGATACATTTATCCCCTGGACTAAAGTATATAGTATTTACATTTTATATGACCATATTTTGTTTGTTTGTCCTTTTTTAAACAGAGGAAAAGCTGTGGACGTATCAGTTCCCATAGCATCCCCACAACTTCTCAGAATTCAACAATGAACTTTGGTATGTTTAAACTAGAATCCTGAATTAAAACTTTTACAGAATTTTTTGTTAGTACTAAGTTATACATATTCATGATTGGGATAATGCAAAGCCCTACTGTAGCATTGTAATTTCAATATAGTCACTGAAGAGTTCTGTGATTGCATATTTATGTATATGTATGTATATATATATATATATATATTGTAACAAAAGAAGGCATTTAGCTGGCAATATACAGAGAAAGCAGGGAAGTAGAGTCAAACATTTGTCCAGTAATGCACCTAGAGTGAAGACTTATGTATGAAAAGCAATAGTTTAAATTTGGTTAAACTTACATGATCTGAAATCATTCCTCTCAGCAAACAGACAGGGCGTGTCTGGTTGTGCAAACAGAGCCAGTGATGGGTGTTTTCTTTTAAAGGGAAGGTGGGTGTGTCACCTGTCCATCAAGCTAAGGCTGGGGGAGGAGCACCATGTATAAAAGCTTGTTTGTTTCATTTGTTCAGAGAGACCAACGCTGGGATAGCTGGCTGGTCCTGAGAGAGAGCTGGTCTATGTATAGCTAGCGTTTAGGGTCTACATGATTGCTGGGCAAGTATACGGTGTCAAAATATTTACCATCCTGACAATAAAGCACCATAAAAAGGAAGAAGTTGTTCGCATGTGCTTCTGCAGTAGCGGGCTCTTGCCACAATATATATATATATATATATATATATATATATATATATATACATACAGACAGTGGTGCATTATTCCTTATAATACACATATTTCCCTAATGGCCCTGAAGTGATGACTCAATCTAAGCAATGACATCAGAATGACATCGTATCACCTCTCTGTTGATGTAGGTCCATGGGGGGCAAAACTTGCAATATTAACAATTTTACTCTAGAATTACTTGAAATTATTAATTTTTATAATTCAAAGTGAGACTAGTTTTAACCTTTTTACAACCTCAGATGTCCAGATCCCAGATTACATATCAGACACATAAATTATATCTAATTAATAATGACTTTGTGAAATAGGAGCATACTGCAATCTATTCTACTCCTTAATACAGAAAGTCAACGTAATGATACTGTACTATAGACACCTGTACTGTTTATAGATAACCCACAAATACAATATATGACAGATTAACCTTTACTCACAATATATATTTAAGAGTGTAAAGACAGCACATGTAAAGTTTTACACACAATACACATAGGAGGATACAATGCAATAACAATGAACCACTCACACTTCCAGTTCCACACTCTACCTTGTATGTTGCTGCTCTGATTTTGTTTTTTACATGTTTGCTGATCTTTATCTTGCTATCCTTTTAAGTTGCTTTTCTTAGTGTGCTTTTCCTATTCTCTTTGTGTATGCTTTACTTTCTCTCTTTGTGCCCTTTACAGTATCTTCAGTGCTCGGTTATGACCAGAGGCCTTTCTGTGTAGAGTTTGTATATTCTCCCTGTGTTTGGGTTTTCTCTGAGAGCTCTGTGCTTCTCCCACAGTGCAGAAGTGGTTTTAGGCAAAATACCACCCTATTTAATTTGCTTCTCATAAAATGGACCCTAGTGTGGGTCGGAAAAATTTAGATTGTAAGCTCCTTTGCTGCAGGGAATGATGTGAATGATTACATAGTCTCGGTACAGGATTGCATAATAGGATCAGAGCTATATAAATAAAGGTTAATAATTGGCATAATAATAATAATAATAATAATAATAGCAAATAGAAGACTATGTCGAATGGAAACATAGTACAAGGAAAATGTGTACAGTAATTTTAGTTAACATGTTTCCATTGTTATATTTTTCTACATCTATATGCCCATAAGAGCAACGTATTGACTCCCATGATGGTGCCTCTCATGTGAAGACAGTGTTAGTGACCCTAGCGAACCTTTACTGTATAATATGTGTATTCATCTTTGCTAAGGAAATTGCATGTCTCTGTATGAAATTTACATTTAAAAGCAAAGTAGGAGGCTAAAGACTATGTCACCAAATTGTACTCTATTGTTACGTAAATTGAATAAGATATTTGAAAGCATTATTCATAATAAAAGTAATAAACTCTGAAACAATTTCACAAGCTGCATTCTTAGGTCAAATCAAAATATAAGATAAGATAAATTCTTTTTTAGATAGTATACAATGCATCAGGTTCAGCATGACCAATCATCCTACAGAGATTTACTTAAGTATACCTTTTGTATATGGAATATATATGTTATACGCAGTTTATTTTATTTCTCTGTGCAAGCTATGAGCAAGTTTACAGGATTATTTGTGTCTCACCTTTGCCTTCTATCTTATATTTCTGGTTCTTCTTATTTGCTCACACTCACACTGAGACCCTACTTACAATCGTTTAAGGCCACACTCACCAGATATTTAATTGTGAGAGGATTGTCACAAGTGAATAAAATTAACAGGGGAGTTTTGAGAATAGGTGTATTACAGGACAAATACTAAAACAATTGCTCTCTAATACATGGTAAAGTCTCCAGGGGTAGAGCTAGTAATCCTTTTACAGAAGCTAAGTAAAATCCTGCAACATGATTATTATACATTAAACTACATTATTTCTTTTAGTCAAGCACACAGAAGAAATAAAAAAAAGTGTAAGTGTACTTTTATATGTAAAGGTACATTGACAGTAAAAAATAAGATCAAATTGTAAATTATAAAAAATAATCAATGTTAATGTATATTTCCATGGACAAACCAAGGCAAAAGGTAATTGTAAATCAATTGTTATAATATGAGTTGAGTTACTGTGTTCTTAGGACTGTGCAGAAAAGTATAATAGCGAAAAAGACTATTTGGGCATTATAAACATTATAAACAGATGTACCATGCTATAAAATAAAAAGTTTATTCCTGAAATTATGATAGAAAACATACTCTGGGACTGAAATGTACCCATACTTGTTAAAATAAAGATATACTGTAGCTATAGCAATTAGTTAAAAAAATATACATAAAGTATATTTAGTAACATGGTACAAATTAGGTAGCCAATCAGATATAATGACAATGAAAGGTAAGATCTGATTGGCTGCTATGGGTTATATCACATATGGCATAAAGTATTTTCATTTAGTCATTAAATACGCTTTACAAAAAAAGTTGGCTATTGTTCTAGTGATTCTAGTGTTCTAGCAGATAAAATATATTTTCCTGTCTATTAATAAGCAGTTATTCATTATTATATGTTTAGCTATCCATTTGTCACAACCCTGGTTCCACCACAAAATATCAAGAGATGAAGCTCAGAAACTGATACTTCAACAAGGACTTGTAAACGGGTAAGTTTATTTTCCTTTGCTGTTGTTACGTTACATTTAATTCATTGTATTATTTATTATTTAGGACCCATTTCATATTTTTATACCAATATATTTGAAAGTGTTTTTAAAATACACATAAATCTCCCAGAAATAGACATTTTTTGTTAAACGTTCATTGGTGGATAATACAGTACACTTTACAGTCTGAGTTAATGTTTTTATATCTGGATCAGAGAGACATTTTGAAGTTCAGTTCTTATGCAGACCAAGTCAGCTGGTGTACTACACAAACTTGACAGCTTGGACCTATAGAGATGAATCAATACTCAAGTCATTGAAGTTTCTTTGAAAGCATAATCATACTTTTCAGCATTATATCTTTCTTCTTCTAAGCCAGAGAGAGTTCTATTTATAAATCCCATCTGATTTTCTGAAAGCTTTCTAAATGCTGTATAGCACTATTCAATTCCAGCCTTATAGGTCGACCAGACCATAAAAAAATGGTCAAGTACAAAAAACATGCACATATGACATTATACGTCTTTGTACTAGAGATGAGTGAAATGCTCAAAACTGTTCGGCAGAATATTGACCTCATTCTGCATTTGGTAGCGAAATATTTTGCCAGGAAAATTTTGGCTTTAAGCCTTCAAAGTCCTTCCCTAACCAAACCACAAGCAGAATTAATGGACTGTTGCAGTCCCAGCTCTAGTCATAGACTAGAAAATCTGCAAAATGTGAATCCGGTGTGGAATGGCATGCCGTGTAATGGCGAAGCTACAGCAGAACGCAATACCGGAACTTTACCCCTTAGAAGAGGCCTGTTCCTCCACAAAATTACATTTTCACTCATTTACCTTTTACCCTTATTAGTAAAGTGTACCTGCAACATTTTCTAATTCAATAGTATACACGCAACTATTTTGCTAGCTATTTCTAGTAATCATTGATATTTTTTATTAATTTTTCATTTTTAGATTTTTTTTGTTGGCATTTTGTGTATAGATACATGTGGACCTTGCATCTTTGTGAGTAGTGTTGTCATTAATTATTTGCAGCCTAGGGATGTCACTTCTTTTGAAATAGAACACATTTGGAGAGTGGGAATGTCATTTCTTTTACTTAATTAATTTTGAAAGTGTTCCATGACGGAATGTAAAGGATATTATAAGCCACCACGGAGTTATGTGATCTTGATTAAATCACTTGGCCGTTGACCTTGTGTTTTTGTACCGTCACTTAGTAATTTCTAATATCCTTATATTTTGCATTGGGGAGTGCATTATTCCCATTATTAAAAAAAAATAAGAAAATATTGCACTTTCAAAATACCAAATGGAAGTTTTAATCTAAAAATAGTGATGCTAAATTACAGAACCATGTTTTGTATCCATTAGTCTTTGTTCATTTGTAAGATTATTTTGTGCTTAACATGCTTTTTATCTGTATTTGTTTTATTCTAGAGTATTTTTGGTCCGGGACAGCCAAAGTACTCCCAAATCATTTGTACTTTCTATGTGTTACGGACAGAGGATAAAGCATTTTCAGATTGCTCCAGTAAGTAATGTGTATCATATTTGCCAGTTTATTGTTTATAAATATATGGAGTGTGGCATTTCAATGCATCATCCGCCAAACCATTTCATTGACATATTGGGGCTTATTTGCTAATAATTTGCATAAGTGCAAATGTTTAGTAACTTATAGCAAGCAGTATGTCCGGATTATGGACAGAGGTTGGGATAGGAACAGTGGCAGACAAAGGTGTTTGACTGCAGCTCAGCCTCTTTAAACTGGTTACATTGGTTGCCTTGCCATTTCTCTGACTCAGATGATGTACATTTCCTGATCAGCGCTATGATGGCTGGACTGATACGCTGTTGGGATTGGTTACTGGTGGGTTTAGCAGGCTTTCCGCATCATTCACTCGCTGTTTGTAAAAGCATTAGCTTGCCTAGCCGTTCATGTTCCATATTGTTTTGACGTCTGCTTGTTATAGACCCTGCTTGTTTTTGACTATTGTTACCTACCACCAGCCTTGACCTCTGCTTGTCATCATTTATCCTTGTCTGTTGTCCTCCCTATCCTTTGTTTGTGACCACAATTGTTGTTGGCCGCCTGTGCTCATTTTGTTTTTGTTTGTTTTACCAGGTACTAGGTAGGACCTGTAGTCCCAGACACTGAACTAATATTTTTCACTTATTACCCCCAACTCCCACCAGCCATGGGGCTATTCAGCACTGGGCTTTGAGATTGCCCATATTTTTTGCAGGCCTTATTTGCCTACGTAACACAGCCCTGTGCTGACTATGCTTGGGCTGGCTCACATTATAACCCATGCTCTGGGTCTCCCTGTTATAGTGTGACCAGCCTAACCTGGACTAGCCTAGTGCTGGATACCCAGATGGGGGTAAGCTGACTAGACTATAAGCACTGGTACTCATTATTCATTTAACGGAGGGAGGCACACTGTCATTTACATTTTGATTGTAAGCTCTTTTGGGCTGGGCCATCTTTACCTTCAATTTCATGTCATTATCTGTTGTTTATTTGTATGATGATCCCCTTAATGTACAGCAGTTTGTGATATATTGGTGATTTATAAATAACAGATAATAATAATAATAATAATAATAATAATAATAATAATAATCAGTTATGCTGATTTAAACAATTACGTTATAGTATCCAAATGTGAAAGTGTAATTCAGAAAAGGCACGACTCAATAACATCCCGACATGCTGGGTGTTATTAACACTTCCTATATCTGTAGTCATGTAAATAAAACCCTATTCAATTTTGGATAGATTAAAGTAAAAAACAATATTTAATTAATAATTTTGGAATTTAATGACTTTACTGTTTGCAATAAGTTATAATATTTTTTATCTATCTATCTATCTATCTATCTATCTATCTATCTATCTATCTATCGACTTGTAGTTTCACAACTGCAATGGGCTGACTAGGCTACAGCTTAGGTTTCAAGATTTTTTTTTGGGGGTGCAAAATTATGACATGGAGTTGTATAAACTGAAATTAATTTTAAAACATAAGAATAGTTGTTAGTTGTTATCCAAAGTAAAAATAAACCAGGAAAGAAACATTTAGACTCATCCAAACATTGAGACTCATCTTCCTCTCACGCCGCTCCTCCTCTGCCTCCCCTCTCTGTCTTTCCTTACACTGGCTCCCCTTTCCCTACAGAATCTTTTTCAAACTCCTCACCACCACTTACAAGGCTCTCTCTCAGTCTACTGCCCCTTACATCTCTAACCTACTCTCCATTCACACTCCCGCCCGCTCCCTGCGCTCAGCCAATGATCGCCGCCTCTCCTCCACTCTGATCACCTCTTCCCACTCTAGAATCCAAGACTTCTCCCGTGCTGCCCCCCTTCACTGGAACGACCTCCCTTGCTCCATTCGTCTCTCACCCAATCTGTGCTCCTCCAAGCGGGCTCTTAAAACTCACCTGTTCCTTAAGGCCTACCAACCATCCACTTAACCTCTCACCTCTTCTGGTTCTCCCCTGCCCCCTTTCTCTCTCCCCGTTGCTTCACTGGCTCCCTTATGTACCTGATTCTGTTTACCCTCCCTTAGGATGTAAGCTAGTATGAGCAGGGCCCATCTTCCCTCCTGTCTCCATACCTGTTCTTCCACTCCATCTCTACTGTATCTGCCTGCCTGGAGTTTCTGAAGTACTGGTACTTTGTGTTTATTGTTCTGTACTGTCTTACCCTGTATAGTCTACTGTTTGTACCATGTACGGCGCTGCGGAAACCTTGTGGCGCCTTACAAATAAACGATAATAATAATAATAATAATAATTTAGTAAAGTTTTAATCTTTGCGTATTCTCATGGTAAAAGCTAAAGACAATGAGTCATCCTCAAGCGGACGCTTGAGGATAAGCGAGTAGGACAGACAAGTATAGAGACAGGTGCAGACATGATAGCCCCCTCCCCCTTCACATCTTCACCCTCAGTAGTGCTATTTCAAGCCTCCGTTCTGCTTTACAGGTATTATTTTAGTGAAAATTAAATGAATGACGCAGATTGCTGTGACCCTTTTACAAAGACAAGTGGGGATGATTTTGGAAAATACTCAACAGTAAACATTGGTGGGGGTGGGGGGGGGGTTATGCAAGCCAGATTTTAAATTATAAGCAAATTTGTTTTTACCTTTAGCCTCACCTATAAGGTGAAGGGGTGCTATGAACGTATTAGCCTAGGGCGGCCGGAATCTTTAATCAGGCCCTACCCCCAGAGGCTTAAGGGGGAGTGCTATGTGCCCTGTGACATGCGAGTAAGGGCGCGGGGGGGGTGATGCTTTTGTGAGGTCGCAAAGGAATGAGCTGCAGTGGAATGAACTGCAGGGGAGGGCTGGCAAATTTTAACCCGGGGAGCAAGACTCAACTCGGCAGCCTATTTTAAAGGAAAAAAATGCAGGTGGCCCAGTGACCCAGCCTAAGATCGCCTACTATGAGCCCGACCTGGGGGGCAGTTGCCCCCCAGCCCAGCCTGCCCCTGAATGGAGGGTAGCAGCAGAGCCCACATGAGAATTACATGGGTGCTTACTCAGAGAGCCAATCAGAGATAACCCCTGTTTGGCATTTCCCTAGGGGGAGTTGTGATGAAGCCAAGAGGGAGTCATAGAGTGGAAACATGTAAACAGTGAGTGTGGAGGTCACAGTGTAGAAGAGGCAACAAGTGAGAGAGATGCCCCTCCACCAAAAGAGGTTCTATAGCCGGTGAGAAGACCGGGTGACTACTAATTGGACAACTTGTAGCCTAAGACCAATTCATTTTATCACTGGTAGCTGTACAGTGCCATACTTACTGTATCTACAAGACATCTGCCTGCATGTGCAGAGACACATGTTATCTGATTCCACCCACAGGATCCTTATGTGAGAGAGATAATGACTATTAGTGGGCGGTCTATCCAAGGGTACTAAGGAGCTGAGGATAACACCCTACTACCATCCCCAGGGAAACGGGATTACAAGATGGTGGCAACAGATGCTCTGTAGAGCAGTGCAAGGAGCAATTGCAAGTGTTACCGGCTCAGCAGCAGAGGGAAAAGATGATTACAGTCAAACCAGCCAAAGCAAAGCCTTTGAAGTATTAATTCTAGCCACTTTGGGATGACTATTCCCAACAAAGGATCTATCATCTTCATTGGGGCCCAACTGGGGGAGGAACAGATTAAGAACAAGCGGTTAAGAGGATTTCATAGAAAGTCTAAAAAAGTAATTTATTAAAAACAAATGCCCTTGAATGGCCTCAGTAGTGCAGCCAGCATGAAATCTAGTTGTAGAAAAATGTACTAGTAAATACCTATGTCTGGTTGGCACAAAAAAATACAGCAGAAAGTGGAGTGAGAGCTTCTTATAACAGAAATTATTTATTTTTCCATAACTATTCTTTAACAACCAGTATAATTCCACAGTGGAAGGTTATGCCCCTTATCTATTTCTAACCCACCTCACTTCCCTAATCATAATCATAATTATAATAATAATAATAATAATAATAATAATAATAATATAATATAATAATAGCAATGGTTACGCTATTTGGGAGAATTTGAAAAAACACAAAACTTCTTTTTGAATAAGATAATAAAATATGTGATTTATAATTGGTAATATAAACCAATATGGAGCTTATTAACCACTGACATATGCACAAAAATATAAATAATAAACTATTACTAACAAATAATGTATGTGCTGTAATATTATTTAAAGTGATTGCTTAAAAAGTTTTTAACCCACTTGTGTCTTTTGGTTTTTCTTTCTATTGTCCACTTTTCCCACAAAGAGACAGGAAATATTTGGAGTTCAATTTCCTACTTAGGTGTCTTGCCAGGCAGAATACCTGAGAGATCTAATTAGTCTCATCTCAAACTCAAACAGATTCTAGCTACCATTTTCTAGAATGTACTAAATAAATGATAGCTAAATTCTGATAGGTTGCTATGGGCAACCCATAGTGACCAATCAGATTCTAACTATCATTGTCTAGAATGTACAAGATAAATGATAGCTAAAATCTGATTGGTTGCTATGAGCAACATTTCCTTTTTAGAAAGTTTGATAAATTTGCCCCCTAATATTTAAAAATTCAAAAAGGTTATTCACTGCCAAAATCTGGTATGGCCTAGTTCATACACATTTTTAGCCACTGATCTTATCGGCTTGCAATTTCATGCCTTTTTTATAAAAAGACTGCTTTATTAAGTCGTGCAAACCGAACGTAATGTGCTTTTTTTTAAAAAAAACGCACTTAATTCCGTCATGCGTCCGTCCGTATTATGCTACAAACATGTCTAGAGAAATGTCTCTTGTTGCATACAGGTGTAGGTTCGCTCTACATATACACACTTGCTGTATTGACATAGACACAACACACTGCAGGTGTCAGGCGCTGGCCCTGTATCTCCTCTGTGGTGTCGGGACGGCCACCTGTCACATCCTGGCTGGCAACATAGACAGGGTTCCCCCGGGCAGTTGGGTGCATACCTAAAGAAAGCACTTCCTGTTGCTAGGGACGCTTCTCTCTGCACCTGTCGGCAGTCAGTGTCATCACTGACCGCCCAAACCTCCCCCAGCCTATCAGGAGTTCCCAGCCTCTATATAAACCTGACTCTGGCTCCATTAATGTTCCAGAGTATCAGGTCTTATCCTGCCTCCAGTGTTCCTGTATAATTGTCTTGCGCTTGTACTCCCTGTATCCTGCATTCTTGTTCCCTTTGGCATTTTGCCACTGCTTGTTTTCTGACTACTTGTTTTGGCTATGTTTTGGCTCACCTGGTGTGACCCTAGGCTTTTCCTGACCATTCTCTAGATTCCCCTTTGTACCTCCTGTCTCGATTGGCTTGACCCAAACTGTCCAATCATTTTTCCCATCACCACCACTACTTCGATGGTAACTGTCTCGGAGAACAGCGACCTACGCATCTCTTTCAGCCAAGCCCAAACCTCCTTGCGGAAATCCCTGGTGAATACCAGGGGTGCGTTGGACTCCGCACCTGCTTGTGCAGTTGCGTTAATACCAGCAAGTAGCTCCATTCAGCACACAGTCCTGACAGCAGGATATGTACAATACATAAGTGCAATATAAAGTCCCGGCAGACCACACAGAAAAAAAGAATTAAACTATTGCTACGCGTTAATAATATTATAGTCATTAAGAAAAAGACATTGAAAAAAAATATATATTTTTTTTTTTCTCACCAAATACATTTATCGAGATGTTTTCCTCAATGCGTACTGTATAAAAAATTACTTTTTACAGTTGGTGTGGCACACATACCTTAGAGATGCCCACACCTTGAATCGGACGCTACTGTGTGCAATCAACCTTAGCACCCTCTTACCGTACATTAACTATGTACATACTACCTTCTCTGACCCATTCCGTTCATGAATTCAGTTGTTGTTTGTGTCATTTACATGCAAACATGAATTAAGCAATTCTTTGGCGTATGTTTCAGTTTTGCGCATGCGCAGAGTAAAAATATGCAAATTGCGCCATGTAAATCGACTTACATTACTTAATGAATCAGGCCCAAAGTGCGCCAAATAATGCTTTGTAAATACTTTCATTTATTTATGGATTTTTTTATTTTTTTGGGATGTATATTAAGCAACACTTTTTTAACTGCATATCTATGTTAATTCTATTTGGCAAGCAATACTTCATTCATTTAATTTTATATTGCCTTATGGTTGAAAAACAACATTTAACTTTGTAAGCGTCTTTACATCTCTAAGGGGTAGATTCAAATGTAAAAAACAATACACATGAGGTGCCTCCGGAACGGCCGCCAGGCACCTCGTACAGATTTTTTTTTACAGAAATCACCCTCATTTTTGCTTGCGCCCCATAGAAGTGCGAGCAAAAATGAGCGTTCATTTTTACCGTAGTAATGGTAAAAACGCGCCTGCAATGTTCTGAGGAACATCGCTGCCAACTGAATCTGCCTCTAAGGGTTAGTTCTTTTGCAGAGCTCTGCAATAATAAAATATAGTAAAAAACAAACAATAGTTGGGCTACCTATCGAGTTCTATTGTAGTGATTATGGACCGGAGAAAGATGTTAAAGTTCTCACTAATGCCTTTCCAGTCTCACAATACATGTTGGTTGAGTTTTCTAGCACACAAGTAGATATGCTAGAAACAATTTAAATATAGTCTTACTCTCCACCAGAAGACAACTTTGTAACAATACTTTGAAGTAATTTTATTGGCAATTGGGCTTATCAATTAAAGTATGTTTTTTAAGGCAAGGCTTACTGTACTTATGTGCATATATCTTTAGTAAATTAACTTTTCTATTTTTCCCACCTGTCTAACAGATGGAAGATGGAGGAGAACTGTTTTATACGTTAGATGAAGGACACACAAGATTTACAGATCTCACACAGCTTGTAGAGTTTCATCAGCTGAACAAAGGAATACTGCCTTGTACACTCAAACACTACTGTACCCGTGTTACTGTCTAACATTATTAGATAGGTTGTGATGAAATACTGTAAATGATGCTGGAGGAATCTTTTTATTGAGACAATATTGTTGTATATACACATTGTCAAAAATTCTAGTCTTTTTGTGAGTATATTGAAGACAATTTTCGTTAAAAAGTCTCAGTTAAAAAAAATGTTGCAAATTGCTGTCATAAAAAACTGTAATTTATAACACGGTGACATAAGTGGGGGTGGATTTAAAGGGTTTTTCCACCTTGTGGTTTGAAGCCTAGTTATTGATCTGACAGATTTCCTCTATCTGGGCCTGATTCATTAAGGATCTTAACTTAAGAAACTTCTTATTTAAGTTTCTTGGACAAAACCACGTTACAATGCAAGGGGTGCAAATTAGTATTCTGTTTTGCACATAAGTTAAATACTGACTGTTTTTTCATGTAGCACACAAATACTTGATAGCTTATTTGTACACTGAAATTTACAATTGATATTTGTGTGTTACATGAAAAAACAGTCAGTATTTAACTTATGTGAAAAACAGAATACTAATTTGCACCCCTTGCATTGTAACATGGTTTTGTCCAGGAGACTTGAATAAGAAGTTTCTCAAGTTAAGATCCTTAATGAATCAGGCCCAGAGTCTGAGTGGATGGCAAATGATTGGCTAACCTCAGCCAATGCCCAATCACATGCCACCTGTTTTTTTTAAATAGGAAAGTAATGCTCACATATTTCCTATATCTTAATCACTGTAAAATACAGTGTTTGGGCATTTTGCCCTAAAGGTGTGAAGGTGGAATATCCCAGTGGCTCTCCATACTTATAGGGCCTGAGATATTAAGGAAAGTAAGCTTAAAAAAAAGGAGTAAGTTTTCTCCTGGACAAAACCAAATTACAATGCAAGGGGTGCAAATTAGTTTATTATTTGGCACATACGTTAAATATTGGCTGGTTTTTCATGTAGCACACAAATACTTGATAACTTTATACGTACTCTGAAATTTAAAGTTGATCTAGGACATGCCCTACCCCAACTATTAGTCTGCCATCATATTTTAAATTTACCTCCCCCTTTAATACAACATGGTTTTGCCAAGGTGCAAAGTTACTCCTTTTTTTTTGCTTTACTTGCCTTAATGAATCAGGTCCATAGTGTTCAATATTTAGCTATAATAAGCAGTAAGACTTGCACTGTACATAATAGAAATTTGTTCCACTTGCAAAAGGTTATAAAAATAAAGTTTGATTCAATGTTGAAGCAGTCAAACCTTTATCTGGGTGTTCCGGTGATCTTAAGTTGAACTCCACAGACAACGCTCCATTATCTGTCATGGGATAATGTTTTATCAGAGTTGTGGTTAGTAATTTTGCTGCCTGGGGTAACAGCTGAAATGACAGTTTTCTCCTTATTCTCACACACTACCATCAATATTTATATACAGAGTGTTTGCTATAAAGGACAAATATTAGACATACCAATAATGTGGAAACTATTCATTTACCTTTTTGACAGCAAGAAAATGATCTTTTCGACAACTTTCTGCCTCTCAGAACCTGATATTGGTGCCTCTGTTGGCTCTTTGTGAGGTCATGCATACACAGTGAAGTGTTTACCATCAATGATTTCTCCAAAACTACTGCATGTAAACTTTCCATGCTTATGTTTACAGTCCCTTTGGCCTTTTAATTAGTTTAATATTGTGCACGCTAAAGTTTTAGTAAATAGAGGCAAAAGATTGCACTTTAACACCAACTATATTATATCACATTTCCCCTTCCATTAGCAGGAGCATAGGTCACACGCACGGCACTGGTTCTCTTTCCTTATTTGCTCCAGGTTTTCATTTCTTTAAAGTGTGCATCCAGTCTGGTATATCCACCTCTGTACCACCTAACATATTAGACTGTTCCCTGATCCACCCAAAGCCCTACCCGATCCACCCAACCCCTCTCCCGTCTACTAAACCACACCCCGAAGTAGTGAAGCTCCACTCTAGGGGGTATATTTACTAGACGGCGAGCTTGAAAAAGTGGAGATGCTGCCTGTAGCAACCAATCAGATTCTAGCTGTCATTTTGTAGAATGTACTAAATAAATGATAACTAGAATCTGATTGGTTGATATAGGTAATATCTCCACTTTTTCAAACTCGCATTTTAATAAATATAACCCTTAGTCTTTCAAATAGAATAGATAATCAAAAATGCATGTTAATTACCTTTTAAATTAATAGGTCACTTTTACCACTCTGAAGCCTAAATAAATAACCTTGAATGTCAGTGTCATAAGGTGTATTCAGTTTCTAAGCTATGTATGATCATCCGTGTGACTGGGAAACAGTGTTTCCAATTAAAAGCTGTGCATCACTAAATAGGCTCCTGGCGACTATTTTTCTGGCTGTAAATATATGACCTTCAGAAACACTAATATGACACCAACCTTAAGTTTGGAATACACAGCACATTGATATATATTTATGTACATGTGCACTGCATTCAGGTTACTGTATAGTAAACCACATATTAAATACAGCTTAAAACAAGCTAAAAAAAAAAAGAGTCATTAAATGCATATATGAAAATGACAATATATCAATTTGGATATCAATAAATATGACATAATGAATCATAATTGGTCTGTGTTCTGTTTTTGATTCTTCATTTTAAAAAATGACCAATTGTTCCTATATTTTGCATTGATTGAAAGTGTTAAAGTAATAATTTAAGTTCTTCAGCTAAAGAAACTTTAAGAATAAAATTATATCATTGTTTATTTACAAAAGAAAAGCTTGCGCTGTGATAATATTATCACTGCTCAATTTCAGTCTCTGAAATCTCTGCCCGTTCACAGACCAGACAGTTTTTATCAATAACAAAAGTAGGTTGTACTACAATTCACAAATGTCATATTACAATTGGCTGAGATGGCATATAGGCGTGTCTTGGTCCTTTTTGGCTCCCCTGGATTCAATGGAGATTTTGGAGAAATTCTTACAAGTCTTTGTTCACCATCTCTGATTAAAAACATCTGTTCTTTGAATTAACTCCTTCATTCCTGTTCATATCCCTCTCATCAGCTCACACGCAAGGATCCAATTGACATAATAAAACCACATCAAATATAAATGATATACTAAAATAAGATAAAACAATGTAAATATTTTCATGTTAATAAATTGGCTTCATCCAAAATAAAAAATCTTTCACAAGAGGGACCTAGGAAAGAATATGTGTTTTAGCCTAATAGCACCTTTGTTAATGTGCCCAAATGAATCTAAACAAATTCAATTTATATTGTGCCTTTTCTCTAAACAAGTAGCACCCAGACTTTTAGCTTTATCCAGCTATTTTACACCAGATATTAGTTAATCCTTGTTGAAATGTTTTTTCTCATTTTTTTTTTTATTATTGTTCTCAAATCTCCTTATTGCTTTAAGAGAAGTTAGTTGGGGTACCATCCATGGGACACTAACTGTTCATTGTATCTTGGCACTCCCAGATCCTCTGTGAGATTCAGAACATGAATGCTGGCAGCTGATTGGATAAGCAGCTGTACACTATTTACAGACTCAGTGTTGTTCTGGAGAGACACTAGTAGAGGTATAACCAAGTCCTATAAAAAAGAGGCAGGGATTTGGTCCCCATATTTAAAATAAAAAAAAACCCTTAAAGATAACTGAAAGGTTTATATTATACTAAATATGTCATCCAGGCACTCTTCAACCCCTCTACAGCAGATTGTCTTGTTAGGAAAAAGGTGCTTATCTAATTAAACAGACTGATTGTAAGTTTCATTTATGAAAGTTCAGCATTTTTTTGTGTGCAAATGTACCATTTTTATGGGAAAGTGCCATGGTGGTGTCTGTGGCGGAGAAGGGGGTCTTTTGCCTTTTCCCATTGGTGTAGCTGTGTAGATTCTTACTTAGTTTGAGCTAGGCACAATACTCCTCCTACTTATGCACCCACATTTAAAAATAAGATTTCATTTTGCTGATGAAATTCTTTAAATGGTGGAGAAGGTCCATTTAGGGGCAGTGTCAGACTGGGGCTTGAAGGGCCCACAGGGGGAATACAATGGTAGAGGCCCAACAGAGAGGGCGTGGCCACCCACTAGAGAGGCATAACCAAATTACTAGAGGGGGTGTGGCAAGCCCGCCAAGGACAGCTAGCACCATAATGTAGTATATAAAGAATGCAGTGTGTATATAATGAGTACACAGTCTTGGCCTGCCCCTTAGATTGGGCAGAATAGTCACCAAAAATTGGGATTGTCCATTTAGAATCAGAACATTTGTCATACTGTCCTGCTTTCTCCTACCTGTTCTTGTCACTTTCACCACCTGTGGCTGCAGGTTTCTTTAGTTGTGGCTTGTCTGGATCCTGGAATGTTGGGGGCCCTATTTGGAAAAAAAATGGGTACATTTAGAAAATTCCAACCAGACCTTGTATTAAATCAATAGCACACACGATTATTTTTCCAGCCCCAACATTAAAATAATAGTATTCCCATTTAGTAAATAGATCTATATCCCTCTAACCAACCACAACATTAACGTAATAGTATTCCCATTTAATTAATAAACCTATTTCCCTCCCTCCAAATAGCCAAAGCAATAAATTAATAGTATTTACATTTAATAACATACCTATTTCCCGCAACTGTCAATGCCATTAAATAATTCATATTGAAATTTATGAAATAGACCCCATTCTCCCCAAACTCACCCCCACATTCAAGCAATAGCCCCCAAATCACCCCATCTTAAATTAATAGTCCCCACTATTAAATTAAATTGCCCCACCAACACCCCACAAACAAAATAGCTCCCATTAATTAGCCACCACCTACCTCACACACACACTACATTTCCACAAGCCCCCTGTGCCATTACATACACAGACACACACACACACACACACACTGCTTTGCCACAAGCCCCCTATGCATTCACATACAGACTACATTGCTATAAGCCCCCTATGCATTCACATACAGATTACATTGCCACAAGCCCCCTATGCATTCACAAACAGACTACATTCCCATAAGCCCCCTATGCATTCACATACAGACTACATTGCTATAAGCCCCCTATGCATTCACATACAGATTACATTGCCACAAGCCCCCTATGCATTCACAAACAGACTACATTCCCATAAGCCCCCTATGCATTCACATACAGACTACATTGCCACAAGCCCCCTATGCTTGCACATACAGACTACATTGCCACAAGCCCCCTATGCTTGCACATACAGACTACATTGCCACAAGCCCCCTATGCTTGCACATACAGACTACATTGCCACAAGCCCCCTATGCTTGCACATACAGACTACATTGCCACAAGCCCCCTATGCATTCACATACAGACTACATTGCCACAAGTCCCCTATGCATTCACATACAGACTACATTGCCACAAGCCCCCTATGCTTGCACATACAGACTACATTGCCACAAGCCCCCTATGCTTGCACATACAGACTACATTGCCACAAGCCCCCTATGCATTCACATACAGACTACATTGCCACAAGTCCCCTGTGCCATCACACACTACATTGCCACAAGCCCCCTATGCATTCACATACAGACTACATTGCCACAAGCCCCCTATGCATTCACATACAGACTACATTGCCACAAGCCCCCTATGCATTCACATACAGACTACATTGCCACAAGCCCCCTATGCTTGCACATACAGACTACATTGCCACAAGCCCCCTATGCTTGCACATACAGACTACATTGCCACAAGCCCCCTATGCATTCACATACAGACTACATTGCCACAAGTCCCCTGTGCCATCACACACTACATTGCCACAAGCCCCCTATGCATTCACATACAGACTACATTGCCACAAGCCCCCTATGCATTCACATACAGACTACATTGCCACAAGCCCCCTATGCATTCACATACAGACTACATTGCCACAAGCCCCCTATGCATTCACATACAGACTACATTGCCACAAGTCCCCTGTGCCATCCCACACTACATTGCCACAAGCCCCCTTTGCCATCACACACATATTGTGCTTTTTCATCACCACACTGTGCCCCCTTATGATCACACTGCACCATCCATGATGCTTTTTCTCTCCCCTTCACCTTACCACCCTTCTCACTCTGTGCCATTCTGCTCCCCCTTCATCACTCTGTGCGATCCTGCTCCCCCCACTTCATCACTCTGTGCCATCCTGCTCCCCCACTTCATAACTCTGTGCCTTTCTGCTCCCCCCCTTCATCACGCTGTGCCTTTCTGCTGCCCCGCTTCAGCACTCAGTGCCATCCTGCTCCCCCACTTCATCACTCTGTTCCATCCTGCTTCCCCAGTTCATCACTCTGTGCCTTTCTACTTCCCCTGCCCCCTCCTTCATCATTCTTCACCATTCTGCTTCCCCCGCTTCATCACTCTGTGCCTTTCTGCTCTCCCCCTTCATCACTCTGTGCCATCCTGCTCCCCCCACTTCATCACTCTGTGCCTTTCTGCTCTCCCACTTCATCTTTCTGTGCCATCCTGCTCCCCCCACTTCATCACTCTGTGCCATTTTGCTTCCCCCATCATCACTCTATGCCTTTCTGCTTCCCCCCCTTCATCACTCTGTGCCTTTCGGCTTCCCCCTTCATCACTCTGTGCCATTCTGGTTCACCCGCTCCCCCTTCATCACTTTGTGCCTTTCTGCTTCCCCCCCCTTCATCACTCTGTGCCTTTCGGCTTCCCCCTTCATCACTCTTTGCCTTTCTGCTTCCCCCACCCCCCTTCATCACTCTGTGCCTTTCTGCTTCCCCCTTCATCACTCTGTGCCATTCTGGTTACCCCGCTCCCCCTTCATCACTCTGTGCTATCCTGATTTCCTCCCCTCCCTCCCTTCATCACTCTGTGCCATCCTGCTTCCCCCCCTCCCTTCATAACTCTGTACCATCCTGCTTCCCCCCCTCCCTTCATAACTCTGTGCCATCCTGCTTTCCTCCCTCCCTTCATAACTCTGTGCCATCCTGCTTTCCCTCCCTTGCCTCCGTTCCTTTACTTACCTTTATTGGCTTCTTTCTTCTCTTTTCTTCTCTTCTCTTCTGTCTTCTGTCTTCTTGCTTGCTAGCTCCTCTTTGCGTCGCTCCTCACTTAATGTCGGGTGTGATGACGTCATGCCCGACATTCAGTGTGAACAGAGCAGGGAGGAGGGAGTAGGGGCGCCAGCGCTGCAACGGGTATGTTTTTTGTTAGTGCCTCGTCCCACCAGCAAAGAGGGCAGAGCCAATGGCATCGGGGTCCACCGGGGAATACCCTGACTCCCCGGCGGGCCAGTCCAACTCTGTTTAGGGGGTCATTACCTATTTAGCAGTGGGCTGCGGGTCATTTATCTCCTTGCAAAAGGACTCAACGGGTACTTAGGAAGTGAACGCAATTGGGCGCTGTCCTTTAATTTTAATGTGGTGCATTTTCTATCTTCCAGGTGCACTTTATATGCTACCAATTTCATAAAAACATTCAAACACACAAAAGTGACACCTAATACTGTCCCAAGTGTATGGTCCTAAAGTGGTAGTACATAGGATACTGTAGTGACATTTTCTCTATCCTCCATGTCCATTTCCATTTGCGACTGCAAATAATTGTTTTCTCAGGTTACATTAGGATATTGCCCTACAATTGTGGCAGGGGCTTTTAACAGAACTGCAGTGAAATATCAGGTTAACAAAAAACATATCTGATCATTTCAATTTGGAGATTTAGTCCTTTAACAATAAAAATAAAAAAAAAGTTCTAAAATATTTGGACATATTTAAAATCATATTCTTACATCTAAGTAGTGTAATTATTTTACAATGTTTTTTTCTGCAGTATAATCCTCATTTTCCCCACACTACCATACAAAACAGAATATATTATGTTTCAAAGCTATTGTCCCTTATTAAAAA
This sequence comes from Mixophyes fleayi, assembly GCF_038048845.1. NCBI lineage: Eukaryota > Metazoa > Chordata > Amphibia > Anura > Limnodynastidae > Mixophyes > Mixophyes fleayi. Next base: position 129,959,227 of record NC_134408.1, read on the forward strand.
TGCACATAACAAATGTAAAATAAATTAATGAAATAAAATCGCGTAAATTCAAAGAAAGAAAATTTTATTTATTTCTTTTTATTTTCTATGAACTCTATTTCGGTATCATTTGTAAATAAAATGAGTTGATCATGTTTAACATTGGCCTCTGGATGTCAGCAATGCACCATTAAGCTTCTGTGTACACTCTTCCACGGTTAGTCTCCCATCATTAAATGCATGGTCTTTGCACACCTTTTAAACATCCATGCTTTTTTATAATTGTATAAATTATTTACTTATTCTGTACCAATTAGTTCTACCAATTGCTAGGTTTGTTATCAAGTTAGGCTTTAAGATAAAAAACTGGACTTGAGCACTGATTAAAAATTCATCAGCCGAGAGGATTAAATATGCACATATTCCGCTTGTGAAGCTTGTTCTTAAAACCATTATGTTAACTTTTTTATTCTAATGATTTCTATAATTAATATAAAGGATCCTGAAAAGACTTTTGAAAGCATAATGAGACTTTTCAAAAGGGGTGAGATGCAAATAAGCCAGCTAAGTTATTGCAAAGAAGCCCCATTTAAATTGAAGTCGACACAGCTGACCACCTCTCCTCCTTAACACATACTTTATCCTACCGGACTCCTGACATTTCTAATGGCCTTAGTTTTCCTCCAATTCTAATTTTCGATCTTTAATACTAAACTGTGTAATGTGCTCACTCTATTTAATGAGATGACTCTGAAGTGGACTAGAGACCTGATTCTCAATCCTCGTGGGAACTTAATTCCCAAACCCAGAGAGAGGGACCATCCACTTATTAACCAAACCAATGCTTTAATTTGTAAGTATTTTTTCTAATCAGGTATGGGGTTACTGAGATAACTATTTAATTAGTATCCACTTTTCATCTCCATCTATCTCCAGGTCATGTTTCATTCACAGATTCACGTGCTTTTTGTGGAGTGTTTCGATTTGACTGGTTTTTAGTGATCATATGCAAGCTCTTTTATGGGGACATTATACACAAAATATAACGTATTTTTAGAACACTATAGATCTGTAGGTTTCTTTACTGCCATTCATACATGTTGCATTTTTTCATGATAATTTGGCCTCTAGAGTTCACTGTTTTATTGTAGGTAGAGGATACATCAATACACCTTAGTCGTGTAATTAATAGTGCACCATAATCTGATATCAATTAACACAAATATAAAACAATATATAAATATAGTAACGAATTCATTATTTTTGCAGAATAAACTCTGGCTATGTGTTTTGGTGAACATTCATTGAAAAAATAAGGTACATATAAACTCTTCTTATGAGCATAGTATATTTTATGTTTAATACAATTTAAGGTTAACACTGATAGGCTTCTTAATAGTCGGGTGCAAACAGCAGCAATACAGTAACCAATAGCAATACATGACATATTAGCATCAATCAGTCTTGTACAAATTAGGCTAATGAAAGCTAAATTCTGATTGGTTGTTAAGGCTTACAGCACATTTGAGCTATTTCTGCCATTATTATTATTATCTTTAATTTATAAGGCGCCACAAAGGGTCCGCAGCGCCGTACATGACATATACAGAAAACAATGAATCAATACACAACATGATATATTAACACACACACACACACAGGTAACATAGTAATGCAAATCAAATTATTTCTGGGACAAGGAGTGAAAGTGATGGTAGAAATCAGCGAGAAGTAGGCCGAAGCTTGAGAAAACAGGGCTAGGGAAGCAGCCTAGAGGTACAGAGGGTCATGGAATAGTAGAAGGAGCACACAAGGAAAGAGGGCCCTACTCATGAGAGCTTACATCCTAAAGGAAAGGGGGAGACACAAATAGGGTGGTACTAACTGGGGGAGAGAGCCGGGACAAGGGAGTTAGGAGTAGGACTGATATACTTGAATAAAGAAATGAGTCTTAAGAACACGCTTGAAGCCTTTGAGAGTAGATGCTAACCTGATGGAACGTGGAAGATCGTTCCACAGCTGGGAAGCAGCCCGGGCAAAGTCCTGAAGACGGGAGTGAGAGGAGGTGATCAGTGAAGTAGTGAGGCAGCGGTCACAGGCAGAGCGGAGGGGGCGGCTAGGAGTGTAGGTAGAGATGAGATTGAAGATGTAGGGAGGGGAGGAATTATTAAGAACTATAAAGGTGAGGGTGAGGAGTTTCAATTTAATTCTGTAGGCCATGTTATTATATATATATATATGCTTATCTAAAGTGTAAATATCTTCATAGAATTGAGGGTCTGTGTTAGAATCATGCCTCACTGACGTCACTAGTCTTTAGTGAATTATTGAGCTTCGGTCTATCTACCATGAAGCAAGGTGGGAGCATCGCTCCAGGCTGAACAATCCCAGGTTCCAACCCCATGTCTTGACCCCTAAATTACCTCCTCCAGGGCTCTGGTCACATGCTGTTCGGTAGTAATTCATTGCAAAAGGAAAGCAGTGTAAAACCTTCCATTGCCTGTGCTCCTCCCTGCAGTCGCTGTGCAGAGGAAGCCTCTGTTCTACGATAATGAATGGCCAGTAACCGAATCATCGCGGAAGTTCCACCCCGGGCTGTAGGTAGCAATGGAACGTCTCTGGCTACATTCACCTGAATTCTGTTCCGCTCACACAGCTGCTTCTACTGTAAGTGAAAGGTATTCTTGAAAAGTGCTATTAATACAAATCTGATGTAAAACTAGGATATTTATACTTATTCTTAAGTGAACCCTGATCTTTAATTTTTTGTGAAAAATTAAGAAACAAGTTCTTTGCCTTTAAAAAAAGAATAAATTTATTGAACTGTAGTTTTGCATCAGAATTATAATAGTAACCACGTTAAGGAATTGGACAATGATTGACTTCCCCATGCTGCATGGCTGCCTCTCTCTCGTACTCTGCACCTCCTCTTTCTACCTGGAAGAACAAGACATGCTGATGGATTGGAGGAATGTTGGCACTCTCCATACCCTCCCATCCAGGGACCAATACATTTGGGCCATGATATGCATGGCAATTACCTTGTATGCAATTTATGTCCAATTAGAAGATACAGTCACTACAGACACTCTAAATGATCGTGTGTAACTACAATCCAGTTATCAGTGCCAGAACTGACAGTTCTCTCCTCTCCTGTCTGTTAGAGCTGTCAGTGCACAACTCCAGCCTAGTAATTGTGAAGGTGTGTGGCAGGGAAGCCACACATGGGGTGCACGGAGAGGTTGTAGTAACAGTTCATGATGATTGCACACCAAAACATGAAATAAAACACCCAGATGCAATCTGATAGTAGTAAGCATAGACAAAGGTAGAGCTCACTTACTGGATATTTGCAAATATATGAAATTAATCTTTCTTGAAGTCAATATTTCAGTTGCTCTTAGCGTTTATAATCATCAGTCCTAACATGCAAGCAGTGCCACAAAATACCAGAAAATACCCACATTACCATAGTGACTTAATAAAAGACATTTATAGGCGAATAATGGTATCTATGGTATAACAAATATCTGATTACTAAAAGGGAGATGAAAAACACAAAATAATGTAATAAAATAAGAAAATATAGTAATCAATTGTTTGAACTGATGCTTACATTAAAGCAAGTAGTTGTGAAGCAGACATATAGCAGAATAGGATAATATTTTGGAATATTGAAATTGAATTTGAGATTTTGCCCACAGATGAAGATATAGAGGCTCATGCTGAATTGGACTCAAAAAGTAAGCTCCAAAATGCATCCAGTACTGCACCAGTTGCATATGCGTCATGTTTGCGCCTATCATACTTACACCTACCATATCATAAGCACAAGAAAAGCTTGTGAACATTTGTTTTGAAAGCGAAAAACAAATCCACTATTCGGTTTGACTTAAATGATAAAAAAACCCCTGTATATTACAGCTGGTATACTCTTTCTGTATGAATGAACACGAGCAATGAAGAAAGCACCTATCAGCTTCAGAGGTGAATCCACGATCAGCCAATCAGAAGCATAGCCCTGCTCTCTTCTGATCCAAGCATAAGTAATCCCAAATCTGCATATAGTACATACACAGAACACATTTAACATGAGCCCCGTAGCACTTTTAGCTAAAAGCTTCACTCACATCCATAGTACTTCAGTCTTGGAAAGAGTGCTGTATTGATCCTCAGCCCACCCGACAAAATGCCAGAAAGTTATGCGTGTGTCCATATTTCAGGGGAAGGTCACACAGAAAAAAAATGCCAACTCAGCAAACAGGAATATCTGGCCTGTTGCAATATGTCACTTCATGTAGAGTCCAATACTTCAGAGTATATGGCACTGCGATAAGCATTCTAAAAACATGAAACGAGAACCCTGGTAGCGAAAGGCTAAGTACGGTAGTAATCACGAACCTAATCTTAGGTGTATTGGTGCAGAATTGCTGCATACATTTAATGATATTCCCTCTGTTAGTGAAAATGTTGCACATTACTGATGAAGATGATTGCCGTGATAGTAAGGAGTGTAAATTGGTTCATTTCAATTGTTTAATATAAGCAAGATTCCCGTAGTGAGCACAACAGAAATACCAATGTAATAATAACACACACAGATTTTACACTTCAACAACTTTTTTCTAATTTTGTTTGTCCTTCCTCAATGTTCTGAATATCATTATCATCAGCTAATTATATAGCGGTACTAATTCCGCAGCGCTGTACAGAGAACTCACTCACACCAGTCCCTGCCCCTTTGGAGCTTACAGTCTAAATTCCTTAACACACACAGAGACTAGGATCAATTTGAAAGCAGCCAATTAACCTACTAGTATGTTTTTTGGAAAACACGGGGAGAACATACAAACTCCACACAGATAAGGCCACGGTTGGGAATTGAACTAATGACCCCAGTGCTGGAAGGCAGAAGTGCTAACCACTGAGCCACCGTGCTGCCCAATATAATTTTAATCATAATTTTAATATTCCCCCCTGCAAAATATAGCTACATATAAAGTGACACACAGATTATATCTGTTGTTTTTCTAGAATAGTTTAGGAAATGACAGACAATGGATTGGTTGCTATGGGGTACAGAATATTCATGCTGATTTTACAATTAAATAAGCCCCAATATTTTGCAACTGCAATGTGTAATTACACCATGACAACAGAGTGAAATCTGCTGAAACTGATTTAACGAGCTACATTGCCATTGTATGTCATTTTATATATAGGTTTACTCTGCAAGGAAAAAATCTAGTGTGAGTCTTGTAATTTATTTTATCATATTTCTTTGGGAAATGATGCATTGTCAGGAAGAAAATAAAGAACCATCCATCTCACTCTTCTCCTTCATGTAGGTTTCCGCATATCATCTGTGGGTATACAAGAGGCACACATGCTTATCAAGATATTGTAATTACTTACTGCTATGAAAATTACAACCTTCTCCTAAGACGGACCGTTTTCATATCGCTAGAATCATTTTCAACATAATCTTCGCAATAGAAAATGCCAGAGGGAAAATTACAATTAGAACGGCCTGTGTTGATTACTTTGTACTATTAAGCTGGAACATGCAATCACTTTATTACAGCTATCATTACATTTAATACTTGGCAATATGGTTTTCATAAAACTTCAGTCTTAATTACTGTTGCAGATTTCAGCTAAGCATAAATAAAAGCAAAGAACATTTTATGTCTAAATAGACTGTGATACAAACGCTGTATAAATAAAACAAACGTTTTTAAGGTGTATTTGGCTGGGGTCAGACTCCCAAATTGATGGCAGCAATAAGCTTCAGGGGGTCCTAGGGTGCACCAGCTACCGCCTACGCCGCGAGACCAGAAACAATAGGGAAAAGGTCAACACTTCAGAACTGCAATCGTGTGATAAAATGTTGATGACTTTATTCTCTTTTTATGGATCTGTAACAAAGGCATCAATATTTCATCACACAAAAGAAGTTTTGTAGTGTTTTTGTTATCAGTCTTCATTTGCTTCCAGTCTGGATGCCCCCAATTTTGAAGTTGGACGGATTTTTAACAATCAGCATCCATTCTGATCATTGGAACGCTTACTGAAACACAGAGTATTTCAGGAGATGAATGTGCTGATCTTGTGTAAGCCAGTGATCTGCCCATTCATCAGATTGTGTATTGAGGGCAGGTTTGCATGTGACAGGGGCAGTGTCATGTGCGGGGGGAATTGGAGGAAAGAGTTAGGCTAGGTCATAAACCCCTAAATAGGTTCATTGACTACAAAGAAGTAATGGCAGAAAACTATGGGTTAGGTTTATGAAACCTTTTGGAAATTAAAATTGACATTGTTGCCAATAGCAATCAATCAGGTTATAGCTATCGTGTTCTAGAATGTACAAGATAAATGAGAGATAGAAGCTGATTGGCTGGTATGGACAACACTTCCACTTTTTCTTGTTAAAAGGTTTAATAAACCTACCCCGAAGTCTAGGATAGGTTTGAGGGTCCCTTTAAATTTCATCCTCACCTTTTCATTATATGTTACATACGTGCTAAAAGCAATATACATAGCAGACATTTAGAATAAATAAAGTAGTATATTTTTTTGTAGACTTAGCATCAGTGGCTATTTAGAACTTTAGAATTTGGAGACCTTAACTTGTAATGATGTTAATCGGGAAACAAAGCTTCTCCGTTGTATTTCTTACATCATTCAGTTTAGAGCTGTTTGTTTGATGAGAAGTAGAGAAAACATGCTTGACTTTGCCTGACATAGCTTGACATCCTTAACCTTATGGAAATGTTTATTAAGTTATTTATTTATAGCAAGCTCAAATATATCTTATCCGAGACAGGATGTCTTGCGAGGTCTTGGTCACACTATAATAAAATACAGGGGCAAAATAAATTATGGACACAATATATCACAAACTCAAAGTAGCTACAACTGTAGTTAAAAAGTATCAGCACATCGTGAGCTGAAGAGAATATGATGCTGAAACCGTCCAGTTCCTGCAGGCCTACAATTAAAGATATGGTCTAATAATTTGTCATACATAAACTTTATAGCAAAATTAATCTGCATAGCTATTTAGAAAAATGTGTTATACATGGTAATGTAAATCTAGCATAAAATATCATATAATTATTTGACAACCATCAGTTTAGAATGGTCAAGGATAGCAATTTACTGTACTTGATTGTGCAAGAAGACTCTGCACCCCGATCTGACGATGCAAATATTATTAATCAATGTTTTAGGGATTTTAATTGCTGCTTTCCCCTAACCCTCATGAGAACACCCATTTTTTTTTTTTAACGAGTGGCACTATTAACTTGGAAGTCCCCCCCAAAACCAAGGTCAACTGCCATGTTGCTCCCTGCGCTCGGCTAATGACCGTCGCCTCTCCTCCACTCTGATCACCTCTTCCCACTCCAGAATCCAAGATTTCTCCCGTGCAGCCCCCTTTCACTGGAACGACCATCCTTGCTCTATCCGTCTCTCTCCTAATCTGTGCTCCTTCAAACAGGCACTTAAAACTCACCTGTTCCTCAAAGCCTACCAACCTTCCACCTAACCCCCTCATCTCATCTGCTCGTTCTCCTTTCTCTCCTCCCAAGCCCCCCTTTTCTCTCCCGCATACTTCAACTGGCTCTCCTTTGTGCCTGATTTTTGTTTACCCTCCCTTAGGATGTAAGCTCGTAAGAGCAGGGCCTTCTTTGCTCCTGTCCCCATACCTGTTCTTCCACTTCGTATTTACTGCATTAGTCTGCCTGGAGCTTCTGAAGTTTTGGTATTTTTTGTTTATTGTTCAGTAATGTTTCACCCTGTAACAGTTTGTGCTGTGTACGGTGCTGCGGAACTCTTGTGGCGCCTAACCAATAAAGGATATTAATAATAATAATAATGTCTTTCAATCACAGGGCAACAGATGACTGTGGAAATTAATGTTAATGTTAAAAGCTGATGTTGTATATATAGTATACAAAATATTGCTACAGTATAAAGATATGCAAAGGTATTGAACGAATAAAAAAGTATAATGTAAAGACTGCTGATGATGAAACATTGTTCAGGGGAATCTTGTACACGCTCATTTTACTTTCTACAGGTAGCGGTAACAGACGTTTTATGGACTGAAATTATATTCAATAGGTCGCAGCCTATCAATTCTCTAGAAACCAGTTCCTCAAAAAGTCAGAAAGTACTTCAGTGATGTCACTGGTCCGTAGTGAATTGATTGGCAGCATTCTCACTAACCTTGGTTCTGGTCATTAAAGGGCTTTGTGTTGGTGACAGGTGCACTTTTAAGATGTCAACCTTACCCCTTGAGTGCTAAGGACGAGCGAGACTCATCCTCTACGTGACTCCCTAATGTACTAAGGACGAGTCCCTCTCTTCCGCGGCATTTAAGGCACGTCCCACTGTGATATCTGGGTTTTTCGATACTCCTGGAGGAAAGGAATCTTTCCGGCATTAGAAATGTGCATTGGCGTTGACGCTGGTGTTCCAGCACACGAACGTCTATTAAACCGTATGAGAAATGCCAGGGTTATGGGAAGGTTTTTATTAGGACCTTTTTTACTCTCTATTTCTGGCACTTAGAAAGCTGGGAGCACCCTTGTTTGAAAGAGATGGTGGTACCCCTGTTTACTTATTGCCTGCTGATCATTTTGGTAAACAGGCAATAAATAATTATTTGGTGAGCTCAACATAGAGATGAGAAGAGCCTCCGCAGTGAAGGGGTTAAACTTTTTAGCAACAGAAGAAATGACAAGTTATTAAATAGAGCTATTGAATATCAGGGGCCTGATTCATTAAGGATCTTAAATTAAGAAGTTTCTTATTTCAGTCTCCTGGACAAAACCATGTTACAATGCAAGGGGTGCAAATGAGTTTTCTGTTTTGCATATAAGTTAAATACTGACTGTTTTTTCATGTAGCACACAAATACTTGATAGCTTATTTGTACGCTGAAATTTAAAGTTGATATTTGTGTGCTACATGAAAAAACAGTCAGTGTTTAACTTATGTGCAAAACAGAAAACTCATTTGCACCCCTTGTATTGTAAAATGGATTTGTCTAGGAGACTGAAATAAGAAACTTCTTAATTTAAGATCCTTAATGAATCAGGCCCCAGGTTTTGTTTTTTTGTAAATTGTCTTCAGTAACTTTTTTAAGTTCAAAATAATAAATTGAGAAAAAGAAAATAACTATCATTGTTCATTCTGATTTCGACCAACACTAAAATATTAAAATCCGAATCAAATTCTCAGAGCTGCTGGCGCACATATGGTTAAGGCACAGCTAGCATTTCACATCTCTAAAAAGATTTTAAAAAAAATATTGAGCAAAGAAAGAAAAAAAAAAAAGATTTTATCTTTAGGGAATAATAAGTGCAACTGCGTCATTGAAGTGCTCTGCCAAGCTTACAATTTATGCTTTTAATTTTGTTAAAAACATTTCATTATTGCCATTATTTTGTGGGTCAGAAAAGACAACTCAATCTAGGCATTTTTATTTTTATTTTTTTTTGTTACATCTTTAGCGTATGTATAATTTTAAGAGACTCTACAAGATAATGGAAACTATGAAAGGATTATCTAGGTGACATAATTACAAACAAAGAGACAATCATTCTTTGTACAAATGTGCTCGCTAATGAAACAAGCTTACATTAACAGTATAAATTTAAGGGGGGAAGGAAACATTTGGGTTTGAACTTTTGCTGAAGGTAATGAATAGTAATTTGGAAGTAAGCTAAAGCTATGCCGGATTCATCATTAAAATAGAAACACTGCAGCCTTGAATGCGCTGGTTGCTTGAATGCTAATAATAATCATGCTTTGTGTGATTTCTTTTATATTAGTTTAGTAGTATATAACGCAACAAACATTGACTGGTTGGTCTCTAGCGAAAACACATTCAAGAGCTGAAAAGCACAGGCATATGTAAATGTAGGAAAGTAAGCAACAATAACACATTAATACATTTTTGGAGGTTTTTTTAATGCAACATATGGAAATGTAATTTATTATATTAATAAATAAATTATAAAGCATCATAGGGAATTTTCCAAATACTTGTTTCAAATCACACTGTTCAAATCAGTTTTTAATATTTTAATTCAGGACCCAAATGAATTCTTCTGTAGGGGTTCCAGTTGAAACTTCCATTATCTTGCGCTCCAGTGCATCCACATTGTCAGTGCATAAGAGAAAACCGTCAATGTACTGAGAATGATGTTTCAACCTTAAGTTGTGTGGGCATACGGTGTAGGCAGGAATTGATTGGTCAGGAGCCAAGCCAATCAGATGGCACATATAATGTAAGTTATCTGCTGGAATAGCTTAGCATGCCAGCCAGTGCATACGGTTCTGTCCTATGCATAATGTCAGACGTGGGGGAACATTATTTGAAAGCAAGTAATGGTAGTTATTCAGTAAAGGGGAACTTGTCGAAAATTGTTTAACTACTGTAAATGTAATGAAAGGAAATTGGGTACTAGTACAAAATAAAAATGACAACATAAATAAGTAGAAGCTGGAAAATTAATCCAAAATCGAGTCTGAAATTCATCCGAATTTCAGCAATTTGCAAATCACATTGACAATGGGTCCAGATTCAACCAACTAAACTGAATTGAATGGAAAGGAGCCAAGCTGCAAGGAGAACAAATTGCACTTGTTTGTAGCCTTACTAGTTGAAGTACTCAGCATTGCCTGAGTTTAAATCTTCAAGTTATTAAGTTATCAATGAGTTGGATGTAACTGTCAACATTTTAAAAAATAATTAGCAGCTTAGCAGCTCTTCCAGCACACCCATGAGGTGGCTGCCCAGTGTCATTTTTGTTTTTATATTAAATGTCATCCAAATCCATCCAGTGCACAACCCCGAACAGGCTCCCCGTGTCAAAGATCTGTCCAGCCTACACCAACGGGTGTCCGACTGGGACCCTAACCCTATTAAATCCTGGCAAGGATCCAACTGGACCACCTAGTTTCATCCCAATTGGTGCAGGAGTGTCAGAATGAACAGGCAACACAGGTCAAAGTTCTATCCAGCGTACACTAATGAGAGGTTCGACTGAGACCCTAACCCCCTTAAAACCTGCCCGGGATCCATATGGACCACCATGCGATGGTTTCATCCCAATCGGTGCAGGGATCTTCGAATGCATAACCGGACAAACAAACAGACCAATGATTTTATATCTAAGATATAAAGCGCTTACAGCCACTCTGGAACTCATTCTTCCTAGATTGTCCTAGTGGAAAATATATGTGACTGCTATTATTTGTGATTATTCTGTGCACACTTATTACATTGACATCCTACTCAACTCTATAGTACTGTATTGAAGTACAGTGGAGTTGTTTAGTTTTTTTTCCATTGTATACATTGCCCATAACCTAAAATCTTCACCTTTTCATATCACATATCCTACACCCATTGTCTGTATACTTTTCATTTTCCATGTAGGTGTTCAAATACCCGGAGAATATACTGTTTGCTATTTTAACTGGCATCATTTTTACAATGCACCGACTGGTACAAAAAAAAAATCCTCTGGTTGTCATTAGCTATCTAATGAGTACACATACCTAGGCAATAAATTAGCTTTGTAACTGATAGATTTTTACAATACACTGGCTGGTGCAAAGCCCATATTTTATTAAGCACTTGTCACTATCACTAATCAGTCTGCCCATTCCCTCCAACTGAAGACCTTATTGTATTGAGAAGACACAATAGCATGGAGTAAAATTTATCAAGCTGGTGGTTTGATAGTAGAGATGTTGCCTATAGCAACCAATCAGATTCTAGTTATCATTTATTTACTACATTCTACAAAATGACAGCTAAAATCTCATTGGTTGCTATAGGCAACATCTCCACTTTTTCAAACCCACAGCTTGATAAATTTCCCCCCAAGTGTGTTGTTATTGACAGTCAGTTACAGAACTTTATAGATGATGTGTGGGAAGAAAAGAAAAATACATTCCCTTGCTGAAGCCAAAATGGTGGTTTTGCTAAAACATCTGAAATTATGGTCTGGCCCATGTTGGCAGTTCAGAGGTCAATGGGATTTGTGAATCTATATTATCCCGTTTTTCAAATTTAGAGAGAGAGCTTTCATTATTTAGTCACACCTTTATGGACTTTGAGGACAATATGTCAGGTCCTAGCAGCAAAGTACATCTTAAAGTACAATTAAGTGTCAGCGACTATTCGAGCATGATGAGGTAGAATTAATGTGATGTAATAGTCATCTTCCGAGGAATGGTGAGGATGAACACTTGCTCTTATCCTATGGTCAGAAGAGGATACACATTTATAATTGAGAGATAAACCTAAATCTGGCATGCTCACAAAATGGCAGAGACAACCCTCCTTTGCTAAGCACATTATTCAGATAAATCAGTTCAACGTCTGCTGTTAATAATGTTCTGGATGGACATCCTTTGTTTTCCTGTGTCTCCACTTCTGATTTTTACAATTGTTGTTTTTTTATTTTTATTTTGTGCTACTTGTTATTGAAGTGTTTGTGTATACACTGCATTATTATGTTATTACCTTGTGGTTTTCTGCTGAACCTTGAATAAATAAAGTTGTTAAAAAAAATAAAAGCAATGCTAATGCCATTGTTATGAAGCAAAGAAAACTGGTGTTGATGCATCTTTCTCCTCACCCAACTTATTTATCATTTAAAAAAATGTAACGTGTCACGAACATATGTCATTTGGCAACAGTTGTGTGCAATGCAAAGCTTGCAGAGTTTGACCTCAAAAATAGTTGTATGCGCATATGATGGTTTCTTTATATCTGGCTCTCGCGCTTGCTTCGAATTGGAGAGGTGGAACGGGGGAGGGAACGGATGGTCGAATGCAGCCATACAGTAAGGGTGTTTTTGGTGTAATTGAGCTTAGGGCGGACCTGCACGGAGACGCTTGTCAGGAGGCGTAGCTCTCACAGGTGCTGGAGATCTGGTTCAATCCACTTATAATGATGATGATGAAATTTGACACCACTAGCTAGATCAGTGTTGGCCAACCTGTGGCACTCCAGGTGTTGTGAAACTACAAGTCCCAGCATACCCTTCCAGCAATAAGCTGCAATATATTGGCAAAGCATGCTGGGACTTGTAGTTTCACAACACCTGGAGTGTCACAGGTTGGCCAACACTGAGCTAGATGATTCTGATTGGTGAAATTACATCTCCAGCTGATATCATTTCTTTCATTTATCATGCTTACATTATCTAATTTATTGGCCATTTGTCAGAGTGACTTTTTTTTGCTATTTGCAGTCATACCAACACAATACAAGGTTAGCACTGGAGTTCTATGAAAGTATGCTAATATTTATTTTTTAATCCGATCTGATCTTTTGTGCTTTAGAAATAAAACATGTCAGGATTCATTTTTTTTATCTGATTCTAATTGCCATGTTAACTTTATTTGATATTTCTAATCTAAATAAATGCATTAATGTGTTTTTGGAATGACACGTAAATGCTTTTATAATTTTTAGCTAACATTAAACAAGATTAAAGATATTTTTTAAATGAATTTTACTGATTTATTAGTGATATTTTAAACGACAATCATTTTGTAGTCCCTTTTACACCCACACACATATACTGAGGTCCATTCTTGTCAGAAGCCAATTTAACTTCCAATCTTTGGACTGTGGGAGGAAACCGGAGCACTCAGGGGAAAACATATAGGGCCTGAGTCATTAAGGAGAACAAAGCAAAATAAAAAGGAGTAACTTTGCACCTGGGCAAAACCATGTTGTATTAGAGGGGAGGGGGTAAAATAAAAATGTGGGGGCAGATTTATAGTTGGGGTGAGGCATGTCTCCTAGATCAACTTTAAATTTCAGTCTAAAAATAAAGTTATCATGTACTTGTGTGCTACATAACAAAAAATAATATTTTTATTTATGTGTAAAATAATAAACTAATTTGCACCCCTTGCATTGTAACATGGTTTTGTCCATGATCAAACTTACTCCTTTTTTTGCCTTACTCTCCTTAATGACTCAGGCCCGTAAACTCCACACAAATAGGGCCCTGGTTGGAGTCAAACTTATGACCCCAGCCCAACGCTAACCACTGTGCCACACTACAATGCCCTTCTTAGTTCAATGGCATTGTGTATTGTAAGAACAACTGGTAACGTTCTAGGCACACCACATGATGCAGACCCATCCTCAATCAAAAATACCACATAGCAATATTATATAGAAATAGAAGGTATTGGCAATGGCTCTTCAAAACATAATTTTAGTCTATCAATGTTTCCATAGTGATTCATTAGCAAATTTATGTGGTTGTGAATGTCCACAATTCAACATCCTTATTATCGTTTGCTCACTTGTGGAAAACATTTAAAATATTATAGTGTAATCATTTAGATAAAAGCAATAAACACGTAACCATAAATTAATCCATAAAAAAAAATCTATATTATGTTCACTGAAACGCTCACAAAAACGTGAAAAATGCAGGAAAAAAAACCTCAAAATGATATAACAATCTTCCACCTAAAAAAACTGTATTTAGATACAATATTCAGAGATCTCACAGTAATCATCCAATGTAGTTCCTCATCTTAAAAAATATACACATAGCAAAAATAGTAAAATTCTATGTGATTGTGTTTCTCAAAGTGTCCTAGTCTAATTGCACTCACAAGGATACTTTAGATAAATGGCATTTAAATTACTCTAGATTTACTGGATACCCGGATTATAATGATAGGGCTCGTGCAGTTTGACCTTCTCAGTATCTTCCTGGAGAATAATCTATAACCGAGAGGGTTATATCAAGATAATTGATAGTATTAGTGCTATATGTGTGTGTATTTATCATTAAGCTGTAGATAAGGGTGGTTGCTTCGTGATACAGACCACACTCCATTATATACAGGAGGCCAGACTTCAACTTGATGATCAGAAATTTTACTGAAAATGAACATCTGACCCTACTTGGAAATATCAGTTTGAATTAAAATCTTTTACCTAATGGAGATCTCTCCGAGGGGGCGATATTGAGATCTGAATTGTCTTTTTTTACTTCTACTATTATTTGCTCAGACTACTACTATTTGTCCAGAATTCACAAATCTCTAATCACTCCCCCTCGAGTGCACCGATTTTATGTGTTGTTGGGACCCTCACAGCTCATTTATCTTATGTTGGTTTCTATTTGCAACCCTACATTGCTTCCCTGAAACCATATATTAAAGATCCCCCTTATTTTCTTAATATTGCCAAAAAATTACACTGAAAACATTTATTATTTTTATAGTCTTTATACCCAAATATTCTTTATCACCTTTGTTTGGAAGCCATTAATGAAGTTCTATTAACTGTTTTAGGGGTCTGAGGTAAGAACTATATGTTTATTGTGCAATCAATATAATTTATTTTCACTCACAATTATTTTATTTTTGATAGCCCTCTAAATTTACAGACACTCGGTACATCTATGGGCACCAGGTATGGTCTGAGTTTTGCAAACCTATACACAAGGATCTCTATGTGTAGGGAGCAAGTTCAGGGCTAACTTGGCACTTTATGTATGTTACAGTGATGACTTGTTTTTTGTTTTGGATGAGGGATGTGGATATTTTTTATTTACTTATTATTTTCTGCTGTGTTCGTTATTTTATGAATAAATTATTATATTTACTATCTATAAGTATTGATATTATACATGTTAATATAGTAATAAATGCACTTCTAAATAAATAAGTTTGAGTCTTGGCATGTTAGGGTTATTGCTAATTGTAGCTAATTGTTTCTTTTTTCTGATTGGTCATTGACTACTGAAATATCTTTTTTTCCGGCAACCAGAGAAATTTTGCACCTATGAGGAAGCCAAATATCATATGGGAGATATGCACAATATAAATTACGTTGTCTCCCACATCTGGTCTTTTGCAAAAGTCTGCACATTAAAAGACTGACTGCAATACTACAATCAGTGCCTTGGCTGCCTTTGTGGATACTTTATTTGGCACCTTGATTATGGGAAGGGTCCATTAACCTATTCATGGACCTAAGTTCATTTTAATGTCTGTTCCTCTGGATATCATTAGAGCTTTGAATCACCAGCTACACTAATGGCGCTGGAAACACTCACGTAGAGACATCTCAGGACAGATCGAAGTGTCTGGCTTCCCTGATCTCACATCTGACTGCTGTGAGCACTCTGAGTTAAGACTCTGGATATCTAGTGCTAAGACCTGAGAGCCTCAACCCTACGTGTGTCCCGATAGAGGATACTTACATCCAATACTTTAAAGTTAAGGTGCGCTCTGCAGAATATTATGTTTTGATAATTACAAGCTCTCTGGCACCACTTTATTGTTTATTTCTCAATATTTTGGAGTAATAGATTTCCACTAAAAGAGGCAGCCGAGTTATTGTATCTCTAAGTGTTTATTGCTTCATATTAGTGCCCTTCTGGTATTCTTTCTCTTTTCTGCCATTTTATCATTTTGAAAATGTCACACTATGAGACAAATTCATAATTCTAAACAAAAATTGTATTTTAAAATGGTGCTTTTGAGCAACAAATCTTCAAAAACTAACAAATATTTAAATTGCAAAATTTATACCATTGAAAAGTCTTTTAAATAACTTTTTTTTTTTTTAATCTCAATTAATTAACGATTTTGTTCTAAGATAAATTTGACCATCGGTCGAGTGTCACATCCTGCCCCACAAACCGAAGTGCAGAAGGATCACTCGCCCTAAGTGGGGTTTTATTAGACTATCTAACGGTGTGGATAAACAATAAAAAGACTTTGTTAATTACATTTATCAGAGCTATAGTGAAAGTAACTTTTCTTATTAGCCTAATAGAACACCTGCTGAATCTGTCTCTCCTTTACATTCAGGAGAGGTATGCAAGTAAACACCTTTTTTAACTAGTTAACTCAACCCCCAACTAGTTAACTCACCCCAAATGCCAAAGGCTCTACACTATGGAGACAGAATGAAATAGCAACATTTGGAAGTGAAGAAGTAATAATTAATAATGGCTAATGTTACAGGTAGTTTTATTTTTTATATACAATCAATCAGACCAGTTTGCAAATGTATCCATGTGTCTGCCTGCTGATTTGCTAATAAGGGAACAATATGTAAGCAATGTTGAGTACAGCGTGACATGGTCTTGTCTTTAAAGGCAGTAATAATTTATATGCAAAGGTCAGGTTCCTTTTGCATTTTCTTCAACTCAAATAACCAATTTAGCTCATTTAAAGGACGTGCGTTTAGCAGCTTCAAGTTACAATTTAACACTTGAAGACATATGGATACTAATAGCAGTATCTAGGGGAATACACTTGTAACCTTTTCAAAAGTAAGTGCTATTTCACTTAAAACCAAACCGCTCAAAATGCACCATTAATTAAACACAATACATTCTATAAACTCAACTTTACATTTCTGTTTTAACTTTAATAATTTCATCGGAAAAAAACATTAGTAATTCAAAAATGCATTTAAGACACCTGAGCCTCATTCATGTTCGATATTCTGATGCAACTTGCACGTAATTTGCGTTTAGAAAAGAGCACAGAACTTGAGCGTAGTTCCCACTGGATTCAAATCTAAATATATCTCAAGATATGTTTCCATTGGGATCTGGAATCTAAGCGTTACTTGCCATCTGTAGAGAGACAGAACAGACTGCGATAGACGCACAAGCAGAAGTGCTATTTAGAGTCCCATCAGAACGCTTGAAAAAGAATAATTATATTATAAAACAAATTAACAACTCTTAACAGTTTAATCATTAATAAAACATGTTTTTTTAAAAAAAAAACAGCAATTTTTTAATACAATTTAATAAAAAAATTGTTAAACATTAAATACATAAATATGGATGCTTTTAATGCATATTGTACATACAATACGTTTTAGTAGTCTATCTGGCATGCATACACATGTTCTATGCATGTTCTTGCACACATGTAGATTATAAAACAAATAATATACCATGCCAGTCATCACTATCAGTCGGCACTTACACCTGCCCTGTAACTGATGCAAATGATAAGGCTGAAGCCAAGCATGCTTAGAAGAAACCAGTGGTGGATCCCAGAGGAGGGGGCGACTGGGGCAATCGTCCCCACTAACAGCACAAGCATACCTTTTAAATTGCCAAGATGCCGATCAAAGGGGGGAGGCCAATCACGACCAGGGGCAGGGCTAACCGGGACCAGCCAATGAGAATTAAGGGGGGGTGGTGACTATGCTAAATCCCCCCCCCAATTAAAGTCTAGTTCCACTCCTGCGAGAAATCCAGGACTTGAATCAGCCGCATCTGCATCAGAACGCTGTCGACATGCCCCCACTGTACATGGCCTATGTTAGTCCGCCCCTTCCGACCCCTTTCAAGTCATAGGTGGTTGCAAATATCGTTTGCGTTCAGACATGAATTGCATGCAATTGCGTTCATTGGAATAAGGTCATAGAGCTATATCACTAAAGATATGGCAGCCAAACGTACTTACGTCTGAACATGAATCAGGCCCTTTGTGTTTTACAATCTGGGGGTAAATGTATCAAGCTGAGAGTTTTCCGGCGGGTTTGAAAAGTGGAGATGTTGCTTATAATAACCAATCAGATTCTAGCTATCATTTTGCAGAATGTACTAAATAAATGATAGCTACAATCTGATTGGTTTTTCAAACCCGCTGGAAAACTCTCAGCTTCATACATTTACCCCTGGTCTATTTGCACAGAGAGCATTCTGCATCATTTCACAAATCAGGAAACCCTTTCAAGTTTTTCCTATTTATAGTCTTGGAACACATTTT
The DNA here is from genome assembly GCF_038048845.1 of Mixophyes fleayi. Taxonomy (NCBI): domain Eukaryota; kingdom Metazoa; phylum Chordata; class Amphibia; order Anura; family Limnodynastidae; genus Mixophyes; species Mixophyes fleayi. The sequence continues at coordinate 129,978,022 of NC_134408.1, forward strand.
AATATCTTGCACATAGTATCAAATCTCAAATTGGTGCTTTAGATGCTCAGACAGTCAAATAATTAAGAAACTCCTGGAACCACCCATTATAAGAAAAAAATCACCCTTTGGCAAAAGACTTGGCAAAATCTTGCTGGACAAATTCATTTACAACTGTATAATACTGAGAAGCATAAACAGAATCATGATATCACAACAGGAGAAAAGGGCTCAGGCTGCAAACATGGACAACAGGTTCAGTTGTTGTTCAGACCAAACACCAGAATAGGGAAGAAATGTGATCTAAGTGACATTGGTTTATGTATCTCAGAAATTGTTGATTTCTTGGGTTCTTCATACACTACAGGCTCTAGAGTTTACAGAGACTGGTGAGAAAATGCCTTGTTAATGAGAGATATCAGAGGAGAATCGCCAGACTGGCTCAAGCTTTATGGAAGTATAGTATGCTGAGGAGCATCTCTGAATTCACAGCATGGGCTACAGAAGCAGACGATCATACCACTATCCATCTTTTTATGGCTACTTTCAGCAGGATGACGCTCCATGTCACAAAGCACGCATCATCTTAAGCTCCTTCCATTACCATGAACATGAATGTAACATGATGACATCCACTGTCACCAGATCTCGATCCAACTGAGTATTTTTGAGAGGTGGGGGGACCAACAGATTTGCAGTATGAACGTGCAGCCGACAAATCTGCAGCAACTTTGTGATGGTATCTTGTCAACATGGATCAGAATCTCTAAGTGTTACGAGCCGTGGCCCCCCGACGGGCCGCCGCGGCTCACTTCCGGTTCTCCCAGACACCCCGGCCGTCTCCTTGACGACCGGGACGTCACTTTCGCCCCGCGCGTCCCGGTTGTCTGGGCAACAACCGGGACGCTCTGCCTCGTCTGCCGCAGCGCCCGGCCAGCTGTCCTACAGTCAGGCGCATGCTCGCTGAAGAAATTAAACATTAGTTTTTTATTCCATGTTGTACTAGTGCTATAAACTATGTTGGTACTATTTATATGGATATATTTCTACAGCTATATCATTGCTGCATTATTGGGCATAGATTTATTAGTCATAGCCTTATCTGCACTGTTGGGAGGAGTCTTGCTGCACTCTGCTCCTATTGGTTCCTCTCACTACTTAACGCAGTGAGGACTGAGCCTCACTGCCAGTTATAGCTCCCAGTGTAGCTAGGCTCCTGTTCCTTGTTTCCCTGATCCTGTGCTGTATTCTAGTTTGGATTTCCCGTGTATGACCCCCTGAGTTGTTTCTGGACCTTGCTGTATTCCCTGTGACCCCTGACTTTGGCTCGTTATCTGGTATCGCTGTCTGCTGCCGGCTCTTGACCTTTGCTTGGATCTCACGCTGCTGTGTACTACTTCACTCTACCCCTGGGTTCTCCCCAGTCAGTGCACATTTCACGACCCTCCGTTCGTCTGCGGCCAAGTCTGTCCCCACCACTAGGGGCTCCAGCGAACACCAGACTTTCGGAGCAGACTCCGGGTTTTGTCGTGCTGATTGGAGGGGTTCCTAACACTAAGGAGTGTTTCCAGCACTTTGTTTAATCCCTGCCATGAAGACAATTCAGGGTCAAAAGGGACTCGTAGTCAGTGCTAGAAGTGTGAACCTAATATAGTTGCCACTGAGTGTAAGTGAATACTTACAAAATGCAAAATGCTCTGCTCCAAAGCTTCACTCTTAGTGAACTACTGCAGTTACCTGTGAAAAATTGAGTAATTGGTGAGAGTGATGTTTTGAAATACCAGTTAATTAATTCACCACCAGTAATTGCAGTAGTGAAATAAGTTGTGTGATTAGCAGCAGAACATGCTTAACGGCTCACATTGGATGACATTATATTTTCGTGGAGGGGGGGGGCAATGTTGTTGCAGAAATGACTTATAAAACAACCACATCCCACCTCCATGCCGTTTATATGCACAATAGACAACTTTTTAGAGTTGGATCAAAGGGCTACATCATATTTTCAACTTCACATCTGGTTTGACGAATGATATCTACCCTTACACCCTATAACATATAGAGGTGATTCTCATGAGGGTCATGAAGTGATAGTAGTTTCAGACTTTCTAACAAAAATGCTGAAAGCGCCATTAAAGCGCCATTAAGATACCATTAGTAGTTACTATGTAACATATATTTATATATTTAAACTATATAATTTATTATGAGCTCCCAGAGCAAATTCAATAAAAAAAAAAAACAACAGTTTAAATGTATTCAATTATACTGTCCAAAATAGTGGTTGTATGAAATAATAAGCTTCAGAATCTATAAGACAGAATGCTAACTTATAGTTAAATATATTTTGTACATTATGTACTTTGTCTATAACTTTTATGGGCATACAGTGTGCTCTAGTTAGGAGGGTCACTATAAGTGTTCCCATGGTATGGTAACTGTAATAACCAGTAAGTTAAGCAATAATAACTGTTTTTCGAAGCATTATCAGCATTTAGTCCAGGGTTTCCCAAACCCAGTCCTCAGGGCTCCCTAACAGTGCAGGTTTTCCATATCTCCTGGCTGGAGCACAGGTGTATTCATTACTGACTGACACATTGTAACAGATCCACAGGTGGTCCTAATTATGTCACATGTGATCCAGAAAACCTGCACTGTTGGGGAGCCCTGAGGACTGGGTTTGGGAAACCCTGATTTAGTCCCTTATTAAACTAACACAAAATGGCATATTAATAGTAGACAGTGCATCAAAAAGGTAATAACCATCTTGCTATATATTATTTGTTGAGCTACATATATTTTTTGCTGTTTAAGTGTTAGTCTTACCACTGTTGGCCTATAGAGAAGTAAAATTAATTTTGACAGATTGAGACAATCATCATCATCATCAGCATTTATTTATATATCAACAGCAAATTCCACAGCGCTTACAATCGGCATCTATTCTCCAAGCACCAGCCACATTGCCAGATTATGGAAATGGTTCTGATCGAGGATAAGCAAAACAATTTGTTAATAACAGAATTTTTACAGTGAAGATCTTAAACATAAACACTGAATTAATAGAGATTACTAAAGCTCTGATAAACTGTTTGAAACAAATCAGGTTACAGTTTACTGTTTTATATTGTGAAATAAATAAAAATATCAAATAAATAATTTGTTTTGGTAGCATTAAGATAATTATGAAGTCTTATTTCACGACAGATATCACAAAGTAACTGACATGTAGCCACAATGGTATGGGCTGTTACACAAATTAAATGTGAGACCTATTTTTGATACATAAAACATTGTTGATAAATCCCATTAGGTTCTCCCATATCATGTCAGCTATACAATATTATTGTTTGAGTGAAACAAAATGATACATTTTCTAATATTTTTACTATTGATCGGTCTGGTCTCAGGGAAATGTATTTAGGAGCCTGGTGTCTTTTAATAACATTATGGCGTTCTCCAAAATAGACGGGATGTAACAAAAGTGGATGTGTTCTACAGTGACAGTGATTTGTGAAACATTGATAGAAACTAACTCAAATAGCATTTCTTTTGGTTAACATTTATCATTGTTTTAAAACAATGTTTTAGTGGTTGGAACTTGATTGGAATATGATGTTTTAACACATTTTACAATATACAAGGAATAAGTAATGTATGTCTTATGTATAGAAAATTTAATCTATTTTTTCTTTACACATTTGCAAACTATGTATATGAATCTATATATATATATATATATATATATATATATATATATATATATATATAGATATCTGTCCAAAACAAGTCTCATACAGATAGAACATTAGTTATCTTAGCGTCTGCAAAGATAAATCAGTTTATAGATAAAAGAGTAAGGGCTAGATTTACTAAACGGTGGGTTTGAAAAAGTGGAGATGTTGCCTATAGCAACCAATCAGATTCTAGCTGTCATTTATTTAGCACATTCTACAAAATGATAGCTGGAATCTGATTGGTTGCTATAGGCAACGTCTCCACTTTTTCAAACTTGCAGTTTAGTAAATCTAGCCCTAAGTGTATAATATTTCTCAGACGCTCCAGTCTTTTTATTTTGGAACGATTTGGTAAGCGCCATTCCAAGTGTAAATTAGATTAATGATGCTCAGGTTAACATAAAAAGTGACGGGTTATTTTGTGATAGCTATTTCTCTCTTTTGCCTAAAGTAAGTAAAAACAAACAACCACAAGATGTTTAAAGTTAATTTTTTTTTATTTTAATTTTATGCATTTAGCACCAATTTTTGAATATCTGCTTATAGAAAATGCAAGTTTAAAAGAATGAAAAATACAAAATTATCAAGTTCTACTGAAACACCCCAACACATTTATTAAGCAAAAAATATATAATGTCCCATATTACAGGTGGCAAGCACAATAGTTGAAAATTAGTAGTTAATCATAGAGCAGATGCCACAGAATGTCAGCTACAACATGGCAAAGTTGTGATAACAATCTGTCTAATTTGGTGCTAATTGTTGAACCAGAGGAGAACAATAGAAAGTTTGACTCATCAGGACACTCCACTGAATAATGACATTTTGATGGGTCGATCCCAAAATGCACCTTTTTATAGGTCAGTGAATACCACTTATGATTTTGGGTAAATGTTGTATGTTAGTAACCATGTCTGAATATAAATACATTATAGTATGCAGAAATCCTTTTTTGGCTGATGAAATCATATGTCTAATAAAAGTCCATCTCAGCTTAATATAATGTAGAATTGAGTACTTTTGGGGGCATTAGTGTAATCATTAGTGTAATCATTAGTGTCCTTCACCACTGTTGTACTGGGTAACTGGTAAGAGTTTCTGAAAATTATGTACAAATGAGGTTGACAAAGAAGGTGCAGGCTTAAGATAGAGAGTAAAGTGCTCATGATAGCTTACAGTCTAGATAGAGATGCTGAGACACTAGGGGAGTATTCAATTTACTGCAAGATATTCTTTTTTCGCCCCGCATTAAAAAAAAAAAAAAAATCACCCGTGGGTTTTTACTTTTTAACTGGTATACTGACCGTTTTTAGTTAACGCAGCGTGAAAACTTGTGCAATTCAATTGAAAAAGAGGGAACAATGCTCCTGTGCGTTAATCATTGTGTTTGCGAGTTTTTAGGGGAGTTTTAACGCGGTCATGTATAACACAAAAAAAAGGATTTGCATACATTTTCATACATTTTATTGAATTAAACAACCATTCTAGTTGATAATATCTACATTACAGTACTTTCTTTAGCATATTTTTATTTAATAATTTTTTACTATAGAATCATCTATCCCATGTTAAAACACATTAGTACAAACATATTTGTACCAAAAACATACATAAATATATTTAATTATTGATTTTTGTTATTTGTTTTTTAATATTTTTTTTATTTCATTATTTTTTCACAAGAAAATCAACTTTTACATGTTAGGCATTAGTGATAAATATAGTTTAACTTTTTTTTCTCATTTTTACATGATTTCAAACAGTTTTCAGAGGATTTTTAAGAGGTGCGAGATAAAACAGCATATTGGCCTGTTTAACGCGCCGCGTTAAAAAACAATTGAATTGCTTTTAACGCGGCTGCCTCTCGCACACCCTATACTTTCAATAGACTTTCTACTGGAGCGCGAGAGGACCGTTTGATGAAAAAAACCGGAGCGTTAAAAATGGAATTAAATCGCGGGTAAAGTTAACCCGCTCGAAAATGATAAAAAACAGCGGTAAAATTTAACGCGGTCTAAAGAAAAATCTTGCGGTCAATTGAATACCCCATGGGCATGGATCTGGAGCTGATAGAGCATGTAGAGGGGGCAGGCTCAGTTTGGGGTAAGATAGGCTATATTGAAGAAGTAGGTTTTTAGAGAGTGCTTAAAAGAATGAAGGTGTGGAGAGAGTCTGGTGAGGTGGGGTAGGGAGTTCCGTAAGTGGGGAACAGCACAGGAGAAGTCTTTAAGGCAGGAGTGAAAGGTGGTAACCAGAGAGGAGGAGAGGCTTACATGTGAATCAAACATTATAAGTGACTTATTATACCCTTAAAACATGTCTTTTCTATTGCTTTTGAACTAGAATTAAAAATTAGATTTGGCAGTTGCTAAAAATATAACTATTGGCGTAATATGGTGATTCATCCTTCTATCCAAACCATGGGGATTTTGTTCTTATTTAGTGTTGGATTATTTTTAATAATATATTTCCATACCTCATATCCGTACATCCATACCTCAAAATCAGTTGGTGATATCATTTCACTGAAATACATGGTTGTCAAAAAGATGTAAATTAGAAATAACATGAATTAGTCTATGTTGTCCTTAGAAAAGCCTTCGCAGACATATGTCATGGATGACAAAGGTCATTTCTAAATGTGGAAAGTTGCAGTGGCACAGTGGTTAGCATGGCTGCCTCACAGCGCTGTAAAATGAAAATGAATATACCACCCTGCTACTTTTAAGCAAATGTATTAATTATTACAGGTAAGCACATGGATCTGTGGCCAAGATAGGCGCATCTGCGAGGGAACAAAAGTTAGACCTGTTTGATGGGAGAAGTTGGGCAGATCAGTGGCTTTCCTTGCTAAGAGTGGATTAAGTCACAAATGCGCCTAGTTTTGCATTTAAGTGGGAAAAAACTATTTAATTTTGCAGTTGCAGTGAAGATGCATTTAGGGAGGCGTCCCCTGCCTGCAAAAGGACTTAAATTCCTTGGTTGGTTAGAGGTGCCAGAAACCTAACCTTGTCCCTATACATTTAATGAGATGGATTTTGCAACTTCTACTTTCACTTTTGAGGTAAAGCAGGTGCATTTTTATCATCAGTCCAGGGGGTAAATGTATTAAACTGCGAGTTTCTGGCAGGATTGAAAAGTGGAGATGTTGCCTACAGCAACCAATCAGATTCTAGTTATCATTTATTTAGTACATTCTACAAAATGATAGCTATAATCTGATTGGTTGCTATAGGCAACATCTCCCCTTTTGAATCCCATCGGAAACTCACAAACTAATGAGGGTGGTCCTAAAGTGGAACTGGAATTATAAACAGTAAAGGTAATTTAGACAGCGTCATCTGTGGGCATGAACAATTTTGCACCTTGGTATGGGTTGATTAGTGTGTTCCTTACTTGGAAGAGACGTATAAAGACCAATATAATACATGCAAAACTAACATTTTATTTTTGTGATGTCAAATTTTTAAATTAGATTCAGTAGAGAGAGTCCACATTTAGGGGAGCATCCCCTGGTTAATGGGGGTCTATACAGCATTTTTCCCTCATCAAAAGGACTGGAGGTCATTGGAGCTGGGAGAGAGCCTGTGCCCTTTTCAGTAGGGCACCTTCCATGAGCATTTCAGACGGGAAAGTGAATTTTTGAAGACACAGAATTAGCAAAATTCAAGAAAATATAAAATCCAACAGCGCTCCACTTATAACTGCTGCCTGAGGAGTTTCAAATTGGGATATACATCAAACCCCCAAAAAACATATATATAAATACTGGTAATATGAACCTTACAAGTGCTGTTATATATCTATACAGGTATTAAAAGGAAAGAAAACTATACTTATACTGTCAGATGTAGCATACTGTGAATTGATGTCTCTCTATAGTCACTTTCTCAATTTTCCACATGAAAAAAAGAAGAAATCACAATAGTGCAATAAGGTTTAACATAAATAAGTTGCAATAAAGTCCCACATAAATATGTCTATATTGTTTGCAATTTCTTCTTAGTTCATGACTCCTCCTGTAGGGCTACACACTAGAATTTGGTGTAAGAATGGCACATCAATCTGAAGACTCTTTTTTTTTGTTCCACAAGCGTATCCCAGTGTCAGAGGACTCATCATCATTTCATGAAATAAGAATAAATAAAGTGCATCTAGTGTGATATTGCATCGGTAAAAATAAGAAATGTATTCACACAACAATGATACACTCACATATAAATAAAACACATAAAATCCCACAAGAAAGAGATTATATACTCCTACTGAATGGTAGTGAATATCTTGGCAGTTAGTATATTCACAAGAATCCCGGGATATCAAATGAAGGCCAAAGAAATCCTCATTCAGCATTCCACAATATTGATATCCAGGTCTTCTTGTGAAGCGTCACAGTATACTACATCTGACAGTATAAGTATATTTTTCTTTCCCTTTAATACCTGTACAGATATATAACAGCACTTGCAAGGTTCATATTACCAGTATTTACAGAAGTAACAAAAGCAGTGCTGATGTGTTATCATCATCATCATCATCTATTTATTTAAATAGAGAAACTAATTCTGCAGCGCTGTACAGAGAACTCACTCACATCAGTCCTTGCCCCATTGGAGCTTACAGTCTAAATTCCCTAACGCACACAGACTATGGTCAATTTGATAGCAGCCAATTAACCTAATAGTATGTTTTTGTAGTGGGAGGAAACCGGAGCACCCAGAGGAAACCCTCGCAAACAGGGGGACGATATAGAAACTCCACACAGATAAGGCCATAGTTGGGAATCAAACGTATGACCCCAGTGCTGTGAGGCAAAAGTGCTAACCACTAAGCCACTGTGCTGCCCACGGTGACCAGCTTTATGACTTTCCTCCACCCATGGTCCCTTCTCAACCAGTAGACATACTAAAGAGATAGGCACAGTGTCCCTCAGTGTCATTTCAAACAAAGTCATTAGGGTTAGTGTCAGGGTTTCATTTGGGAGTTTGAGGCTAGGGCCAGGCAGGGGTTTGAAGTTTTTTGTTTTTAACAAATTGGCTTGTGGTACAGGGTTAGGGGAGGCTTGGGGCTTGTTTAGACTTTCCGAAACATAGGTGAAACAAAAACTCTTGGAAGCACACTGCCTGTCTCCTAAACAAGCCTAGTGGTTGGGACTGGGCATCAAGTGCACAGGATGGCAAGACTTGGAGTGTATAGGCAGGTGTCATTCAGTGGATATTAATTTTCATGTCTTTGTTTTTTAGAGGAAATTTTAATTTCACTTTATTTCATACTTGCTAACAATATATGTATTAATAAAAGTACAAACCAATATAAATCCATGTGAAAACATTTACATACATTTACATAAAAACAATCACTATATAATTTTCCCATAAAGTTGCTTTACTGCTGTTAACATTTTTGTCCATTGTTAAATGTACCTCTATGTATCTGGAAGGACTGGATAATGTATACTAATAAGTTATGATTACCTCTACTTCAATATTCAACAATCTATCTTCCTAACAGATTTCCAAGTTTAGAAACTTTCTCAGATGTGAAGCAGGCATTATCAGCTTAAGTTCAGAGCATTAAATGAAATGTAACTCTGCATTAAACTGAGCATTAGTTAGTCCTCGTTTCCTTTGAGAACGTCTTTCCTATCTCCTTCGTGCTTCATTTGTCTTTAATGTACTTGTCTGGGATCTCAGCTTGCAGAAAAGGAGGACGACACTGTGATCTGACACTTCGCCGTGGTAGTTTCCCTGGCTTCAAAGAAAACCTTCAGTTGCTTACTTTCCATATGGTTATGTTTGGTCTGTGTACAACACTATCAAGCTTTGTTATATATGTACTGTACTGAATAAATAAACTAAAACATTTGCAGGTATTCAATGCCATGTCAAAATATTTACACTGAAAACATTTAAAGATAAAAATCCAAAAAACAAAGTAGTTAAGTGATACAATCATACAACTCTCAATGCCAATAAAGAAAACTGCTGAATTTATAATTAGGAGTAAAACGTTTTTTGCAATTTATGTCTTGCACATGCAACAATGTTGACTCATTTGGTGTATGCACTCATGCTGACGATCTCCATAGAGATTACAGAGTCGGGGTCTTTTCATCCGATGCTAGCGATGAATGTCCCGGTGAATAAATGTAGAGAGTGCTGTAGAAAGAATAATTCATCTGTTCGTTCTGAGACTGAATGTTTTGTTTCAGAGTGACAGAAGCTAACGAGACTCGTTAGGACATGTGGATAGCTATAACGAGGCGGTTTTAATCAGTGTGACAATGTGACAATAATGAATGAATGAATATTGTGCTGTCATTTTCTGAAGACTAGAGGACCAGATGAAGAGCACAGATCTGAAGGTAAATCGTGTCAGTGTGTATTGATGAATCGTCAGACTGATCGGACCTTCAGTCGCAGGTACAATCATTTGAGATAACACGTTGGTCGGAAAATTCTTCAGTGTGTACCTAGCCTTACACAGATTCCTCATGAACAATATAACAATCTAGCACAGATTCCTTATTGCGTAACTACTGGTCCCAACATATACTACAGCTTGTATCCAGTATATATGTTGCTTAATACTGTACTACTGCTGCCAGTATATGACTCCTATTATAACACACAGAGCTATAACTCCTATTATTACACATATAACTAACTTCATTGTTTCCAGTACAAACACAGAGCTTTTCCTGTATATATTACAACACACTGTAAAACAAACTGACCTCCATATTACAACACACTGTAAAACACACTGACCTCCATATTACAACACACTGTAAAACACACTGACCTCCGTATTACACCACACTGTAAAACACACTGACCTCCATATTACACCAAACTGTAAAACACACTGACCTCCGTATTACACCACTCTGTAAAACACACTGACCTCCGTATTACACCACTCTGTAAAACACACTGACCTCCGTATTACACCACTCTGTAAAACACACTGACCTTCATGTTAAAACACTCTGCAAAACACACTTTCCTTCATAGTACTCCCCTTGCAGCCATTGCCATCAACCTTTGGCAGTCATTGTCATTAAACCTTGGCAACCATTGTCATTTACCCTTTAGGTACAGTCAATAAACACAGTTACCCCTTAGGTACATCCAATATCCACAGCCTCCATTAGTGCCCCATGGCATGCACCAAATATCTCTTATTGACTGTTTGTTAGGGGTTGTGTGCTGCTTTTTTGGGCAGTAGTTTTTATACTTTAGAACTCAAGTACTGTTACCTTGAGAGCTGTACAAGTGTATTTATTAACATTTATAAAAGAGTTCTGAGATGTAAAATAATGAAAATTAAATGTCTTCAAATTTGAGAGAAATATCCATGAACAAAGTACAAGACGGGTCTTAAATAAAGTGCAAGAACACAAAAAAATGTCACAAATCAGTATCGTCTGGTGGTTCTCAGTATGCAGCGTAAATGTCATCATTATATCCTTGTATGCCTGTGATCTCAGCATTTGAACACTTCCAGTGGGTGGATAAAAATGTCACAGACTAAAGTGCAAAAAGAATAAAATCAAACTACAAAGAAACTTCCCATGCCACAATGTTTTGTATTTCTCTCTATTTTTATGTACATGATTACTGCATAATAGGGTAACCGTTTACATTGGTAAGTGTGTCACTTCATAGTTGCCTTTCTTGATGCAGAACATTTTCCTAGGCTATTTGTTTTTATTTATCTCCACCATTACACAAAATATGGCATTACAGTAAACACATACAATTCTTTTATGTGTCACACTAGTGCTGTCAGGTGACACAGTATCCCCTTTGTAAGTTAATATCAACAAGTATAGCGATTACTTGTACAAGCAGCAAGTAGGCAAAGTCAGTAAATGATTCTTGATGTTGAACTGGCAGTAATCACAAGGTATTACATGGAATGATTGGGGTGTTTTGTACATTTTATTATTATCATTTATTATCATTTATTTGTTAGGCGCCACAAGGTTTCCGGAGCGCTGTACACAGTACAAACAGTAGACCATACAGGGTGACAAAGTACAGAACAATAAACACAAAGTACCAATACTTCAGAAACTCCGGGCAGCATATGGGTAAAGACGGGGCAGAAGAACAGGTATGAAGAAAGGAGGGGAGAGGGGCCCTGCTCATACGAGCTTACATCCTAAGGGAGGGTGAACAAAACAGGCTGAAAAGGCAGCCATCGAAGTAAGGTGGAGAGAAAAGAGGGGCCAGGGGAGAGAGGGGAGAACGAGCAAAGGAGGTTAGCGAAGGAGCGAAGGAGGTTAGGGGTTAAGTGGATGATTGGTAGGCTTTGAGGAACAGGTGAGTTTTAAGTGCCCGTTTGAAGGAGTACAGACTGGGAGAGAGACGGATAGAGCAAGAGAGGTCGTTCCAGTGCAGGGGGGCTGCTCGGGAGAAGTCTTGGATTCTGGAGTGGGAAGAGGTAATCAGAGTGGAGGAGAGGCGATGGTCATTGGTTGAGCGCAGGGGCGGGCAGGAGTGTGAATGGGGAGGAGGTTAGAGATATAGGGGGCAGTAGACTGGGAGAGAGCCTTGTAAGTGGTGGTAAGGAGTTTGAAAAGGATCCTGTAGGGGAAGGGGAGCCAGTGTAAGACATGGCAGTATAACATGTTACACAAACTATGGGTGTTTTCCACCATCAGATCACCTTTTACTTAATAGTAGAGCCTGATTAAGTCCCAAATTTGTCCCTAAGGAACATATTGGTTTCTGTTCCCTTTCATTAGTCAAAATGGAACAGATAAAAACAGGTTTGAGTAATCCAGGCACCTTAGTGCCCACTGGGCCATAGGCAGGAGCCTAGATTGCCTAATGGATAATTCGGGTCTGCTTCATAGACAATGTAATGGTTTGCACGTGCCCTCCTTCCACTTACATATGATTGTAGAGCAGAGCTAGTTCATATATAAGGGCAGAAAGAAAGGTCTATTGCCCCTATTTATCAAAATGCTGGGATAAGTGCCAATGATTTGATCTAAAATATACATATAGGCCCTGAGTCATGTAGGCACGTAACTGACTTTATTGAGTCTATCCTCCGCAAATTGGTTCTGCGCATATAAAGAACAGGTTAATAAAAAGGTTTACTACATACAGTTTAGGGGAGTGAACGAGGTGGGGAAGGGGCAGATAAATGTAGGCAATGTACAGTAAGGGCGTTCCCGTGCAGCCATGTCCAAGGCAGTCAGTGCGCTGGTTTCAGCGGTAACTCCTGCACCTGCCAGGGGTGTAGTTTAAATTCTGTGCCTGGTCTGCCGAGAATACACCCGCTGCACCAGGCAGCTCTATACAGTGTAAAAAACAGATTAAAAAAAATTTGTGCGGGGTCCCCTCGTCCTAAAGATATTAACCCTTGTGCTGCCAGCCTAGTACTGGTAGTCACAGATCGGGGAGGGGGACATGGGGTCCCCTCAATTTCACGACATCCTTCTGCCATGATGACAAACCAGCCCCAGGCTGTTCAGCACGGGGCTGAATTTCCTAGGGAGTGGGGTCCGCAAAATAATGTGGGGCCCTACTTTAGGGACACCCAGCCCTGTGCTGATAGTAATAGTGCTCTTCTCCCACCCCTGGGCGGTGGGTGTGGGGTAATAAAGTATTAAAAAAGAAAGAAAGTTTAAAACACTATTTTAATTGTTGAACTACAAGTTCCAGCCAGCCCGGGCTGTCATTAGCAGTCTGGGCATCCTATGGCCATCCTATGGCAGCCAAGGTAATGCTAGCACTTCGAGAACGACAAGTCCCAGCATGCCCTGACACCCAGGGTCCAATGAGCCATGTAGTCCGACAAAGTAAAATTTAAATAAAGCACATCCCGCTTATAAACCACATTAGTTTATTAAAAATAAAAAAATCCAATAAACTAAAATGTAGATAAACCAGACACCTCATTTAAACCATATATTTTTATTAAAAATAATAAAACCCCAAATATACTTACCATCAGTTGTCTTCATCTGTAATGGATCCATTCTTGTACACCTGTAATCCACAATGCTTGAGCCCATAAAAAACAAATCATTCCCAGGCCCTGAAGGTCTTCAAAAAACCCAAAAACAAAACAAAATATATTCCAATATTCCAATATTATTTGAAAAAAAATAAAATTTTCTTCTTTCTTGAAGCCCAAATAATTCACAGGATCTAGTTTGGCAAAATAATGTCCTGTTCATTTTGCCAAGCTGGATCTTGGGGATTATTTGGGCTTTAAAAATAAAATAAAATAATTATTTTTTCAAATACATTTAGAATATATATATATATATATATATATATATATATATATATATATATATATATATATATATATTATTGAAACAACTACAGGACCTTTTTTTATGGGCTCAAGCATTATGGCTAAAAAGTGCATTTTCACACGTGGTTTGCACCCAAGCGCAGTTAGATTTTAATTGCTGCTGAAAAAGCACAGTTCTTTTTAAGCCATTTACTGAGCACTTAAAGCTCTCTGGATGACAGGCGTTGCCATGATAAAATAGACTCCAACGGAACTTTCCGAAAATGCTAAAGGAAGTTCTTTAAGTGCTGCTCACGCACTTAAATTGCTTGTGTGACAACCTGTGTCTGATATCCGTTGCAGTCTATGCAAAGCGTTTGGGGTGCTTACATGCAGTGTAAATAGTGACTCTGTGACACCACCTGTATACTGAGCTTTAGCTGTGACACAAATATGCTCCCTGCTACAAAGATGCACATATGTGCACTTAGTGGGCCTGAGTCATTAAGGAAAGGAAAGCAAAGAAAATGAGTAACTTTGAACCTTGGCAAAACCATGTTGTATTGGAGGGAGAGGTAAATTTAAAATGTGAGGGCAGATTTATGTTTGGGGTAGGGCATGTCCTAGATCAACTTTTAATGTCAGTGTAAAAATAAAGCTATCACGTATTTGTGTCCTGCATGAAAAAACAGCCAGTATTTTCCTTATGTGCAAAGTAATAAACTCATTTGTACCCCTTGCAGTGAAACATGGTTTTGCCAAGGTTCAAAGTTACTTATTTTTTATATGTACTTTCCTTAATAGGCCCAGTGTGTCCATCACCTCATTTAACAAGTCTGTATGTGTTAAAGAGATTGGGACATACAGAGGTGATAGTGTGTTAAAGAAATACAGGGTAAAGCTGGGCACACACTACAGAAATTTCAACCAACTTTTTATGCCGAGCGATTTTACATGCGATCGATGTTCCGATCGCTCGGTCCATGGACTGCATACACACTAGCCTTGTTTAGGATGATAAAGGGAAGAGCGGACGTCCCTTTAGCGACTTTTTACAGCCATGTTGTCGTGAGCAATGACTGTAATTTCGTACTCACTGTTGTGGATTGGTCGGAAACTTATACACACTACACAACGGAAACGAGATTGGAATGAAAATATTAAACAGTACGACCAACCAAATGAGGCGACAATCGTCCACTTGGGCAGACTTTCGACCATCGTGTCACTGCACACACTGACCCGACTTTTGAACGAGCAGTCGTATATCGGCTGATTTAGCTGATTATTGGACGAAAACCGTGTAGTGTGTACCTAGCTTAAGAGAGTATTTTAAAAGATTATTGTTTTGAGAGACCTATAAAAGTTTTAACGCAAACAATAGTGGGGAACCAACTAATAGATAATTAGTTTAGTGTTTGTTTTTTAGTGATTGATTAATTTATTGTTGCTTATTGTCATGCTTAAAACCAGACCCGATGTAGTAGGACCTACTATATTACCTGAGGTTTCATGTCAATCCTAGATTGAATCTGAAAGGCCCCTGGGTCTGAATGTCTCATTGTCTGCATTGATGGATCTTATACAGTTAAAAATTGACAGAAAAAAAATATTCTTTATGTTTATTCCCTGATATTTCTTTATAAACACGATTTGCCGAAGGACATGACTCTACCACAGTTTGACATGTATTCCTAATTAGACTAAACAGGACTAGCAAATCACTCTTGAGTATCATCCTGTAATGATTTGGGTCTGATTAATAAGTAACACAGATATTATTTTATCAGTCCTCACTACGTCCTTTCTGTACTTTTTCTGGGCATGTTGGAAATTTATATCAAGTGACTCGATGGCTATTATTTTTATTTTGCACAGAAACCTTTAAGCTATCAAGTGCCAAGTCTGTCTGCATATTCTGTCAACTATATGAGCCTCAAGTTACTTTAATTACAAGCATAACATGTTCGCTCAACTAATAATGAAGATGGTTAGCAATTTTAAATTTTAATAATCAATTACTGAAAGTAATTCTCCATTAAACCACGAGAGAGCTATTAAATCTCAAACGATGGAACAAGCTGAATGTAGCAATAGGGAAAATGTTCTATTTTTAAATATAATTAGGAATATCTGATTTTTTTTCCTCTACGTTTCTCTTGATTTCTTGATATATTTTCTGGAATCAAACACATATATAGAGAAAGATGGTGTCACATGATCTTATAAATAACTAAACCAAAGTTTTTACTATGGATGATAAAATGGACTATATGTATGACACGTTTCACTTGCCTTTCACTTTGAAATAACCAACTCAGAACATTGGATAATTGATTAACGTAACAGAGTTTAATGTGCAGTTTGTCAGATATCAGTTAGTAGCTGAGAAACAAACACATCAAATCATGTAAATAAAGAATAAATTATAAAATGAATATGCGTAATAGCATGCTTAAGGTGAAATATAGTATATTTATGAGCATGCTTTATTTCCCCCCCCCCTATATTTTATTTACATTTAAGACACACATTAGCACTAAAGATTAAGTGGCTCATGTAGAGTTGGAAGCATTTGTCTTACTCAACATGCTACCAAAATTCTTTTCCATTCTCTCATCCTCTCCTGTCTTGACTAGTGCAACCTCCTGCTATCTGGCATTCCTGACACTAAATATATCCACACTTCAATCCTTCCTAAAAGCTGCTGAAAAACTGATCTTCCTCTCTCTCGGCTCCACATCTGCCCATTGACCCAGCCCAAGGTAGACTGGCCCGGGGGGTAGATGCCCCTTGCCCCCTCAGCCCAGCCTCCACCTGCCTCCTGCCCTCTTAGATCTGACCTGCGCCTTGTCTCGTCTCGGGCAGCCACCTCTTACTCGCACCTACAAGACTTCTCTCGTGCTGCTCCCCACTTATGGAATTCCCTACCACGCCCAATCAGACTTTCCCACAGCCTTCAAATCTTTAGATGTTCTCTAAAAACCCATCTCTTTTTTAAAGCTTACCTTATCCCTGATGATACTATTCACACTAATACACCCTATTTGGGGGGGAGTTACGCTCTACTCCAAGGGTTGCAAGAGCTGCACTAACCAAGGGTATCCCTTCCTCAATTAAACAGTTTAATGACCAAGGTTATGCGCTCATTGACTAATTATAATGACCTCTATCAATATAGTGTATTGATGAATAGCCCTTTGATAATAACATGTACTTATTTAAGAATCTTGCAAAGATGTTGATCGCAACCCAGTAATCTGCTAATTTTGCCAGCATTGATTTTGTTAAAAACATTATTTTTTATTAACATAATCAGTTATTTACAAATTATAAACATGTAATTATGGGCTTGTATGGAGCGGAATTTATCTTATACAAATGGGATGCAGTTGGGTTCGGAGCCATTGAGTGGTATAGCCATAGAGGAGGGGGTATGCAATGACACTGAAAAAGATGAAGGGGCAAAATAATTATTGAGCAGTCCTGTTTTAGGAGTAGTTGTGTCAAAAAATTGTAATAAGTATTTAGGTCAGGACAAAAATACTTATTTAGTTGTATGCAAAAATGCCCCCTCTGCATCCAGACACTCTGTCCCATCTGCATCCAGACACACTGCCCTCTCTGCATCTAGACACACTGCCCTCTCTCACACTGCCCCCTCTGCCCTCTGTCATGCTGTCCCCCCTCCTCTGCCCTCTCTCACAATGTCCCCTCCTCTGCCCTCTCACACGCTGTCCCCTCCTCTGCCCTCTCACACGCTGTGTCCCCTCCACTGCCCTCTTTCATGCTGTGTCCCCCTCCACTGCCCTCTCACATGCTGTGTCCCCCTCCACTGCCCCTCTCACGCTGTTTCCCCCTCCACTGCCCATCTCACGCTGTGTCCCCCTCCACTGCCCCTCTCACGCTGTGTCCCCCTCCATTGCCCCTCTCACGCTGTGTCCCCCTCCATTGCCCCTCTCATGCTGCGTCCCCCTCCACTGCCCCTCTCACACTGTGTCCCCTTCCACTGCCCCTCTCACGCTGTCACCATCCTCTGCTCTGCTGTCACCATCCTCTGCTCTCTGTCCCCCTCCTCTGCTCTCTGTCCCCATTCTCTGCTCTCTGTCTCCATCCTCTGCTCTCTGTCCCCATCCTCTGCTCTCTGTCCCCATCCTCTGCCCCGCTGTCCCCCTTCTCTGCCCCGCTGTCACCATCCTCTGCTCTCTGTCCCCCTCCTCTGCTCTCTGTCCCCCTCCTCTGCCCCGCTGTCACCATCCTCTGCTCTCTGTCCCCCTCCACTGCCCCGCTGTCCCCCTCCTCTGCTCTGTCCCCCTTCTCTGCCCCGCTGTCACCATCCTCTGCTCTCTGTCCCCATCCTCTGCTCTCTGTCCCCATCCTCTGCTCTCTGTCCCCCTCCTCTGCCCCACTGTCCCCCTCCTCTGCCCCGCTGTTCCCCTCCTCTACCCCGCTGTCACCATCCTCTGCTCTCTGTCCCCCTTCTCTGCCCCGCGCCAGCCATAAAAAAAAAAAAAAAAGAACACAGAGACTTACCAATCCGTCGGGCGCCGGGACCCAGCAGCCTCCTCTCTCCCGCAGCTTGTTACTGACATCGATATTCAGTGACAGCTGCGGGAGAGAGGAGGCTGCTGGGTCCCGGCGCCCGACGGATTGGTAAGTCTCTGTGTTTTTTTGGTTTTTTTATGGCTGGCCCGGCCCGCGGCACCCCAGTGACAGCGCCGCGGCACCCCTGGGAGCCGCGGCGCACAGTTTGGGAACCGCCGTTTTAGGCTATATTAAACTCATAAAGAGATGTTCTTTTTCTTTTATTATTTTATATATGCATAGGAAATGTAAAGAGGTTTTCCTCATAATGTTGTTTATGTGAACCCATGTTTGCATTTCCACATAGTAATTAATCTGCACTATTTTCAGAACACGCCCTTAAGCCTGTCACCTTGTCGCTCCTCCAGAAACCACAGATCTTTCTGTTGTACGTGCATCTAGCAAGAACAAATGTAGCATTATCTTCATACTTGACAGGACGGTTTTTAACATCTTTCTGTTGAGCAAAAATATTAATGAGGAAACCTCTGTGGATAGGACACAATCTAAAGATATTAATGGCACACCATGTAAATGGAGGTGAAACTTGCTGACATTTTGAAGGATGTTATGCTTGAGTGCTCACTTATTTTGATATCGGTGTAATGACTTGTTGGTTTGACATACTATACATATAATGTAAGATATATTTTAATTGTTACCGTGTAGCATTTTACATTTGTGCAGGTTTATTGATGTTGAATTCTGGAACGCATCTCTAATTGGTATTATCCTTAGTGAAATAGATGTTTAGAACAAGAGAAGGGATAGAACTTTTCAAACAATGGCAGCATTACACGTCATGTTGATGGCTCCTTGCTGTGATTGGTTTACAACTTCTGCACACATGGGAAAAAGTGTCCTGGCTCTGTGTCCAGTCAAAGACAGATAACCGGCACACAGCTACTCCGATCTGGTGGATAACCACAAGAGTTCCCATGCAGCACATAACCGAAAGCCTTCTCCAGAACCGGAAGAAGAAGGAGGTTCAGTTGAGTGGTGAAAATGATGAAGGATAGTCATAGTTGCAAGCCACTTCTACTTTTTCTCCTCATTCCAATCGTACAACACCACCGAAACCTGCACCGAAATGCCGGTAGCCAATGACTGCTTTAATATTGGTGGCTGATAATACTTCTGCTTTACAGTAGCCACACATACCTACCCCACCATAAGGTACAATTATTATTTTGCTACCTTATATGCAACCTTTTTCCCCACTCTTCTCCGATTGTAAGCTCATTTGGACAGGACCATCATTACCTTCTGTTTCATGTCATTGTATATAATGTATTTGTATCATGATCTCCTCATTGTACAGAGCTGTATAATTTGTTGGTGCTTTATAAATATAGCATAATAATAATAATTGGTCATTAGAGGGTCTTTGTGGGCGAGCTGAAGCCGCTCACACTAACAAAACTGCTTATAAAAAAACAAGGCATGATGTTAGTTATGTTGAGTGTCGAACATGAGGTAAGGGGTAAGAGTTCCACCTAGGTTTTAGATGAATCTTTATGGAGTATATTTACTAAACTGCGGGTTTGAAAAAGTGGAGATGTTGCCTATAGCAACCAATCAGATTCTAGCTGTCATTTTGTGGAGTCTACAAAATAAATAATAACTAGATTCTGACTGTTTGTGATAGGCAACATCTCCACTTTTTCAAACCCACAGTTTATTAAGTATATGTCTCTATGTGTATTCAAATACTGCTAAAGATAATCTAATTGGAATTTTGCGTCATGTAATTTTTCACCACTTGATTTAGACTAACATTCTAAGCGGTTGAGTCAATAGGCTGCAGGTTTCCGTAGTAACTAATTATGCATGCATTAACGCCAATTACGGAAAAGGTGGAAGTAAAAAAAAAAGCAATGATCATTACCAAAGCATCACATGGTAACACACCGAAATATGATACTGCGGCACAAAGCCACTGAATGACTCAGCCCCATAGTTTATTAACTCAATATCTCCTGCTATGGTTTCTTCCAGATTTATTAACATTCCTCCTCCGTTTTGCCCCATCTTTCATTTTTATTTTCAAACTGCTAAATATTGTGTTAAAGTTATCTCTTTATCTACCCCACAGTTACACTGCTTACTGGAGGTATAAGGTCTATGTATACACATTTATAGCTGTACAGTAGTTTTTATAGGACTAATAGGATTTTATACAGGATATACCTTTAAACTGGATTATTCTCTGGGGTTTAATAGTTAACTATGGTTAACTATGGGAGTACGCCCATCTGGGGTATTAAGGGAGGGATCAACAGGGTCTATAAATTGGATGGGCAGAGAATTAAGCAGTCTCTGCAGTTCTGGACATTGGTGGATGAGTATCTTTTGCCCCTGCCTGTATTCTGCTGCATTTTTCATTGCATTTGTTTTCTCATTCTTCCTCCACACTCTCCTGTGCTCTACTCTCCTTCCATTTTGTCTACTCCATCCTGTTTTCCTCCCTGTTTTTCTCCCATATTGTTATGCGCAGTTCCCCAAATGAGATGGCATCCCGCCAGGAGAGCTGCGGCGTCTGTCCAGCAGAAGCCCAGCCCTCGTGAATAGGGTAACAGCGGGGAACCGGTCGATCACCAGGTCTGGTGTGTGACAGTCGTAGAGGTCTATGATGGCCTGGGTTTAGAGAGCTCATGGGGGCTAATGTGGCTAGACTAGGGGTCCCCCATGTTCTGGTGATACACCTAGGGGGGAATGATTTGGATTGTGGTAAGTCGATTGATTTGATCCAACGGATCCAGGACAACCTCACGTGGGTTCGTGCTTCCTGGCCTTCCTTTGTCATCTGCTGGTCTGATATTGAGCCAAGGAGGATTTGGCGTTCCTTCCCTGATGGGCGCGTGGCAGACGAAGTGAGGGGAAAAGTTAATTCCATAATTGCCTGTTTCATACGCTCTATAGGTGATTTGCAGATTGAGCACCTGCGGATTCATTTTCAGAACCCCTCGTAATATAGGCGGGATGGGGTGCATTTGAGTGATGAGGGCATAGTTTCCTTTGTTCAGTATGTATATGAAGTTTTGGCAGCGGTAGGTGTAGGTATGGTGGCGGACAAGGCGTGGCCGGAAAATGAAGTCGATGGCCAGTGGTTGGGGCGCACATTACGGTAGTGGGCACACTGAAACCACCTCTATTCAAGTGAATCGACTATAGTTTCGGTCAGGGGCAGGGTCGGGGGGCAGAGGGGCATCGGGCCCCCAGGCCGCTCTGTCTGACAGGTATTTGGGCCGGCCCCCCCGTTGAATACAATATTTAATGTATATTACAAGCGGCCGCATCACAAGACATGCGGCCGCATCGCGTGTCATGTGATGCGGCTGCCTGTGCGCTGACGCGGCCGCATCACATGACACGCGATGAGGCAGCGTCATCAATGACGCGACCGCATCGCGTGTCATGTGATGCGGCTGCCTGTGCGCCCCCCGGGCTGAACTTTGCCAGCCCGCACCTGGTCTCGGTACAGGTGCCACCCCTGTGGTTGCTTTCCGTTTAGCCCAGTGGATGGGCGGCTTCTGTAAGCCCGGGATGCGGTGTCCCACTAAGGTAGATATGTACGCCCGGGGTGTGATTGGTTGTCCTCCACTTGAAGCCAGGGGTTTGATTGGTTGTCCCCCAGTTGATGTGGTCCCACTGGTTAATGCTAGGACAGTTGGGTTTTGCCTGGCAGACGTCGGACTGACTGCTCTCTTCTCCGCCACCATATTTAAATAAACTATTTAAATTTGCCACACTCATGTCTTGTGTCAGTTATTTAAGGTTATAGTTAAACAGGGGTAAGAAGGTGAAGGTAGTCATGATATCAGCCGTTAAGCCTTGTAAGATAATATTTTTATGTACAATCATAAGAAATAAAATCAGCTTATAAAGAACTTTTTAAACAAAAATCAACTTTTATGTTTGCCTCAAAATGTAAAACCTTTTTACATTTTGAGGCACCTGAAAGAGAAGTTGCGCCTAGTGCTTTCAGTATGCTTCTACCTGCCCTGTACAATATGCATAAACTCTCATGATCTCATAACAGCACTTATAGACTATACGGAGGCCAGCAACAGAGTAAGGGAATATTGAGAGCGAGGCAGCTATTGGAAAGTGTGGCAAGGAAAAACATAAAGGGCCTGAGTCATTAAGGAAAGTAAGGCAAAAAAAGTAGTAAATGTTCTCCGGGACAAATCATGTTACAATGCAAGGGGTGAAAATTAGTTTATTATTTTGCACATAAGTTAAATACTGGCTGTTTTTTCATCTAGCACACAAATTCTTGATAGCTTTATTTTTACACTGAAATTTAAAGTTGATCAAGAACATGCCCTACCTCAACTATAAATTTGTCCCCACATTTAATTAAATTTAAATTAATTAAATTTACCTCTCCCTCCAATGGTTTTGCCCAGATGCACAGTTATTCCTTTTTTATGCTTTGCTCTCCTTAATGACTCAGTCCTGAGGTATGGGCACAATATCATAACAATGTGAATGCCCAACAGTTTTCATCCAGATATAAAATATTTGAATGTCTTCAACGCTTCCTTTCATTTTGAATTGTGGTCTGTGGGAAATATTATACATTTAAAAGCAGCAGAAGATTTTTCCCCCTAAAGAGTGAGCTTGTCTGACAATGAGCCGTTTTGTGCAGAACAGCAGAATTTTAATCAAATTCATTTTTACTACTCAGCAGCGGATGTGTGATCTTTGATCACAACTTAGGTTATCTGAAACATGTTAGGCTGTGAAGGCAAATGATATGTATTTCACAGTCACTCTCTTTTTTTTACGTAACATTACATTATTTGATGTTAAATTATTTTTTTAAATGATTAAAAGCACATTTTAACAGTAGACTTGGGTAAAGATAGGACGTAGGTAAGGGGAGGACGAGCAGAGCTATGGCCCCAGGTGCAATTGTATTGTTGGTGCCATGGGCTGTATGTGTCTAAGAATCAGCAATATACCTTTACAATAGCAATAGTGCTGTAATAAAAATTGACGGTAAGGGAATATCACATTGTTTTAAAAAAAAAAAAAGATTTTATTTTGATTTTCAAATTTCAAATACATCAATAAACCAAAAACCAGTTATTATAAGCACACAAAGCAAGAATAAAATCATAAGCAATCTTAGAACCTTAGACCGATTCAATCCAATACCGTGCGTGAGAGTGTAGTGGCGTTTAGCTAGTATCGGTGTGCAGAGGTGACTTAGATTTATGCCTTGTGCGATAGAAAGGGTTAATGATTGTAAGGGAAGAGTAGGGTGGGTAGAGGGAAGGAAACAAAGTCATCACAATTTGCAAGTAATTATCCTGGTAAACACCTGACAATTGCCAAAGGAAGTCTGATGAAGAAGTAGAAGAGTTTTAGGGAGTTGAAGAGTTGTAGTAGTGCCATAGGCTCTACATTTCAGTGAATTTATGACACTTATTGTTCAAGTAGGCAGGAATATTCTCCATTGAAGCAAGATGCCATATTTTATTGTTCACCCGTTGCTTAGAGGGGGATCCTAGTTCTTTTTAATGATGTGTTACCAGGCACCTAGCTGTATTAAGGATTTGTATGACAAATTTATCTAAGGGGATATCCAAGCCCTATAGAATATCCCTTTTAATATAGCAGTAATTCTAAACTATACTTTTTTTTGGCATCCCGGTGGTCATGTGGGTAAATCAGTAGATCTCCTCAGGAAAGCTGAGAGGAGCAGTTGGAGATGTACAAGAGGTCTGTACGTGGGGACTGGAATCCACCAGACTGAGGCTTTGTGTGACTCATTGGAGAGAGCTCACAATACAACTGAGTGCATGGCTGTGGCAGGGGCGGATCTAGAAAACTGGTGTACCCGGGGCGATTTAGGGGGGGGGGGGGGATTTAGGCCCCGCCCCTTTCTAACATCTTAGGCTGCCGACGGCTGCACAGTATGTGCAGGTCCATCCAGCCGTGACAGGCAGGGACAGTGTGCTGCCCGGCTGCTCTGATTGTCACAATCAGAGCAGCCGGGCAGCACACTGTCCCTGCCTGTCACGGCTGGACGGACCTGCACATACTGTGCAGCAGTCGGCAGCAAGTGTCTGCTAGGGGGGGCGATCGCCCCGATCGCCCCCCCTGGATCCGCCACTGGGCTGTGGTTTGACCTGCAGGCGAGAAGTTGAAGACAGACAGATGATCTGTTCACTGAGTGTTATTTGCATAAGACGGGAGCTATGGAGACCGTAGTGACTGGTTGGGTAGGGAAGGGAACCCCGGCTAACCAAGGACTTTGTGTTCCTGTATGCAGCCACTAAAGCAGCCTAGTTTCTCACTGATTAGAGAAGGGCCAAGAAGTACGGTAGTGCTGTTATTGTTTTCAGACACTCTGCTGACATTAATGCTCATTTAAGTTCAAAAAGTCTGGAGATCCTTATTTCACACCAAAACACTAGGCACTGGGCTAAAGGCTGCTACCGTTGAGCTAATTCCAGTGACAATAGATACATCATTTTTGTGCTGTGTGTAATGTGCATCTGTGATGATATTCATATCTAAACAGATGAATAAACATATTAGTATTGTAGCATGTATTTGTCATACTTTTTATTTCCTTCCTATGTGTTTTTTTAGCCGACCCATTCCAAATGCTAAATTTTGGTCTGGCCCTGCGCACCCTACTTTGCTTCAGCCTTGGATAAAGATAATAGCTTAAAGCTCACCGCCACCTAGTAAAAGGTGATAGGTAAAAGGTGATAGGTTCATCGGGGTTCACCCCCCTGGTCACAGACCCAGGGGCTAATACATTAATTCTTTTTCCCCTGAGCACCTCCATTCCTCTTAAGTAAAAACACATATATGCACTTACCAACTCCCCAACTGTGTCCGTTTATCTGTGAAAAAGTGTGTTAGCAATTAATAATTTAAATCGAATTACAATCATAGAATCTACAGAAAAAGTTGTATATAATTGTGAACTTAAAACACCCCAGAATTTTCCACTGCTTCTCCTTTCTAATACCATTTAGTCAATATTTTCCTAAAAAAAAATAGTTCCTCACTCATATCCATTGCAATTTTTTAATTTATTTATCCTGCATACGTCAAGTAATGCATAGTCATCGAGTAATTATACCCAGATTTAATGGAAACATTTCTTGAGATCCACTTGTACTTGAATGGGGTACGTGTGTGCAAGTAACATCTGATTTTTTTAAAAAATATACGTTGCATTCACATGGTGTTTGATAATGAATTAGGCCCTGTATGTCTTCTTTTTAGATAATAGACTGTGAAAATGATTGTCTGTTCTGTGCCATTGATATGCAGGATGTATCATAACTGAAACTGTTGCATCATGTCAATTTACATCTTCAGCGGAATGTTAAAGGGCTTTCAGTATCTATTGGTGGAAACAAGTTTAAGAAATTTCTTTTATGTTATGTTAGCAGATCAGTTATCCAATTGCTCATTAAGGGATTCATTTAAGCATACAATCAATGAATCACCAACAGCAATTTGTTGAAGATTCAATAATTAGGACTGTGTGTGTTGTACCAGGTTAGTTAGGTTTGACCTTAGTACGCAATATCCATGGTCAAAATGCTTCAATTGCTAGAAGGTAACTTGAAAGTGATTCAAAAATTCAATATTGCAATGACCTCATATTGAACTCATGATATGCTTTTCACTGGGTGGTGTAACTTTAGCAGCTGAGCCACAATAGATACTCGCAATAGAACAATTATTTCATCACGTTTGATAAAACATGACTATAATATTATCTATTTTATAATAAAAATAAATATTGTCTCTTATATTTACATGCTCCACTTGCACAGAACAGATGCTTATTTTGCAGACTATAGCATAGAACTGCAGACTTAAATATTTGGAAACATGTTGCACTATAGAGGACGTCAATCTTTATTTTAATACAAAAATTACCCTTCTTGTGACAAGTAAAGTATCTATTGGTGGAAACAAGTTTAAGAAATTTCTTTTATGTTATGTTAGCAGATCAGTTATCCAATTGCTCATTAAGGGATTAATTTAAGCATGTCAGAGCCAGATGAAAAGTAAATGGGGTCCTAGACAGAGTAACAGTTTTCAGCTTCCCCTATGCCTAATTTACAGGCTTTTCTTACCTTTTCAGTCATGAACATAATATAATTGTAATACTACGTTTTGATCTTCAACACAAACGCTAAATTGCCAGTTTTTTCCTATCTGTGTATGTGAAAATCTGAGTGCATGTACTGTATAAGAGTTAGACGGTCTGGTGGATAAGAAACATTTTTATGAACAGGTTTTCCATTGTCTATGCACGAACATTCTAGCAGAGCCATAATAACACAAGCGGTACCCGCCCATTATAATGCTAAGTGCACATTATAAAACCAGCATCTATGATAATACCATCAGTGTCCAAGCATACTACCAGCAGTGCCCAAGCATGCAGCACGGTGGCTAATTGGTTAGCACTTCTGCCTTACAGCACTGGGGTCATGAGTACAATTCCCGATCTTGGCCTTATCTGTGGGGAGTTTGTATGTTCTCCCTGTGTTTGTGTGGGTTTCCTCCGGGTGCTCCTGTTGTCTCCCACACTCCAAAAACATACTAGTAGGTTACTTGGCTGCTAACAAATTGACCCAATCTGTGTGTGTGTGTTAGGGAATTTAGACTGTAAGCTCCAATAGGGCAGGGACTGATGTGAGTGAGTTCTCTGTACAGTGCTGCAGAATTAGTGGCGCTATATAAATAAATGGTGATGATGATGATGATGTAAAACACGCACACACATACAGACATAGAGAGAATGACTAGGGTCAATTTGTTAGCAGCCAATTGACCTGTTTTTGGAGTGTGGAATGAAACCCGAGCACCTGGAGGAAACCCACCGAAAACATGAGGAGAACATACAAACTCCACACAGATAAGGTCATAGTTGGGAATTGAACTCATGATCCCAGTGCTATGAGGCAGAAGTGCTAATCACTAAGCCACCATGCTGCCCCATGCCTTATGCATGTGCATATGTATTAGTCCTTAATATATTGTACTTACCTTCATATAACACCTTGATACCTCAGCATGTTTATTTTTATTCATTTAAATAAAGATTCTAAATTAACCTGTTTGATAAAGGATCAATGTGATTTTATTATTGATCACTAGCACATAACCCTTCAAATGCTGTAAAATATCCAGCGAAAACTGTTCATGACCCATAATAAAAAATATCTAGCTCTCGGCAGCCCATTATATTGTGCAGTTTTAAATAAAATGACCCCCTCACAACCAGGGAAAAATAGCTAATCTTGGGCCTGATTCATTAAAGATCTTATCTTGAGAAACTTCTTATTTCAGTCTCCTGGACAAAACCATATTACAATGCAAGGGGTGAAAATTAGTTTTCTGTTTTGCACATAAGTTAAATACTGACTGTTTTTTTCATGTAGCACACAAATATCAACTTTAAATTTCAGTGTACAAATAAGCTATCAAGTATTTGTGTGCTACAAGAAAACACAGTCATTATTTAACTTATGTGCAAAACAGAATACTAATTTGCACCCCATGCATTGATACATGGTTTTGTCCAGGAGACTGAAATAAGAAGTTTCTCAAGTTAAGATCCTTAATGAATCAGGCCCCTGATGTGCAAGTTTATTAGTTTGACAATCGTTTCTTCTCCTCTAAGTAATCAACTTTCCTCCTTTCTAAGAAGGAAAGCCAAAATGTTGGAATTTAAGTATTAGCCTGTGTTGTTAAGAAATAACAAAATTTGTGGTTACTGACACAGGTATATGAAAATATGCAAATTGTGCCTTTCTACATGGCATATATAACACCACATTTTAGTCTATCAACATTTGCTCAGTTTAATTATATTAATGCGCTCTCCCCTTTTGGTGATGTATACAATACATACAAATTCATTTGGAACCTTGTTAAACAATCAAGATAAAAAAGCAACCATGAGAAGTATAGATATTACTGATCTTCATAACTAGTACTACACGTGTTAATCATGATTTCCCAATTGAAATGCAGATAGACCTGTTTAAAATCAATGCTATATCTGCTGATGCTGCATCCCCAAGCAGTGGCTGATTTACCTAACTCAGGAACTATTGTTACTTGTCAGATTTTCATTGGCATATATTGCTCTGCATACTTTCCTATAATTACTCACGCAGAAAAGTCCACAGTGATCGATAACTTTAGCCGTACACATTATTAACACATTAAATCATGCAAAGGCAAATTAATCACACGTCTGTGTGGAGTCAGACATTTACTTGTTATGCTGATTCATTTTATTTTATCTCAAAAACACCAGTTTCGATAGGTGTTTACTTACTTTAATATGCCACTCCATCTCATAGCAGGGGCAAACGCAGAATTTGCAGAGGGTGGTTTCCACACCACGCTACCAGTGGGCGTGACCAGCATGGGGGCATGGCAATAATTTTAGACAGTGCTTGGCTGCTCTCCAACTCTTCCTATCCCCATAATATACACGGGCAATGCTGCGTGCACTACTGTTAGGTGCACGCAGCTCTCCCTTTTCAAGCAGAGCCGTGTGAAGTGGGAGCAGGGTCCAGCCACCTCAACTATACAGTGCCCCATGCTTGGAGGGGGGTTTCCAGGCACTAGGAAACCTCCCCTCGGTTTGCCTATGCATAGGACAGCGCATAGTGGGAGGAGAGCCTTGGTGAAAATGATTATGTCATCATTCAGTGGTTTAGGCTCCCCCTAAACTCTGGCACCCTAGGCAAACGCCTAGGTTCGCCTTTCGCCTAGTAGTAATGCAGACCCTGTATATAGCCAATTGTAACAGACACTGAGAATTCCTCCAGCATACTTAAAAAGCAATATTGTTCAGAACATTACCAGGGATAAAAAAAACCAAAAACATTCAGGGACACATTCTTAAAAACAGGGACTCTTCATACTTCCATAATGTCTTTGTGATACAACATTCTGCACTAAGTATTTTAGAAACTTCTTCTCTTTAACAGACCTCATACATCAGACAGTATAATAGATCAGAATACCTTGGCAAAGTTCCACGTGTAGCAAAAATGGACACTGGGGACTCATACATCATCTAGTCGAATAGAAGAAAAGTTAACAATTAAGGTACACAGACAAATTGGGATGTTTTATATTATTCCAGTTGTTTCTTTCGTATGAAAGATCCTGTAAACAGCGGCTGACAATAAGCAGTCACAATATTTTTTTTTCTCCTACAGATTTTAGAGCTCAATAAAGATGTGAGTGTCAGAATGGATTGTCTCACGGAAGGCTGCATCAATTTTGACTGCCATCCTGATTGAAAGAAAGCTACCTTATACAGTCTTAACCTTTTTCTCTTTCATTTGTCATTGGTTTATGGATGGTAATCCTTCTCTAATGTTGCCTGTCATGAAACCTATGTATCATATTTTATTAGATTTGTATTGCAGAGTGATTTATAAAATTACCAATGAGAACATTACATATGTAATAGATGAGACATAAATGCTTGGACAAATGCCCTATTCATTTGTCAGCCATCACAATGAAAACAGATAGGTTCCACTCCATTTGGGTATATTTCATGCATCTTGCTTTCAGCTTTACCTAACACAGTGAGAAAGTATACAAATGTCTTTCAGTGTAATAGTTTATACCCTACTCCAGCTTCTGAAATGTATTTTTTACCAATACTGTATATCGAAATTTGCATCTGTTTTCTAATAATAATAATGGCATTACTATTTAATTTTTATTTACAAGAAAAATACAAAAGTGAAGGATAAAAATACACTGCTAGGGTTTGTTTTTCATGGCTTCACCTGTAAGCCTTTTAACCTGGCAGGACATGCTAGTACCTGTAGTTCCACAATAGCTGTAAAGACACTTTTGCCTAAGCCTACCCATCCCCCAATAGATAAGCCCCTGTCAAATTTTCCCTACTGCTGACTTAGAGTTACGAGCACCAGGCCAGTGATTAATATACTATTATTTATTCATATTCCATTTAGTTATATACATCTTCAGTAACTGAACAGTTTGAAATATCATAGATTAGTAAGAGGCTTAGCTCTGATAGATTTGCATTGACATCGCAGACGGGGAGAACCATGTAGGTGGCATTCAATGACACCTAACTGGTTCATAACCCATCATTAACAAAGAAGTATGATTAGGTTAGC
Organism: Mixophyes fleayi; assembly: GCF_038048845.1. Classification (NCBI taxonomy): domain Eukaryota; kingdom Metazoa; phylum Chordata; class Amphibia; order Anura; family Limnodynastidae; genus Mixophyes; species Mixophyes fleayi. Next base: position 130,008,767 of record NC_134408.1, read on the forward strand.
CCCAGGCTATAGGCCATCAACTTGCCTCATTGTCAATACCTCCATGGAAGGTTGAGGTTCGACTTCAGTAGTAAGCTACCTGCTCTTGGTTTGTCTAGTCCTTTGCCACCTCTTGGGGGGATGGTAACTAGGGTTTTCGGTATTAGTTTGGTAGATTTAATATTCCATATCCTCCACTACCACCATTTTGGGTGGGGGGTTTAGAGCTTACAGCACTAGGTTGGGGGCTGAATCTCTTCCTCTGCCCCACAAAGCTCCAGATTAGGTTGAAATGCAGCTCAAGGCATGGGGAATTTAAAGTTATCCTGGCCTCACTCCACTCCAGCCCTGTGCTCCAGATTTGAAGGGCTCACAAGATACACCTGCATAAATACCTTGCCAGAATGCCCTAACATTAGAATTATAGAGGGACTAGGCTGGAGCAGGACCATTGCTAGCACTGAGGGGTCATTGGCAGCCCTCCTTAGAAATGGCACCCCCCTTGGCATTGCTCCTTGGCTGCTTCTTACCTTAACAGGCATCCTCTGCTCCTTATAGTGGGATTGTGGTGCTTGGCTGGACATTAAGCCTGATTAGCTGCTATAAGATACAAGTTGAGATTAGTAACAATATTTGTTGGTTTCCATAAATCATCATATTGTAAATGATTCAGGGGTCTTAAGGAATGAAATGCAGTGAACTCGTAAAATAGAGACTCGTCAGTAGAAATATGACGTCCTACTATTGACAGTACTATCTTGAAAGGGTTGAAATTCTGCTCATTCTAAATCATCACTGTTCCATCAGTGGTTTTTCGGTCACACATGGGAGAAGTGTGTGTAATGTCATTTTTGGGGTTCCAGGTATTCTTTTATATTGCACAAAGCAAATCAAAGTTCACATCTCATTGACTTGAAAATTCTAAATAAAATAAAAAAGTAATGTTAGGGTATAATAATTTGACAAAATTTTGTTTATTGGGTCAATGGTTTGAATGAATCCATAGAACATAAAACAGTGATCTTATCAAGTACAGTCCCTGCAAGAATATAATCTGTACAAACAGACTCATTTTGAGAAGAGGTAAAAGGTGTTTTTTAATTATACATTAAAGTAGTAGGACAGCTATATATTACAGACATATATTGAATAGAACATTTAATATTTAACTCCTATTAATATTGTAGTCGATGGGTTGCCTACAGGTGATATGTGTTGTGTTTTTTATCAAGTGTCTCTTGATGATCATTCTTTACGGAGTTTTTTTAAATTGATTGTGCCAGAATGATTGACAAAATTGATGTCTTATATTGATTGGATACCTCACAGTCCCATGCCCCGTGCCCGTGATGTATTATCTACTCATTATGAATGGAAAGTGAGAAGTTGACCTCATCTTGGCACCTTGATCTCATATATGTATTTATTAGGCTGTGCACCAACTAGCTGAATAATATACATGTAATGACTGAAGGTAAAATACATTGTCTAAGGTTATTCTGATACTACACAGCAATTCTGTTAAAAGTAAAGTTCAAGGATAACTCCAACCAAAACATTAATACATCGAGTCTGCAGTCCCTCCCCAATCTGTTTAGCCCCCGACCTCTTTGGTGGTCAAGAGATGCTTTGCTGGTGTCAGGCACCGACACCGCTGATTCCCTGTCTTCCGGCCGAGGGCTCTGTTGCTTAGCAACAGACGCGCTGCGCTTCCGGCCAGGCCAGCCTGTTGGGCACATGCGCCCTGCTTCCATCCTGTTGCCTAGCAGCGGGACGCTACTTCACCACAGCGTGCCGCCCCCCTGGCTCTCCCAATCAGCATCCAGCCTGGCTCTGGCGCCAATAGGGTGCCAGAGTAACAGGTTCCTGCCTCTAGCTTCCCACTGGTGTTTTCTCTGTTATTACCCGGCTTCCCTGACCATTCTCCCTGTGATTCATCTCTCCCGTTGTGACCCGGCTTGTCGACCATCCTTCTATCTGCGTGACCCATATTGTTCCTGCAACCTTGGCTTGTTGACTATTCCTCTGGATTCTCTCTTGTACATTGCATTCCCGATTGGCTTGATCCAGACCGTCTGACCCTTCTACACTACACCGGCAACTGGCTAGTAGGACCGCGACCTGTGTGCCCTGTGCAGCGAAGTCCAAACCTCCTTGCGGGGGTCCCTGGCGAATACCAGGGGTACGTTAGACTCCGCACCTGCTAGTTCCGTAGTGCTAATACCGGTTAGTGTACTCCTTCATTGCAATCCTCAGTAGGCCAACAGCCTGACAGCTGGCTTATTTCTGCTAATGTGTTGTCAATTGCAATACTCTGTATGGAAAATTCTGCCTCAGCGGCAAAGTTTCTGTGGACCACAGGAGTCAATAATGGAGCTGCTAGATCCAAAGACTAAAGGCGCCCAGGGGAGGTTTCTTATTTTATTGATTTCACATAAGTCTGTCCAAAATAAAATTTTAATTGCTATTACTATCATATTATTATTATTATTATTATTATTATTATTATTATTATTGTTATTGTTATTATTGTTATTATTATTATTATTTTATATATTGAATGGCTTTACGCTCTCAATACCCTTCAATAGTGATAGACTGGCAGCAATGTTTCACAATTGAGTGCACCAGTCCCTCTTGGACAAATGATTTTTGGTCAAACCAATGCAAACATTGCAAATGAATTAAAAATAACTAATTAACTCATAATCCAACTAATTTATTAGATGGATTGATTTTTGCATCTAATTGTAGTCCTATAAATCTGCATTCTTTTGTATAATTGGAATGGAAGCAGGAAAGAGTTAATAGAGACAGGTACATGTACACTTCTAAAAAAGGTTAAGCACATTGTTGACTCTCCTTGGATTTCTCCTCTTTCGATAATGGTCTTCTTTTCACCTTTGATGAAAATGAGTGATACATTTGTTGAAGTGTAAAGAGGTGAATCACGCTGCATTGAAATGATTAAAATTGAATAGGAAGAGCATTATAAAACCTGCAGTGTGCAATGTGTGCTGAGTATCAACATAATTTGGTATCTATTATCACGTACAGAAAAGATATCTCTACAAAGTAACTTATACACAAAGTAACTATAGTACAACGGAGGCAAGTGTTTTATAGTTCCGCGGTACAATAATGAGTGTCTGCAGGCAACAAAGAAGCATGGTGGAGGTTCCTTGTAAGTTTGTGGCTGCATTTCAGCAAATGAAGTTGGGGATTTGGTCAGGCTTAACGTTGTCCTCAATGCTGCGAAATACAGGTAGGTACTTATACATCATGCAGTACCATCAGGGAGGCATCTGATTGGCTCCAAATTTATTCTTCAGCAGGACAACAATCCCAAACATACAGCCAATGTCATTAAGAACTATCTTCAGTGTAAAGAAGAACAAGGAGTCCTGCAAGTGTTTATACAGAGTCCTCAACTCAACATCATGGAGTCTGTCTGGGATTACTTGAAGAGACAAAAGAAATTGAGCAAGCCTACAACCACAGAAGATCTGTGGTTAGTTCTCTAAGATGTTCGGAACAACCTGCCTGCCGAGTTCCTACAAAAACTGTGTGCAAGTGTACCTAGAAGAATTGATGCGTTTGAAGGCAAAGGGTGGTCACACAAAATATTGACTTGATTTAGATGTCTCTTCTGTTCATTCACTTTGTATTTTGTTAATTGATAAAAAATAATCAATTAACACTTCTATTTTTGAATGCATTTTTACTTTGCAGTATTTATTCCCTCTTTGCCTAAAATGTTTACACAGTAATGTATAGAATACATTTCAGTTGTTAACTACTATAATTTCATACATATTGCTGTGATAAGCCTTATGTCCTGAAAACATGCCACACCTTTCAAATTACATAGCAATTATTCTTTATTGTTTAATTGTGTTGGTTTATACTTTGAAACTGATCCCTGTCTCTCCCAGCTTTGCATCAATTCCCGTGAGCTTGACCACAGCTTCTATCTGAACATTCTACCTGATAGTGTGTACTTCTACACTCACCAAATGAACTTGCCTCACTCTGGGCTGCTTCCAGTCCCATTCTGATAACTGAACCTCAAACCTATGTGATTTCCATGTTAGCAGGCCAGGAGTATTACTATTGTGTAGTATCTAACAGCTATATAAAGGTGGAACACTCCCAAGGGGAACAAGGTTGGCATAAGTTAGCTTTGAGTCTTCTTGCTCTCTGCCTTCCAAAAGTTGAGGTAAGCAGGTCCAATCAGGGGCAGACCTAGACTTTATTTATAGGGGGGACCATTTAGCATAGTCACGCCGCTTCTTCATTCTGATTGGCTGGTGCCAGTTGGCCCAGCCCCCCTCCGTTTTGATTGGCATCTTGGCCACAATTTAAGGGTATGCTTGTGCCCCTGGATCCTCCACTGGGTCCAATCCAGGTCATATTTTACCAGGAGTAACCGGCATGCATAGCCTTGGTGTATAGCCTCAATTTGAATGTAGCAAAGCAAAATAAATAGAATTTTCAGTAGTTTCCTTTGAGATTTCTTTGTCATGGAAGGTGGATCCTATCTAATTGTCACGGGCACTAGGAGTCTTTACCCAGGGATCACCAGATGGTAGGCTTACCAGAGCAATGTAGATGGTAATAGGGTACTCTGGTAGCTGGGTGATCACGGAACATGAAATGATGGCCGATGAGATGCTCAGGAAAGTCTATGACTAGCAACACTGGTAATAATGAGGTAATGATACACAAGGAACTGTATGGACAAGGACACGTGAAGGTAGTCAGTGGTCTGCGATAGCAAGTTGTACCACTGCTATAGTGAGGAGGAATGTCCAACAGAAACAAGGAGGTGACGAGAGTCAGCGGTCTGCGGGTAGCAAGTTGTACCGCTGTCAGAGTGAAGGAATGGAATCCAGGTGGAGGTATCCAGGTAGTCAGTGGTCTGCGGTAGCAAGTTGTACCACTGCTATGTGAGAGGATAATGGAACAGGTGATACCGGAAACAGGGATCAGTGGTCTGACATCAGCAAGTTGTACCACTGCATATATATGTGAGGAGGTGCACGGGGGAAGACTGCAACACAGGATATACACAGGCACCTTATACACGATCCACAGTAATATGCACAATATAGGTATATATATATGTAAATGACTGATCAGGTCTGCAATCTAGAAAGTCTCTTGAAGTAGTCCAGCACAATGATAACACAGTCAATGATGGCAATAGACTCAGCGGATAGCAGACTCCAGAGAGAACCAAACACAGTCCAGCAAGATATGCAATACACAGCACAGTCAATGAGAAGTATGCATACCGTGGTTCAGCAGTAGCAGTCAGATGGGATTGCAGCGGTACCTGAGCGGCTGGAGACCGACTGGATAGGAAGTCCCTGGATAGGAGAAGCAGCGGTCTAGCAGGTGCAGCGCACAGGTGAGTAGACCGACAGGGACACGAATCCACAGGAGTCAGCAACACGTGGAACTGGACTCATAGGAAACCCAGGAGAATGGAGATGATCCAGCAGAGGGTAGTAGAAGAGATACAAATCCAATGCTGACAGGAGGGTAGAGGCCAGTGGAACACGTGAAGGCGTGGAGAGTGGATCAGCAGGAGATGGACGATAGCGCTGACCACAGCGGCAGGACTCAGCGGCACACGGAGGTAACCAGTAGCAACCACAGGAACCAACAGCGATGGGAAACAGGAGTGCAGCGCAGGGCAGGAGCTGTAGATCACGAAGTGTAGCAGATGGTAATGAAAAGCGGCAGTCTCGAGGAAGTCACAGCAAAGATGAGATGAGAGTGTAGTGCACGGAGGCAGCGGATAGTAATCAGCTGGCAGTCACGATGTTGAACACAGGCGAGTTGCAAGCAGAAGACTGTAGTGCACAGAGGCAGCGGATAGTAGTCAGCTGGCAGTCACGATGTTGAACACAGGCGAGTTGCAAGCAGGAGACTGTAGTGCACAGAGGCAGCGGATAGTAGTCAGCTGGCAGTCACGATGTTGAACACAGGCGAGTTGCAAGCAGGAGACTGTAGTGCACAGAGGCAGCGGATAGAAATCAGCAAACAGACTTGATGAGAAGCAGGTGAGTGAGGTAAAAGCTGGAGTGCACGGAGGCAGCGGATAGCAATGAGCAAACAGTCACATTGATATAAAATAACGTTGAAGTGGTGTAGAAGACTGTAGTGCACGGAGGCAGCGGATAGGAATCAGCAAGCAGTCATGATGATACAGTTGATGGTAGAAGTGGTATGGAACCACAGTAGTAGAAGTGGTTTGGAAACCACAGGAATCAGCAGCACTGAATACACAAGTAATACAGGAACACCTTCAGAGACTCATGAGGAATGAGACTCCAAGATCAGGCAACGTGGTAGTGACCACAGGTGCTTAATATAGGGAGGTTGCCTGATCTGCCAATTAAGTTAAAGGGGTATACACTGAAGTATAGAAAAGGGCTGCGCATGCGCAGACCCTCAGGATGGTGGACGGCCACGGTTCCTAAATGTCCGGGAAGAGGCACTCACGGTCCGGTGAGTGACAGTACCCCCCCTTTTAAAGGTGGGCACAGAACGCCTGGAACCGGGCTTGTCCGGATTTTTGGAGTAAAACTTCTTCAAAAGGGCAGGAGCATTAAGATCTTCAGCTTTGATCCAAGAGCGCTCCTCAGGACCAAAGCCCTTCCAATGAACGAGGAAGTGGAGGACTCCTCGCGAAATTTTTGCATCTAGTACCTCGGTAATCTCAAAATCCTCCTCCTGATGGACTTGAACTGGCTGCGGAGCTGAGGGAGGAGTTGAAAAACGGTTGATAATAAGAGGTTTGAGCAAAGATACATGGAAGGCATTAGAAATCCGAAGACTCTTAGGAAGAAGGAGTTTCACACATACTGGATTGATAACTTGAATGATCCTATATGGACCAATAAAACGAGGGGCGAATTTCATGGATGGAACCTTCAAACGAATATTTTTTGTGGATAACCAGACACGATCTCCAATTTTTAGTGGTGGAATAGCCCGCCTCTTCTTATCAGCGAAAGATTTATATTTGACAGATGTCTTCTTCAAACAGGTTCTAACCTGAGACCAGATATTTTTAAAGGTCTGACAAACAGTCTCCACCGCAGGAACTTGGGTGGGCGGGAGGGCAGGAAATTCCGGAAAAGACGGATGGTGACCGTAGACCACAAAGAATGGAGTTTTGGATGATGACTCATGGTACATGTTGTTATGGGCGAACTCAGCCCAAGGGAGTAACTCTACCCAGTTGTCTTGATTGGCTGATGAAAATATCCTTATAAAAGTCTCAAGATCTTGATTGACACGTTCGGTTTGTCCATTGGATTGTGGATGGTAAGAAGATGAGAGTGCTAATCGTATGCCCAAGGTTTTACAAAGGGCTCGCCAGAATCTGGACACGAATTGTACTCCTCTATCAGACACAATCTCAGATGGACATCCATGGATACGGAAGATCTCTTTAATGAAATGTTCAGCCAGGATAGACGAGGAAGGCAAACCAGACAGAGGGATGAAATGAGCCATCTTCGAAAATCTGTCCACTACCACCCAAATAGTGTTATGGTTCTTACTAGGTGGTAAGTCAGTAACGAAATCCATACTAATATGGGTCCATGGTTTGGACGGAATGGGTAGTGGTCGCAGCAACCCTGCTGGGGTTCTGCGGGAGGATTTGAATTGCGAACATAATTCACAGGAAGCAATGAACTCTTTGACGTCTCTCCTCATTGAAGGCCACCAGTAACTTCGAGAGAGGATCTCAAAAGTCTTGTGTTCACCGGCGTGTCCAGAAAAACGAGAGGCATGGAACCACGAAAGGATTTTCCTCCTTAGAGTAGGAGGCACGAGGGTCTTCCCAAATGGTAGCGTTTTGGTGGATGAAGCAGCCAGTGAGATACATTTGGGGTCTAGAATGGTATGGTTGGAAACCTCTTCTATATCAGAGGACGTAGCAAAGGCTCTAGATAAGGCATCAGCTTTTTTGTTCTTGGCAGCTGGTTTGAAGGTAATTATTAATTCAAAACGGGAAAAGAAAAGAGACCATCTTGCTTGACGAGGGTTCAAGCATTGGGCAGACTGGAGATATGACAAGTTCTTATGATCCGTGAAGATCGTCACCGGATGGCGAGCTCCCTCCAACAAGTATCTCCATTCCTCTAATGCGGCTTTGATAGCCAGTAATTCCTTGTCTCCGATGGTATAATTCTTCTCTGCGGGTAGGAGACCCCGAGAATAGAAGGCACAAGGGTGGAATTTTTGCTGTTCCGAGCGTTGGGAGAGAATAGCTCCTAAGCCCACATTAGAGGCATCTACTTCTAGGAAAAAAGGGAGTGTCACATCAGGCTGACGAAGGATTGGAGCCGAAGAGAAGGACTCTTTTAATGTTTGAAAGGCTTGAATAGCCTCAGTAGACCATTGCTTAGGATTAGCCCCTTTACGAGTCAGGGCCACAATAGGAGATGCAATGGAAGAAAAGTCTTGAATGAAGCGTCTATAGTAATTGGCAAAACCTAAAAAACGCTGGATGGCACGAAGAGTAGTTGGCTGGGGCCAATGTAGTACAGCATTTACTTTGTCAGGATCCATCTTCAGACCAACTCCGGAAACAATATACCCCAAGAATGGAATCTGGGGTAATTCGAATGAACATTTTTCTAATTTACAGAACAATGAATTTTTCCGTAGCCTGGAGAGGACTTCTGCCACATGTTGGTGGTGAGAAGGCAGGTCCTGTGAAAAAATCAATATGTCGTCCAGGTAGACGACGACACATACATATAATAAGTCCCGAAAAATCTCATTGATGAAGCCCTGAAAAACAGCGGGGGCATTACATAGCCCGAAAGGCATTACCAGATATTCGTAATGCCCGTCTCTGGTGTTAAACGCCGTCTTCCATTCGTCACCGGAACGGATTCTGATTAAATTGTAAGCACCACGAAGATCCAACTTAGTAAAAATACGGGCTCCCTTAATGCGGTCAAATAGCTCAGTGATCAACGGAATGGGATACCGGTTCTTGATAGTAATGGCATTGAGTCCACGAAAATCTATACAAGGGCGTAATGATCCGTCCTTCTTTTTGACAAAGAAGAACCCAGCTCCAGCGGGCGAGGTGGAAGGTCGAATGAACCCACGCTGGAGGTTCTCCCGTATATATTCAGATGTAGCTTGAGTTTCAGGTAACGAGAGTGGATAGACCCGGCCTCTGGGAGGAGTCTTGCCAGGAAGAAGATCAATCGGACAATCCCAAGAACGATGAGGAGGAAGACGTTCAGACTGAGCTTTATCAAAAACATCGGTAAATGAAGCATATTGAGGAGGGAGTCCCGGTGAAATAGCTGAAATGGAAGCTTGCTGTACCTTGAGAGGAATGACTTGGGAAAGGCAATGATGGTGACATTCAGGCCCCCAAGACGTGACTTGAGGGGTGCGCCAGTCAATCTGGGGAGAATGACACTGAAGCCATGGAAGGCCTAGGACAATCGGACTTGTCGTAACAGGAAGAATTAAAAACGATATCTCTTCATGATGCAGAGCACCAATCTGAAGGGTTACTGGAGACGTACTCTGGGTGATGAGACCGTTGATGAGACGTGATCCATCGATAGCCGTCACAGTAATGGGAGTTTTTAAGGTAATCATTGGTAGAGACCATTGATTAACTAACGATTTGGAAATAAAATTTCCTGCTGCTCCGGAATCAATCAATGCCTGTGACTCAAAGGTCTTGGTAGCAAAGGAAATAGTCACATCAAAAGCGCAGACTTTAGATTTCATAGACGATGGAGAGGACTCCAGGGACCCTAACTTCACCTCTCCAGAACTAGTTAGGGCCTGGCATTTCCCGATCTCTTAGGGCAGGAGCTGAGGACATGAGTGGAATCAGCACAATAGATACAGAGTCTATTCTTGACTCTTCGTTTCCTCTCCTCAGAAGATAACTTGGAACGTCCAATCTCCATGGGAATCACAGCGGGTGACACTGGACGAAATTGAGGGTTAGAGCGAAAAGGTGCTTTAGCAGAAGTCGTTTTCTCAGCCTCTCTTTCACGAAATCTCATATCAACACGATGGCATAGAGAGATCAAATCTTCAAGTGACGAAGGAAGCTCTTGGGTAGTCAGTGCATCTTTAATTTTATCGGAAAGCCCCTGCCAGAAGGCGGCAACTAGGGCTTCAGTGTTCCACTGAAGTTCAGAGGCTAAGATCCTAAATTGAATGACGTACTGGCCTACAGTATGAGATCCTTGTCGCAGACGGAGGATGCTGGAAGCAGCGGAGGTCACACGACCTGGTTCATCGAACACACTTCGGAATGTAGAAATGAATTTGGCACTATCTTGTAATATTGGATCGTTCCTCTCCCACAGAGGGGAGGCCCAAGCCAGGGCTTGTCCTGAAAACAAAGAGATAAGATAGGCCACTCTGGAACGATGGGTAGAAAAATTTTGAGGTTGGAGCTCAAAATGGACTGAACATTGGTTAAGGAAACCCCTACAAGTTTTGGGGTCTCCATCGTACTTTGACGGAGTAGGCAGGTGAAGCGTGGAAGCTATAGACACCTGGGATGGCAATGGGGAAACGGAGGAAAGCACAGGAGCTTCAGTAGTAGCTGTCACAGTCTGTCCAGATGTACCTTGGGAGGTTAATGACTGATAACACTGAAGTAACAGCTGTTGGCGGGCATCCTGTTGCTCCACACGGCTAACCAGATGTTGCAGCATCTCTTTGGCGGTAGGTTCCACATCTGGGTCTGTCATGGCCTGATCTTACTGTCACGGGCACTAGGAGTCTTTACCCAGGGATCACCAGATGGTAGGCTTACCAGAGCAATGTAGATGGTAATAGGGTACTCTGGTAGCTGGGTGATCACGGAACATGAAATGATGGCCGATGAGATGCTCAGGAAAGTCTATGACTAGCAACACTGGTAATAATGAGGTAATGATACACAAGGAACTGTATGGACAAGGACACGTGAAGGTAGTCAGTGGTCTGCGATAGCAAGTTGTACCACTGCTATAGTGAGGAGGAATGTCCAACAGAAACAAGGAGGTGACGAGAGTCAGCGGTCTGCGGGTAGCAAGTTGTACCGCTGTCAGAGTGAAGGAATGGAATCCAGGTGGAGGTATCCAGGTAGTCAGTGGTCTGCGGTAGCAAGTTGTACCACTGCTATGTGAGAGGATAATGGAACAGGTGATACCGGAAACAGGGATCAGTGGTCTGACATCAGCAAGTTGTACCACTGCATATATATGTGAGGAGGTGCACGGGGGAAGACTGCAACACAGGATATACACAGGCACCTTATACACGATCCACAGTAATATGCACAATATAGGTATATATATATGTAAATGACTGATCAGGTCTGCAATCTAGAAAGTCTCTTGAAGTAGTCCAGCACAATGATAACACAGTCAATGATGGCAATAGACTCAGCGGATAGCAGACTCCAGAGAGAACCAAACACAGTCCAGCAAGATATGCAATACACAGCACAGTCAATGAGAAGTATGCATACCGTGGTTCAGCAGTAGCAGTCAGATGGGATTGCAGCGGTACCTGAGCGGCTGGAGACCGACTGGATAGGAAGTCCCTGGATAGGAGAAGCAGCGGTCTAGCAGGTGCAGCGCACAGGTGAGTAGACCGACAGGGACACGAATCCACAGGAGTCAGCAACACGTGGAACTGGACTCATAGGAAACCCAGGAGAATGGAGATGATCCAGCAGAGGGTAGTAGAAGAGATACAAATCCAATGCTGACAGGAGGGTAGAGGCCAGTGGAACACGTGAAGGCGTGGAGAGTGGATCAGCAGGAGATGGACGATAGCGCTGACCACAGCGGCAGGACTCAGCGGCACACGGAGGTAACCAGTAGCAACCACAGGAACCAACAGCGATGGGAAACAGGAGTGCAGCGCAGGGCAGGAGCTGTAGATCACGAAGTGTAGCAGATGGTAATGAAAAGCGGCAGTCTCGAGGAAGTCACAGCAAAGATGAGATGAGAGTGTAGTGCACGGAGGCAGCGGATAGTAATCAGCTGGCAGTCACGATGTTGAACACAGGCGAGTTGCAAGCAGAAGACTGTAGTGCACAGAGGCAGCGGATAGTAGTCAGCTGGCAGTCACGATGTTGAACACAGGCGAGTTGCAAGCAGGAGACTGTAGTGCACAGAGGCAGCGGATAGTAGTCAGCTGGCAGTCACGATGTTGAACACAGGCGAGTTGCAAGCAGGAGACTGTAGTGCACAGAGGCAGCGGATAGAAATCAGCAAACAGACTTGATGAGAAGCAGGTGAGTGAGGTAAAAGCTGGAGTGCACGGAGGCAGCGGATAGCAATGAGCAAACAGTCACATTGATATAAAATAACGTTGAAGTGGTGTAGAAGACTGTAGTGCACGGAGGCAGCGGATAGGAATCAGCAAGCAGTCATGATGATACAGTTGATGGTAGAAGTGGTATGGAACCACAGTAGTAGAAGTGGTTTGGAAACCACAGGAATCAGCAGCACTGAATACACAAGTAATACAGGAACACCTTCAGAGACTCATGAGGAATGAGACTCCAAGATCAGGCAACGTGGTAGTGACCACAGGTGCTTAATATAGGGAGGTTGCCTGATCTGCCAATTAAGTTAAAGGGGTATACACTGAAGTATAGAAAAGGGCTGCGCATGCGCAGACCCTCAGGATGGTGGACGGCCACGGTTCCTAAATGTCCGGGAAGAGGCACTCACGGTCCGGTGAGTGACAGTACCCCCCCTTTTAAAGGTGGGCACAGAACGCCTGGAACCGGGCTTGTCCGGATTTTTGGAGTAAAACTTCTTCAAAAGGGCAGGAGCATTAAGATCTTCAGCTTTGATCCAAGAGCGCTCCTCAGGACCAAAGCCCTTCCAATGAACGAGGAAGTGGAGGACTCCTCGCGAAATTTTTGCATCTAGTACCTCGGTAATCTCAAAATCCTCCTCCTGATGGACTTGAACTGGCTGCGGAGCTGAGGGAGGAGTTGAAAAACGGTTGATAATAAGAGGTTTGAGCAAAGATACATGGAAGGCATTAGAAATCCGAAGACTCTTGGGAAGAAGGAGTTTCACACATACTGGATTGATAACTTGAATGATCCTATATGGACCAATAAAACGAGGGGCGAATTTCATGGATGGAACCTTCAAACGAATATTTTTTGTGGATAACCAGACACGATCTCCAATTTTTAGTGGTGGAATAGCCCGCCTCTTCTTATCAGCGAAAGATTTATATTTGACAGATGTCTTCTTTAAACAGGTTCTAACCTGAGACCAGATATTTTTAAAGGTCTGACAAACAGTCTCCACCGCAGGAACTTGGGTGGGCGGGAGGGCAGGAAATTCCGGAAAAGACGGATGGTGACCGTAGACCACAAAGAATGGAGTTTTGGATGATGACTCATGGTACATGTTGTTATGGGCGAACTCAGCCCAAGGGAGTAACTCTACCCAGTTGTCTTGATTGGCTGATGAAAATATCCTTATAAAAGTCTCAAGATCTTGATTGACACGTTCGGTTTGTCCATTGGATTGTGGATGGTAAGAAGATGAGAGTGCTAATCGTATGCCCAAGGTTTTACAAAGGGCTCGCCAGAATCTGGACACGAATTGTACTCCTCTATCAGACACAATCTCAGATGGACATCCATGGATACGGAAGATCTCTTTAATGAAATGTTCAGCCAGGATAGACGAGGAAGGCAAACCAGACAGAGGGATGAAATGAGCCATCTTCGAAAATCTGTCCACTACCACCCAAATAGTGTTATGGTTCTTACTAGGTGGTAAGTCAGTAACGAAATCCATACTAATATGGGTCCATGGTTTGGACGGAATGGGTAGTGGTCGCAGCAACCCTGCTGGGGTTCTGCGGGAGGATTTGAATTGCGAACATAATTCACAGGAAGCAATGAACTCTTTGACGTCTCTCCTCATTGAAGGCCACCAGTAACTTCGAGAGAGGATCTCAAAAGTCTTGTGTTCACCGGCGTGTCCAGAAAAACGAGAGGCATGAAACCACGAAAGGATTTTCCTCCTTAGAGTAGAAGGCACGAGGGTCTTCCCAAATGGTAGCGTTTTGGTGGATGAAGCAGCCAGTGAGATACATTTGGGGTCTAGAATGGTATGGTTGGAAACCTCTTCTATATCAGAGGACGTAGCAAAGGCTCTAGATAAGGCATCAGCTTTTTTGTTCTTGGCAGCTGGTTTGAAGGTAATTATTAATTCAAAACGGGAAAAGAAAAGAGACCATCTTGCTTGACGAGGGTTCAAGCATTGGGCAGACTGGAGATATGACAAGTTCTTATGATCCGTGAAGATCGTCACCGGATGGCGAGCTCCCTCCAACAAGTATCTCCATTCCTCTAATGCGGCTTTGATAGCCAGTAATTCCTTGTCTCCGATGGTATAATTCTTCTCTGCGGGTAGGAGACCCCGAGAATAGAAGGCACAAGGGTGGAATTTTTGCTGTTCCGAGCGTTGGGAGAGAATAGCTCCTAAGCCCACATTAGAGGCATCTACTTCTAGGAAAAAAGGGAGTGTCACATCAGGCTGACGAAGGATTGGAGCCGAAGAGAAGGACTCTTTTAATGTTTGAAAGGCTTGAATAGCCTCAGTAGACCATTGCTTAGGATTAGCCCCTTTACGAGTCAGGGCCACAATAGGAGATGCAATGGAAGAAAAATCTTGAATGAAGCGTCTATAGTAATTGGCAAAACCTAAAAAACGCTGGATGGCACGAAGAGTAGTTGGCTGGGGCCAATGTAGTACAGCATTTACTTTGTCAGGATCCATCTTCAGACCAACTCCGGAAACAATATACCCCAAGAATGGAATCTGGGGTAATTCGAATGAACATTTTTCTAATTTACAGAACAATGAATTTTTCCGTAGCCTGGAGAGGACTTCTGCCACATGTTGGTGGTGAGAAGGCAGGTCCTGTGAAAAAATCAATATGTCGTCCAGGTAGACGACGACACATACATATAATAAGTCCCGAAAAATCTCATTAATGAAGCCCTGAAAAACAGCGGGGGCATTACATAGCCCGAAAGGCATTACCAGATATTCGTAATGCCCGTCTCTGGTGTTAAACGCCGTCTTCCATTCGTCACCGGAACGGATTCTGATTAAATTGTAAGCACCACGAAGATCCAACTTAGTAAAAATACGGGCTCCCTTGATGCGGTCAAATAGCTCAGTGATCAACGGAATGGGATACCGGTTCTTGATAGTAATGGCATTGAGTCCACGAAAATCTATACAAGGGCGTAATGATCCATCCTTCTTTTTGACAAAGAAGAACCCAGCTCCAGCGGGCGAGGTGGAAGGTCGAATGAACCCACGCTGGAGGTTCTCCCGTATATATTCAGATGTAGCTTGAGTTTCAGGTAACGAGAGTGGATAGACCCGGCCTCTGGGAGGAGTCTTGCCAGGAAGAAGATCAATCGGACAATCCCAAGAACGATGAGGAGGAAGACGTTCAGACTGAGCTTTATCAAAAACATCGGTAAATGAAGCATATTGAGGAGGGAGTCCCGGTGAAATAGCTGAAATGGAAGCTTGCTGTACCTTGAGAGGAATGACTTGGGAAAGGCAATGATGGTGACATTCAGGCCCCCAAGACGTGACTTGAGGGGTGCGCCAGTCAATCTGGGGAGAGTGACACTGAAGCCATGGAAGGCCTAGGACAATCGGACTTGTCGTAACAGAAAGAATTAAAAACGATATCTCTTCATGATGCAGAGCACCAATCTGAAGGGTTACTGGAGACGTACTCTGGGTGATGAGACCGTTGATGAGACGTGATCCATCGATAGCCGTCACAGTAATGGGAGTTTTTAAGGTAATCATTGGTAGAGACCATTGATTAACTAACGATTTGGAAATAAAATTTCCTGCTGCTCCGGAATCAATCAATGCCTGTGACTCAAAGGTCTTGGTAGCAAAGGAAATAGTCACATCAAAAGCGCAGACTTTAGATTTCATAGACGATGGAGAGGACTCCAGGGACCCTAACTTCACCTCTCCAGAACTAGTTAGGGCCTGGCATTTCCCGATCTCTTAGGGCAGGAGCTGAGGACATGAGTGGAATCAGCACAATAGATACAGAGTCTATTCTTGACTCTTCGTTTCCTCTCCTCAGAAGATAACTTGGAACGTCCAATCTCCATGGGAATCACAGCGGGTGACACTGGACGAAATTGAGGGTTAGAGCGAAAAGGTGCTTTAGCAGAAGTCGTTTTCTCAGCCTCTCTTTCACGAAATCTCATATCAACACGATGGCATAGAGAGATCAAATCTTCAAGTGACGAAGGAAGCTCTTGGGTAGTCAGTGCATCTTTAATTTTATCGGAAAGCCCCTGCCAGAAGGCGGCAACTAGGGCTTCAGTGTTCCACTGAAGTTCAGAGGCTAAGATCCTAAATTGAATGACGTACTGGCCTACAGTATGAGATCCTTGTCGCAGACGGAGGATGCTGGAAGCAGCGGAGGTCACACGACCTGGTTCATCGAACACACTTCGGAATGTAGAAATGAATTTGGCACTATCTTGTAATATTGGATCGTTCCTCTCCCACAGAGGGGAGGCCCAAGCCAGGGCTTGTCCTGAAAACAAAGAGATAAGATAGGCCACTCTGGAACGATGGGTAGAAAAATTTTGAGGTTGGAGCTCAAAATGGACTGAACATTGGTTAAGGAAACCCCTACAAGTTTTGGGGTCTCCATCGTACTTTGACGGAGTAGGCAGGTGAAGCGTGGAAGCTATAGACACCTGGGATGGCAATGGGGAAACGGAGGAAAGCACAGGAGCTTCAGTAGTAGCTGTCACAGTCTGTCCAGATGTTCCTTGGGAGGTTAATGACTGATAACACTGAAGTAACAGCTGTTGGCGGGCATCCTGTTGCTCCACACGGCTAACCAGATGTTGCAGCATCTCTTTGGCGGTAGGTTCCACATCTGGGTCTGTCATGGCCTGATCTTACTGTCACGGGCACTAGGAGTCTTTACCCAGGGATCACCAGATGGTAGGCTTACCAGAGCAATGTAGATGGTAATAGGGTACTCTGGTAGCTGGGTGATCACGGAACATAAAATGATGACCGATGAGATGCTCAGGAAAGTCTATGACTAGCAACACTGGTAATAATGAGGTAATGATACACAAGGAACTGTATGGACAAGGACACGTGAAGGTAGTCAGTGGTCTGCGATAGCAAGTTGTACCACTGCTATAGTGAGATGGAATGTCCAACAGAGACAAGGAGGTGATGAGAGTCAGCGGTCTGCGGGTAGCAAGTTGTACCGCTGTCTGAGTGAAGGAATGGAATCCAAGTGGAGGTATCCAGGTAGTCAGTGGTCTGCGGTAGCAAGTTGTACCACTGCTATGTGAGAGGATAATGGAACAGGTGATACCGGAAACAGGGATCAGTGGTCTGACATCAGCAAGTTGTACCACTGCGTATATATGTGAGGAGGTGCACGGGGGAAGACTGCAACACAGGATATACACAGGCACCTTATACACGATCCACAGTAATATGCACAATAGAGGTATATATATATGTAAATGACTGATCAGGTCTGCAATCTAGAAAGTCTCTTGAAGTAGTCCAGCACAATGATAACACAGTCAATGATGGCAATAGACTCAGCGGATAGCAGACTCCAGAGAGAACCAAACACAGTCCAGCAAGATATGCAATACACAGCACAGTCAATGAGAAGTATGCATACCGTGGTTCAGCAGTAGCAGTCAGATGGGATTGCAGCGGTACCTGAGCGGCTGGAGACCGACTGGATGGGAAGTCCCTGGATAGAAGAAGCAGCGGTCTAGCAGGTGCAGCGCACAGGTGAGTAGACCGACAGGGACACGAATCCACAGGAGTCAGCAACACGTGGAACTGGACTCATAGGAAACCCAGGAGAATGGAGATGATCCAGCAGAGGGTAGTAGAAGAGATACAAATCCAATGCTGACAGGAGGGTAGAGGCCAGTGGAACACGTGAAGGCGTGGAGAGTGGATCAGCAGGAGATGGACGATAGCGCTGACCACAGCGGCAGGACTCAGCGGCACACGGAGGTAACCAGTAGCAACCACAGGAACCAACAGCGATGGGAAACAGGAGTGCAGCGCAGGGCAGGAGCTGTAGATCACGAAGTGTAGCAGATGGTAATGAAAAGCGGCAGTCTCGAGGAAGACACAGCAAAGATGAGATGAGAGTGTAGTGCACGGAGGCAGCGGATAGTAATCAGCTGGCAGTCACGATGTTGAACACAGGCGAGTTGCAAGCAGGAGACTGTAGTGCACAGAGGCAGCGGATAGTAGTCAGCTGGCAGTCACGATGTTGAACACAGGCGAGTTGCAAGCAGGAGACGGTAGTGCACAGAGGCAGCGGATAGTAGTCAGCTGGCAGTCACGATGTTGAACACAGGCGAGTTGCAAGCAGGAGACTGTAGTGCACAGAGGCAGCGGATAGTAGTCAGCTGGCAGTCACGATGTTGAACACAGGCGAGTTGCAAGCAGGAGACTGCAGTGCACGGAGGCAGCGGATAGAAATCAG
Source organism: Mixophyes fleayi (assembly GCF_038048845.1). Classification (NCBI taxonomy): domain Eukaryota; kingdom Metazoa; phylum Chordata; class Amphibia; order Anura; family Limnodynastidae; genus Mixophyes; species Mixophyes fleayi. Next base: position 130,027,349 of record NC_134408.1, read on the forward strand.
CAAACAGACTTGATGAGAAGCAGGTGAGTGAGGTAAAAGCTGGAGTGCACGGAGGCAGCGGATAGCAATGAGTAAACAGTCACATAGATATAAAATAACGTTGAAGTGGTGTAGAAGACTGTAGTGCACGGAGGCAGCGGATAGGAATCAGCAAACAGTCATGATGATACAGTTGATGGTAGAAGTGGTATGGAACCACAGTAGTAGAAGTGGTTTGGAAACCACAGGAATCAGCAGCACTGAATACACAAGTAATACAGGAACACCTTCAGAGACTCATGAGGAATGAGACTCCAAGATCAGGCAACGTGGTAGTGACCACAGGTGCTTAATATAGGGAGGTTGCCTGATCTGCCAATTAAGTTAAAGGGGTATACACTGAAGTATAGAAAAGGGCTGCGCATGCGCAGACCCTCAGGATGGTGGACGGCCACGGTTCCTAAATGTCCGGGAAGAGGCACTCACGGTCCGGTGAGTGACAGTACCCCCCCTTTTAAAGGTGGGCACAGAACGCCTGGAACCGGGCTTGTCCGGATTTTTGGAGTAAAACTTCTTCAAAAGGGCAGGAGCATTAAGATCTTCAGCTTTGATCCAAGAGCGCTCCTCAGGACCAAAGCCCCTCCAATGAACGAGGAAACGGAGGACTCCTCGCGAAATTTTTGCATCCAATACCTCAGTAATCTCGAAATCCTCCTCCTGATGAACTTGAACTGGCTGCGGAGCTGAGGGAGGAGTTGAGAAACGGTTGATAATAAGAGGTTTGAGCAAAGATACATGGAAGGCATTAGAAATCCGAAGACTCTTAGGAAGAAGGAGTTTCACACATACTGGATTGATAACTTGAATGATCCTATATGGACCAATAAAACGAGGGGCGAATTTCATGGATGGAACCTTCAAACGAATATTTTTTGTGGATAACCAGACACGATCTCCAATTTTTAGTGGTGGAATAGCCCGCCTCTTCTTATCAGCGAAAGATTTATATTTGATAGATGTCTTCTTTAAACAGGTTTTGACCTGAGACCAGATATTTTTAAAGGTCTGACAAACAGTTTCCACCGCAGGAACTTGGGTGGGCGGGAGGGCAGGAAATTCCGGAAAAGACGGATGGTGACCGTGAACCACCAGCACTTGACTTTTTGAAGATGACTCCTGAGATCCATCTTCAACGTCCGATGACGTCACGAACGCCCGATGAGGAGGAAGGCGTTCAGACTGAACCTTATCACACAGATCCGTAGATGAAGGATCCTGTGGAGGAGGACCTGGTGGAATAGACGAATGCTGTCTTTTGAATGAAACCACTTGAGAGAGACAACGATGATGACATTCAGCTCCCCAAGATGTAACTTGAGAAGTGCGCCAGTCAATCTGGGGAGAGTGACACTGAAGCCATGGAAGGCCTAAGACAATCGGACTTGTCGTAACAGGAAGAATTAAAAACGAAATCTCTTCATGGTGTAGCCCACCAATCTGAAGCGTTACTGGAGACGTACTCTGGGTGATGAGACCATTGATGAGACGTGATCCATCCATAGCAGTCACAGTAATCGGTGTTTTCAAAGTAATCACTGGTAGGGACCATTGATTCACTAATGATTTGGAAATGAAATTTCCTGCTGCTCCGGAATCAATCAATGCCTGTGACTCAAAGGCTTTGGTAGCACAGGAAATCGTAACATCAAAGGCGCAGACTTTAGATTTCATGGAAGATGGAGAGGACTCCAGGAACCCTAACCTTATCTCCCCAGTATTGGTTAGAGCCCGGCATTTCCTGGGACAAGAATTGAGCATATGCGTAGAATCGGCACAATAGATACAAAGTCTATTCTTTATTCTTCGGTCCCTCTCCTCTAAAGTTAATTTGGAGCGACCTATCTCCATGGGTATCACCGGAGATGAAGCTGGGTGAAATTGAGGATTTGAGAGAAGAGGTGTTTTAACCGAAGTTGTTTTCTCAGTTTCTCTTTCACGAAACCTCAGGTCTACCCGATGGCAAAGAGAGATCAAATCTTCTAAAGAGGAGGGTAGTTCTTGTGAAGTCAGTGCGTTTTTAATTTTATCGGAAAGCCCCTGCCAGAAGGCGGCAAGTAGTGCTTCAGTGTTCCACTGAAGTTCAGAGGCTAAGATCCTAAATCGAATGACGTACTGAGCCACAGTGCGAGATCCTTGGCGAAGACGGAGAATGCTGGATGCAGCGGAAATAACACGACCTGGTTCATCGAATACACTTCGGAACGTGGAAATAAATTCGGCACTATCCTGTAACAATGGATCGTTTCTTTCCCACAGAGGGGAAGCCCAAGCCAGGGCTTGTCCTGAAAACAATGAAATAAGATAGGCCACTCTGGAACGATGGGTAGAAAAATTTTGAGGTTGGAGCTCAAAATGAACTGAGCATTGAGTAAGAAAACCCCTACAGGTTTTGGGGTCTCCATCATATTTTGACGGAGTAGGCAGGTGTAGCGTGGAAGCAGTAGACACCTGGGATGGCACAGGGGAAGAAGATGACGACACGGAAGGATCAACAGTGGCTGCTACCCTTGGCACAGAAGTTACTTGGGCGACTAAAGTCTGATAACATTGCAGCAACTGTTGTTGACGAACATCTTGTTGTTCCATACGGGTAACCAGATATTGCAGCATCTCCTTGGCGGTAGGTTCCACATCTGGGTCTGTCATGGCCTGATCTTACTGTCACGGGCACTAGGAGTCTTTACCCAGGGATCACCAGATGGTAGGCTTACCAGAGCAATGTAGATGGTAATAGGGTACTCTGGTAGCTGGGTGATCACGGAACATGAAATGATGACCGATGAGATGCTCAGGAAAGTCTATGACTAGCAACACTGGTAATAATGAGGTAATGATACACAAGGAACTGTATGGACAAGGACACGTGAAGGTAGTCAGTGGTCTGCGATAGCAAGTTGTACCACTGCTATAGTGAGGTGGAATGTCCAACAGAAACAAGGAGGTGATGAGAGTCAGCGGTCTGCGGGTAGCAAGTTGTACCGCTGTCTGAGTGAAGGAATGGAATCCAAGTGGAGGTATCCAGGTAGTCAGTGGTCTGCGGTAGCAAGTTGTACCACTGCTCTGAGAGAGGATAATGGAACAGGTGATACCGGAAACAGGGATCAGTGGTCTGACATCAGCAAGTTGTACCACTGCATATATATGTGAGGAGGTGCACGGGGGAAGACTGCAACACAGGATATACACAGGCACCTTATACACGATCCACAGTAATATGCACAATATAGGTATATATATATGTAAATGACTGATCAGGTCTGCAATCTAGAAAGTCTCTTGAAGTAGTCCAGCACAATGATAACACAGTCAATGATGGCAATAGACTCAGCGGATAGCAGACTCCAGAGAGAACCAAACACAGTCCAGCAAGATATGCAATACACAGCACAGTCAATGAGAAGTATGCATACCGTGGTTCAGCAGTAGCAGTCAGATGGGATTGCAGCGGTACCTGAGCGGCTGGAGGCCGACTGGATAGGAAGTCCCTGGATAGGAGAAGCAGCGGTCTAGCAGGTGCAGCGCACAGGTGAGTAGACCGACAGGGACACGAATCCACAGGAGTCAGCAACACGTGGAACTGGACTCATAGGAAACCCAGGAGAGTGGAGATGATCCAGCAGAGGGTAGTAGAAGAGATACAAATCCAATGCTGACAGGAGGGTAGAGGCCAGTGGAACACGTGAAGGCGTGGAGAGTGGATCAGCAGGAGATGGACGATAGCGCTGACCACAGCGGCAGGACTCAGCGGCACACGGAGGTAACCAGTAGCAACCACAGGAACCAACAGCGATGGGAAACAGGAGTGCAGCGCAGGGCCGGAGCTGTAGATCACGAAGTGTAGCAGATGGTAATGAAAAGCGGCAGTCTCGAGGAAGTCACAGCAAAGATGAGATGAGAGTGTAGTGCACGGAGGCAGCGGATAGTAATCAGCTGGCAGTCACGATGTTGAACACAGGCGAGTTGCAAGCAGGAGACTGTAGTGCACAGAGGCAGCGGATAGTAGTCAGCTGGCAGTCACGATGTTAAACACAGGCGAGTTGCAAGCAGGAGACTGTAGTGCACAGAGGCAGCGGATAGTAGTCAGCTGGCAGTCACGATGTTGAACACAGGCGAGTTGCAAGCAGGAGACTGTAGTGCACAGAGGCAGCGGATGGAAATCAGCAAACAGACTTGATGAGAAGCAGGTGAGTGAGGTAAAAGCTGGAGTGCACGGAGGCAGCGGATAGCAATGAGCAAACAGTCACATTGATATAAAATAACGTTGAAGTGGTGTAGAAGACTGTAGTGCACGGAGGCAGCGGATAGGAATCAGCAAACAGTCATGATGATAAAGTTGATGGTAGAAGTGGTATGGAACCACAGTAGTAGAAGTGGTTTGGAAACCACAGGAATCAGCAGCACTGAATACACAAGTAATACAGGAACACCTTCAGAGACTCATGAGGAATGAGACTCCAAGATCAGGCAACGTGGTAGTGACCACAGGTGCTTAATATAGGGAGGTTGCCTGATCTGCCAATTAAGTTAAAGGGGTATACACTGAAGTATAGAAAAGGGCTGCGCATGCGCAGACCCTCAGGATGGTGGACGGCCACGGTTCCTAAATGTCCGGGAAGAGGCACTCACGGTCCGGTGAGTGACACTAATATAATTATAAATCTTATCATGGTACAGTGACTGGACTGATCCACCCTGTTCTACTATGAAACATGATACCTGAACGGCAGGGTGATCATACAAGATAGATTCATCAAACCTGAAAAAAAAAAAAAGTGGAGGTGTTGCCCATAGCAACCAATCAGATTATAGCTGTCATTTTCTAGAATGCATTAGATACATAATAGTTAGAATCTGATTGTGGTTGGTTGCTATGGGCAACACCTCCACTTTTCCTTTTAGAAATAAATCTACCCCTTAAACCTGAAGGAGCAGACAATGTGACAAAATGTTTCATCCACTGATCTCATAGTCATCCATTTCAATAACAAGAACAAAGTATCAAAAAGTCCAAGAAATAGGAAATGAGTTAAAGGATGAAATAATGTATGTAGAGCTGGATATTGAGCACCAAAGTTCAGTTTTTGTTGTTTCTTGGAAACCCAAAAACCATGGCCCTAGTTGAATTGCAGTGAATATGCACAAATCTATTGCAGATAACAGAACTGAGGAAAGAGTACTACAAAAAGAATAAAATGAAGAGTAAAGAAGGAATACACTCATTTTGTTTTTATTTAAGAATAAGTCGCTAATTCTTACATAGTAAGGCTGAATAAAGGCACAAGTTCTGGCTGTATTACTCCAGAGGAAGGCAAAACAAAATCTCTGTCATGCAGTTGCTATTTTGTCCTCACAAAGACAAAAAAAAAAATCCTTCCTAACCCCATTAATGGCAATCAGAGTCTGTAGTTATCTAGTAATTATAGACAGAGATACAATTTCTTGCAAAAAAAAAAGCCTCATTTTTTACAGTTAAGTCCTGTTAATGAATTGGCCATCACTGCTTTCATTAGCAGATAATTCAATATTGTCACTACCCTTAGGCAGGGTACACACTACAGGAAAAGTCTAACTATATGAAAGTTGAAGCAATTTTGCCAACAACTGGGGAAAAATAAAAGTTCCGATCAGCATGCCGATTCATGTGTACACACTATCATCATCATCATCATCATCACCATTTATTCATATAGCGCCACTGATTCCGCAGCGCTGTACAGAGAACTCACTCACATCAGTCCCTGTCCCATTGGGGCTTATAGTCTAAATTCCCTAACACACACACACACAGACTAGGGTCAATTTGTTAGCAGCCGATTAACCTACCAGTGTGTTTTTGGAGTATACACAATTTACCTTCAGATCTGTGCTCTTCATCTGGTCCAAGAGCAGTGTAGTCGTTTAGAGAATGTGAGGTAAATAGCTAAATTGTCACTTCAATTATGCAGAGTGCATACACACTGCAGAATTGGAACGACATTGTTCCATCGTTGAATGAGATTTTTACTTCTCTTTACAAATCTCGTTCAACGATATGATGTGCTTTGGAACGATGACCGTTCCTCGCTGCAGGGTACACACCACTGAGATATCAGGCCAACCGGTTGTTTATCATCTGATTGGCCTGATAATTACAGCAGTGCATACCCAGCCTTACTGTAAAGAACGCTATTCTATGCTCATGGTCGTTTTTCCAGATGCAGAGGATATTCCCTTGTCACCGCACTGCCTTCTGAATGAAAAACTCATTAGATAATCTTTTGTATTGACGTTGTATATATTGAGTTATTAGGTAAGCTCTCAGGCACCTTATTTTTTCAACGTGCACACAAACAAGTTACATTTTTGCGTATCATTATTTCTAATGTAACCTTCCAGGTTACTATTTTGTTTTGTGAACTAAAAAGCTAAAACAAACTCTGTCAATTTACTAGGAGCCATTGAAGTGAGTTCAACAGAATGGAGGGAATTATGCCATGAGAACATGAATAGAGGCTATAAATTTAGTAGTAACTAGGGAGATCATTTTAGTAATGTATTAGCAAAATTCACGAGTAACTTGTTTCTAGTAAATGGAAGGTCTGCATTCTCTGAGATATCACTTAAGCCACAAAATAGCTGCTACCAATATGTGATGGACGTTATAGGTGCTCTTTAAAAAATTAGTGAATTGCCCATCTTTACACCAATTTCAATGCACCTTGAAAAACTATTTTCTTCTTCTTGGCTAATTGCATCTTTAATGACATTACAAGATGTTTACTGGATCACCATATTTTCTTACAAATAATAATTTGTGCTTTAGAATTAACAAGAAATTACTGTGGAAGGAAATCTCTACTGTCAACATGTAACAATAATTATTGAAAAATAATCCAGTTATCTGATATCGCACTAGAGGGCGATATTGCTATTGAAACAAGCTACAAATAATCTTTGCAACTCTGACAGCGTCTTGAAATGTATTCAACAAAAGACATTAATAATTACTGGTTGTCAACTCTCAATACCATTGATATAGATATATTACATATTTAGCATGACGTACACAGTAATAAGCAGAGACAATACAAAAGTAATGTGATTGCAATCGTATAGTTATTGAAATAACTGGAAGCATAGTACGTGTGATGTCCCCTACAGTACGTCTCTTAAATTACAATTCTCAGTACAGTTGGTGAGCAATAGCTTATATATTTGCATTTATATAATGTAGCATTTTGATGTTTCAATGTGTTAAAACTACATAACAGATATCAGATATTATATTGTAGTATTGTATATGTGAAATGCTGGTATTGTATTCTATCCGCACGGACATGCAGATTTCTAGAGCATATCCAAATAGAGATCTATAGACATACAATTAAAATACTAAACTGATATTTAGCGATTAAATTAAAATGTTTTCTGAATTTTTAATCATTGAGAGCAAAAAGGAAAAGATAATAGACATGATATAGCAAATCATTGGTCATATTTGGTTTTTTTTAGACTTATTTAGTCATAGACATTAAATAGCCCATTGTGTCTGGCCATTTGTCTGTCTGTCTGTCGTTATATACTCAAAAGAAAACTTAATACTTACAGCATGATACTACTGTGTATGAAAGTATTCTGCAAGGGGCATACTACAGTTAAAGGCTAAAGTACTATATTAAGAAATAGACACTAAGGGGCTCATGTAGCGCTGGATGCCCTGAACGTTAGCGGGATAAGAGGAACGCATGAAAAAGCGTATTTGCGTGTATATGCTCAGTCCCACACATCTTACGATGTGTCTATCTCTACAACACTAACACATGTGCCAGGTTTATGTCGGGAGCAACAAGTGGAGCGTAGGGAAAGCCGAATAGTTGTGGTTTAACAGTGTTATTCAATTAGAAGCGGTTAGTTAGCGCCGCCATCATCATTAGCATCATTGCATCTCGGTGCACCAACCCTCCAGATCCTGTGTCAAATACCCCTCCCGGGCGGTGCGTTTGCGTCTGTATGCAGGTCTACATCAGTCGCAACAACGGGAACAAACCTTTACTGTACTTGGGTTATGGTCACCCATCCTTCCCTTCCCCATTCCACCTCTGCGGTCATAAGGAGCTGCGAGAGTAAGATGCCACCAAACCTACATGCAGACGTATGCATGTGTTTTTTTGGTGTGCATGCTCAGTACGGATATATGTATTTAATGCTGATAAAACAGATGTGCGTCCAACTCTACAAGAGGCCCTAAGGGGGCTGCATGGTGGCGTAGTGGTTAGCACTTCTGCCCCACAGCACTGGGGTCATGAGTTAAATTCCCGATGTGTTTCCTCCAGGTGCTCCGGTTTCCTCCCACACTCCAAAAACGTACTAGTAGCTTAATTCGCTGCTATTAAATTGACCCTAGTGTGTGTGTTAGGGAATTTAGACTGTAAGCTCCTATGGGGCAGGGACTGATGTGGGTGCATTCTCTGTACAGCACTGCAAAATTAGTGGCACTATATAAATAGCTGCTGATGAAGGGTCTATTTTGCAAATATAAACCCTGTCCTACCTTTAACCTTTTACATCACTCTCTAATGTATATAGCCCGTGCAATCTTCAGGGGTCCAGCTGTAGTGAGCCACCTGTCTACAGCCAGCCCCCTCTGCCACGTAGCTGTAGTGAGCCACCTGTCTACAGCCAGCCCCCTCTGCCACGTAGCTGTAGTGAGCCACCTGTCTACTGCCACGTCTCAGCCCCAAACATAAACTTACATTAACTGAAAAGCAGAATTTGCTTTTTTTTCTACTTTCATCATCATCATCATCATCATCATTTATTTATATAGCGCCACTAATTCCGCAGCGCTGTACAGAGAACTCATTCACATCAGTCCCTGCCCCATTGGAGCTTACAGTCTAAATTCCCTAATATATACACACACTCACACAAAGACAGACAGAGAGGGAGACAGACAGAGACTAGGGTCAATTTTTGATTGCAGCCAATTAACCTACCAGTATGTTTTTGGAGTGTGGGAGGAAACCGGAGCACCCGGAGGAAACCCACGCAAACACAGGGAGAACATACAAACTCCACACAGATAAGGCCATGGTCGGGAATCGAACTCATGACCCCAGTGCTGTGAGGCAGACGTGCTAACCACTAGGCCACTGTGCTGCCCAATGGTACTTTGGTTAAGGCCAACGCTATTTGCCAATTATATTTGCAAGATGACTTGGGGGGGGGGGGCTTGCTGTAGACAGAAGACGTAAGGCTGCCCTAGTAAATCATCATCATCATCATCACCATTTATTTATATAGCGCCACTAATTCCGCAGTGCTGTGCAACATGACAGGAGCCACAGAAGAGGTACGTGATAGCTACAAGAGAGTAAATGGTAACAGATAGGAGAGAGGTTAGATCTGCTAAATCGATTCTTCTGGGTTATTTGGAACATTTCAAACCCCCAAAAATCCATTTCTATGTTTAGAGAAGTTGTTTCACAGTTAAATGAAGAGAAATTATAGTAAAGTGAAACGTTTCGTGGGTTATATTGACGGCAAATTCTCAACCTTCAAACATGTTTCCTGTGCAGTTGCCTAAGCATACATACAGTGGTGGAAGTGGTGGTGTATACATTGGCATGCTGTATCGCCATTTCTCCTACTGCCTGCATTGTAAAGTATTAAACTCCAATCACTTCCACTCACATGACATTTTTCATACCGTCACTTCTAAATTTCCACTTCGACCACTACATATCTGTATACAAACGTACAATATTTGCCTTGTAAAACATTTAACAGATGGAGTAATGTTCATTTCAGCACCATGGCACATAATGGTTTTTGAAATGAGCTTGAATATCCTAATTTGCAGAGAAGTTAGAGAGATATGTAAATAGATACCCTGAATGATCTATATATCCTTAGCCACGGCGATTGCTAGCAAACTCTACTTCATCTATAAAAATCTAAGTACCTTTACACACTTGACTAAGATAAGTTTAGCTAAAACAGCATATTTATTTTCCCATGACTGATTTTAGAATCCAAACGTACAAGTAATTAGCTGTTTTAAAAACTAAATTAACTAAAACAAAATTCTACAGATAGATTTTTAATGTACACACAGTTTAATTTCATAATTACTGTACAGAAATCCAGTAATTATGAAATGGTCCATGTATGAAAACAATAATTTTTGTGGCCCATGCATGAAATTCCACTTTCATACAAATAAATATAATAACAACAACAACAACAAAAAAATAAAAGTAATAATAATAATAATAATAGTAATAAAACAATAATAATATAATTATATACCAACATATATTTCAGAGTACTGACATACAGGTTAATACTAAAGATGGAGATATTACATTTAAAGTAGTATTCAGTAGAATTTTAATGAATATGTAATGTTAACAAATGAATGACAGCTTCCATTGGTGCTCACTGTGCCCCACCAGCACAATTACATCTGTAGGCATAAAAGTGTAACAGTGTTAAATAAACTTACACTGATGCAGCAATATTCATGCCTGGTCTATGTAATTTGAAAAACCTGTATTGATTTCATGCTATGTTAAAATGGATTTGCTTTCAAATGATGGGCATCCCTGAGTGCTGATCAGTTGCAGTTTTGCACAGGCAGATTACATGTTCATTGGCTCTTTTGTGCATGAGCATTTTTTTTGGGCTGCCACACATTTATAGACCTACATCCCCACAAACACACTGTAACATTGCTTGTATCAGACAAATATAGGACCAAGCAGGCACAGGTAGGGACTAAAATAACCAAACTTGACCTGGGAGTTGAGTCCTGTCCGAAGATCCAGGTAATAGATTTAACCTGCAGAATAGCCAAACACACTACCTGAGGTCTGGGACCGTGGAAGGCAGGATAACCAAGGTCACAAGCGGAGGTCAGTATCATAAAGAGCAGAATGGGCAAGTGCTGTAATTGAGATCAAGGGTTGGAAGAATAGAGTTGTCAGGTGTGCAAGTGTAACATGAGGAAATGAAATTCATACAGCAGATGTTCAGAAATAACACCTTGCTCAAGCAAGGAGTGCTGAGAACAGGTTTCTTAGATTGAGAGGAATGCAGGTACAGGCACTAATGATGTGGATGTCACAATCCTGTGGCAAACACAAAAATTCTCAGTGCAAAAGTTGCAGCAACTAATGCATAATCATAGACTCACACCACACACACACAAAAGACAATGCAGTGGGACAAAGTGATGACTACACAAAGATGAATCAACCAATCATCCTGGGTTCTGGGTCAGATAAGGTAGATATTATTACACACACAGACATGAAAATCACATTAATCTAAAATGAATGCATTAAATTCAATTTATAGTTAATACCATAACTGTTCGGAATTTTCTTCCATAGTATAAATCTCTATTCTGCTGTTCTCTATTGTACCCTGGATAAGTGCTATGTAGGTCAAGGCTGGCTTTGGAAACTATATGTAGCACTGAGCTCTCTATTGGCAGCTTCCTTCATACCCAGTGGAAGGTTGCCATTACTCTCATTCGTGAATACCCCATACCATTCAATAATCATAGTTCTATTCACCAGTCAAAGTGCTAGATGCTGGGAATGATGGCTTCCTGGCATAGCCAAGCTCTTCTCCAATGTGCTGAAAGAAACTGCAGAAGGTGTCATTAATATTTGAGGGGTTGCAGTGGTTCATCACAAGAAATATGGGGAGTCTGCATTGTAAAGACACTATAGATTTGGAAGCTACCCCAATTATTGGGGGGTGGTCCTTTATTAGATAACCATTGAAGAATTGGGGTTTGCATTGTAATGTGGAGATGGGCAAATCAATGCAGCAGTTTTGAAAATTATCTGAATTTTGGAGATTCATCACTGTAAAATTATATAGCAAATTAGTAAATTGGCCCACATTCACCAAAAATTTGACTAATAAATAAAACCCACTGGAGAATCGGGCGGCCCCATCTCTAATCACAAAGAAGGAGTAATCTGTCATTAGAACACTGTTGGCCATCCATTATTTCCTTCAATACAGTAAGTAAATGAATAATTTAACAAATGGTTCCCACGAACATTAAAAAAAAGGGGAACAAGTTGATTATTCATTTTGCACTGTGTACTATACATGGGCGCCTTTATAGTACAGGTTGCAAATGAACATGTATAGGCACTTCTCCACTGAATGGGTCTCCTAAATAGTAATTGATTACTTTTTTACTGTGTACTGATTTCACTTTAGAATCCAAGCAAACTTTAAACAGAGTTTCCCATGCTTTATGCCACCTTTTGGCAAAGTCACCAGATTTTGGAGGGCCGGCATTGAAAAACCACCAGAAATTTGGAAGGCCTACATTGAGATTTGTGCATCTGCATTATATCATGGTCTTCAGCATAGGGTTGGCATTGTATAGTGATAGTGATATGCACTTATTTATTTAATATTAAATTAGTATACATTGATGTTTTCTTAAAACAACATTCTTCTCCATAAAGCTGGGTCCATCTTTTTATGAACAGATGGAAAGCTTGAATGCTAAGACCATATAAAGGGAAAACAATGTAGACAAGTTAGTGTTCTCCTTTGTCTTAGTGTCATGTATTATAGTGCATGCTCATTTTTGCTGTTGGTTTACATTTGCTCTTGTTATATGTTGATGCATGTTTGCTACATACACCTTAGCAAAACTATAAAGAAGAGTGTGTCTGGAACAATCATATGTTCTTGGTCACACTATGGGCTAGATTTACTAAAGCTTTTTACGGGGACACTATTATAGCATTATATTGTGGGGGAAATGTGACTATATAATTATATTAACTGATTGTTAATGGTGGATATAATTATTTATGTTGCACAATTTGGCATTAAATAGTGCCTGAATAATATAATTATTAAATAATTTTGTCCTCTTAATATAATGGATTTTTTTTTTTCCCCCATAAGTTAATTTTAAAATAATTTTGCTCCTTAATCAATAATTATTGATTGCCCCAATCATTTAAATGTCAAATGTGCTTCATTTTATGTTTGGAATGGCAAAATAGCATGTTTGAGCTATCAATCCATTCAGAAGCAGGTATTAAAACTGTCCTGTCTTTTGGATGGCGGTTTTTATGGCGGTTTAGCTTTTCAATCCACCACATATCACCATCCATTTTAAATCGCAGCCTCAAACCATCCTATAGTAGATGCAGCGGTTTGAACCACTAAACCGCCGGCGATGTGTGGCGGTTTAAAACTGCCACCTATCTCGATTCTTAGTAAAAATCTATATATAGCCCTATGTATAGATCTGTTTTTAATAAAATGCATTAAAAATGAAGTTTGTTTGTATTTTTTGTCACTTTTCTTGTTTTTTATCTTCTTTTGGTTAAGCACGGATGTAATACAAAATACACAAATTAATACATATAAAAAAAATGGTGTAACAATGATTTACCGTGTGTATCACATTTCCAGAAACATTGTTATTTTAATTAAGAGGGGGAAACAAAGATAGGGAATAAAGGTAGAGGAGGATAAGAATGGAGGGGATTTAGTCACCTCTTCCATATATTTATATGTAATGACAAGTTAACCCGAGCATGAGACTCATGCATTCTAGTCAAATCAAGCTACTTAAGGTGTTAAAAAGGTTCTTGTCATGCATTTGGGCCATAGCCCAGGCCTCCTCAGGGGAAGAGCGTTACTTCCCGACGCAAGCGCCCTTTTTTAACGTGGTTTTGTCCACATGTCACCACCTCATCATTTTTCTTCATCACCTCATCCTTCATCTTTATCGCCACATCTATCCAGATGTCTATCCAGACACAGGGATCTCTCTCAGCGGTCCTGAGTATCACACTCCTCTTGCTCTGTCACCCCCGGCAACCACCAACCACTCCCCACTGTCACCCCCGGCAACCACCAACCACTCCCAACTGTCACTTCTCCTTCAAGAAATATATATACATTTTTAAAATCTTTATAAACCCTTTTAACAATTAACAAATTAAATTAACAAATTAAAAACATCTTAGTATACCAAATTTCAGCCCTTTCTGAGTTTTTTTCCCCACACAGACTAAGAATTCAGTAGGTCAGTGTATAACTCCGCCCAGCAGGTGGCGCTGCAGCTTGTTTTTTTTTTTCACACACAGACACACGCCACTAGGCTTTTATATAGCAGATAGTTGCCACACGATAACCATCCCAAGATCCGGTATATAATTACCTCTCTGAAGTCAAGCCTAAGGACTTCTAAGTGCTATCTAGAGAAGCAGTCGAATGCTGACCTTGTCTCTGCAATTATCCAAGGAGCCCATACAAAAGTGAAACCATTCTATTTATCATGCAATTGGTAAGTTATCTTCTCCATGCGAGCAATAACCTAGATTGGATTTTCAAGGAAACAAATGGAGGGTAACTCTGGTTGTTTCCATGATTTGGCTATTGAATATTTAGCTGCTGGAATATGAGAAACCAGTTTGGTTGAATGTTTATCGTTGAGTGTTTGGGGGGCATGGGAATAACTGATAAAATAAATCCTTTGGAATAGAACATTTGAATACAGCATTTAATAGATTCTGTACTTATTTTAGGGCATGTCTACCAAATATGTATAAACGTTCCTCTATGGCCACAGTTTCTCCAGCGCCCTGGGTTAGCCATAACATACATTGAAGATATAACTTACCAAGAGTGTAATACTACCTACAAGAAATCTTACAGTTCTCTTTCACCAAAACCAATACTGAACTTGAGGCAACCCTTTCCCTCACTTGTTCACAATAGTCCTCCTCAAGGGGAGGTACCTGGTCTCTCTACCAGTCCTGCTTATGCCTATCTTGAGGTTTCAAAACTAAATCTAGCTTAGTGTTATACAAAGAGAATACTATACGCTTATGAAGGGGGGACAACAAACATCATTTTTCTAAATAGGTCAAATTCCTGAGGGCATCAGTGGAAGGGAGTGGCTTTAAGAAGTATTTTATTTGCAGGCATTCATAACATTTAAAATACCAGTGTGGGCAATCCCTGTTATATACAAACAAATAAAACTTTTGTTTCATTTTGAAAAAAATAACATTATAGTATACAATTTTACATGCATTGTTAAGACTTTTATATACATAATTATAAATGTATTCACAATCATAGGTCCATTTTAGAAAAATATGTAATTCTTACTACTCTTTAAACATACTTTCCAAGAGATTAGCTACAAATGTCGGCCAACTAACTGAACTACTGAATACTAACTGAATACTGCTCATAAAGTGTCATGGTAATGTCATTGTTGTCTAGTGAACTATTACTATTGGTCCTGCCCAAATATTGTCTGCCTCCACTGTCTGTAGGAAACAGGTGGACTAATCAGCAGTGTAGTTAGCAAGATTACACAGTAGCCCTCTACACATTTTTCAACCACTACTTCTTCCATTATATAATTATCCGAGATACTCTATCCATCTTATAACAACATTCTGACACGTAATAATGGTTCAGTTTTCATAGGACAGTCTCCTTCTGTCCACTGGAAATCTTTCACTCACAATGCTTTTTTCCAATAAGTTAGACTGCCGATGAACCCAACTAATCAGGATAAGCATTGTCAAAGTAATAATTAACAATATATATATATATATATATATATATGTATATATCAAATATAAACTTATATATTACTAATACAGAACTAATCTAATTTTATATGGCTGTGCTTTTAAGAGGAGTACTAACCTTTCTCTTACATATTGCACAATACAGAACAACTAGTTATATGGTTAATGGATACATGTTCTACATTTCACAATATAAGGCCAAAGGAAATATTTGCTCCAAATAAGGTCAAGAAGACCCCTCCAAGAACACTTTAATGATGAAATGACCGCGTTGACCTGGGTCAAGAGATTTGGTTTGGCAAGTACAAGTAATGTTTTTGGCAATGATAGAGACTTAGAGTGTCAGCAGTGATAGAAGCTGGGAAGGTGTGTTTTAAGTAAGGATGAGTAACATTTTCTATAAAAGAATGACTTAATCAAATATAGATTGTCAATTGGCATTTGAGACCCTGGGTGTATGTCTGCTCTGTCCAGTAATGGCTGTATCTATGCATAATATCTTTTAATAAAAAATAGAAATATTATATTTTGGAAACCTGCTCATCTCAATTATTATTCAAAGAGAAGAATAGCTAAATCTTATACATTATATACGTGCTAGGTACCTATTACTATTTTACATTATTTGGTACCCTGTAGACAATATGATATGAATAGTGTAGCCTGAGCAGAGTTCAAATTGATTCAGGGGTCCCAGTCCTTTGTAAAATTTAAACCTATTGAAAAGGTTTTAATTAAACTATAGGGCTAATTGCATTATCCCGGTGTTACCAACAGTTTTTGACCCTGAAAATCTTTAATTCGTATTGTTTACTTTTCTAAAAATTTGGATCTCTGAGATACCTAGATTAGTAAGATTGATGATGGTATCACATGAGCACTTTGAACGCTAGCGCTATTCCAGCTAATATCTTTATAAATTCAATCGCTCCTGTGCTAACATGTCAAAGTGTAACATGGGAGCAATTAAACTCAAAAACTGTTGCTGTTGCTTGTAGTTGGTGCTTGAGAGCTTAATCGCTCCAGTGTGATGGACGGAGCATTTCTCCTACACTTCAAAGTGTCACTTCGGGAGCAACTGAATACTTATGACTGCTAGTGTTTTCTAACTGGAAAAGCGCTAGCACTCAAAGACTCTGTGTAACACCAGCCATTTGAGAATAGGATGCTATAACTGTTAACCGCATTTTATACACAAAATAAAGGATTTCTATGTGTCAATTAAATATAATGGGAGCCAAAATGTGTTGTACACACGGTTTTTCATTTATTTGTTCAATGCATTTTTGAGACCGGCATAGAATGCATAAAAATGCCATAGATTCTTATGTGATCATACTGTGTGCACTGGCAGTTGCAGGTGTGTTAACAGTAGAATGCAATGTTCTATGTTTCTGTGAATGCAGCCTGCAATATTTTGAGCCTTTAGGCATCCACTCAGTGGAATGGACCAAAATGCATCTGGAACATTCAGTCTAAACTCCCACCTGGACATGCCCCAATGGCAGGGGCGGATTGGCCATTACCCGGAGGCCGCCTTCTTCTTTTTTTTTTCTTTGCGTCACCTGGCGCGGTCGGAAGGAGGGTAACAATCAAAAAATTGGTGGTCAGTGGTAAGCACCAGGCAGGCTCACGCATCTCGAGGCGTCAGTGCTTCCAGCTTTGCAGAGCAGAAAGTAAACAAAACTTAATTTTGCAGAGAATAGTTATTGATATAAGGGACCCATTTTGCCCTACACGGGAGAAGAGCATTTCACACAAAACTGCTGATGTCCTAAAGTCCCCTCACACTTAATGATGCCATTAACAAGACTGAATCAAGCAGTATTTTAGAAAAAAAAAAGAGAAAGGTTTATTTACTGGAAGGGGTAGTACTAAAAGGGTTGGAGGCTGCACTTTGATGTAACATTCTATAGCAACCAATCAGATTCTGGCTATCACGTATTTAGTACATTCTACAAAATGACAGCTAGAATCTGATTGGTTGCTATAGGCAACATCTCCACTTTTCCAAACCCACAGCTTGATAAATTTACCTCCTAGGCTCTCTTCTAGTTTGCAGAGGAGTGTTATGAACCCCATTGTTTCATATGCCACTTGCACAAAAATGTAAACTAAACTTTACTCTATAATAAACCTATAACAATTAAAAAATAAAAATTGAAATCCCAATGTCCTAGCCGTAGCAGCACCAGTCTTTGGGCTATTCTGTAGAGGCTAAATATAGCATTGTCATAAACTGCACTGCATTATAAGATGATATCTTATTTTGGTAGATTGGCACAGCAGGAGTCTGTGGATTGTATATATACATTATAGATTTTTTCCTTTTCTTTTTCCTTTTCTAAAGTACACATTGCTGGTTTCACTGACATGATAGATTAAGTCATTTTAGGCAGCAAACTGGCAGGAATGGTGGATTTTTACAAGCAGTTTTATAACCCACAGCTCATCACTTTATTTTAGAAACAATTGCTACATCTTGGCTATGTTAAAGAATGAAATCAGGGTGTTTAATGTATTATGCGATTATTTAGTTATCATAGCTCATAGAATTCATTTTCAGAGGTTAAATATTAAAAAACTAATTAACAAAAAAGGATGGCAGAGGTTAAAAACAAAATCCCAATTTTATACAACCCTATTCTTAATGTGTCAGGCTACTGTCATTTGGAGTTAATTTATTGAAATTGCTCAAAAGTGTATTAACTAGTGGTTGAAGTGGACTGGTATACAGTGGCAGTTTTACACATCAGTCAGTTACATAAATCAGTTAGTTACATACATCAGTAAGTTTTACACATCAGGCAGTTACATACATCTGTGGGCCCATTTGTGGGAAGCACGGTGGCTCAGTGGTTAGCACTTCTGCCTCACAGCACTGGGGTCATGAGTTCGATTCCCAACCATGGCCTTATCTGTGTGGAGTTTATATGTTCTCCCCATGATTGCGTGGGTTTCCTCCAAGTGCTCAGGTTTACAGTATACTCCAAAAACATACTGGTGGGTTAATTGGTTGCTATTAAATTGCCCTTAGACTTTCTATCTGTCTGTGTGTGTGTATGTTAGGGAATTTAGACTGTAAGCTTCAATGGGTCAGGGACTGATGTGAATGAGTTCTCTGTACAGCACTGGGGAATTAGTGGTGCTATATAAATAAATAGATGATAATGATGGGCCAAGTGTATTGGTCCCTGTCACTGCTGAGGGAGGGTATGGAGAGTGCCAACATTCCTCCTTTCTATCAGCAGAGTAACTAGCTGCATGTCTTGTTCTTCCAGGTAGAAAGAGGAGATGCAGAGTATGAGAGAGAGGCAGCCATGCAGCATGGTTACTATTATAATTCTTGAGTCACTTTGGCCAATATAACATGATTCATGGCGAATCGCGTCATGTCGGTCAGAGGTCTAACTAGCGAGCTGTAGGCTCCAGTTCAGGGAAGCGGGGAGGAGGGATCCGGGGACCATAGCTCGCTAGTTGCACATGCATTGGGCCCCATTATCTCCATGGGCCTCTGTGCACCGCACCCACCTGCACCAATGGTAGTACCAGCACTGATAGAGGTCATTATCCCACTCACTAGGAAGTGGGCAGACTGAGGGAGAATGGCCTGCTCTCTCGGGAGACCTACCTGGAATTTGGTAGTCTCCCCTAATTTCTGGGAGAGTGCGCAAGTATGATTATTGCCATTAAATACCTACTGGGCATCCTATATTTGTGCACAGATACAGTTGGCATTTTATATGCATTTTACATGCAACCTGAGTGTAAAATACAGAACAAACCAATAATGATTTAAATCACTGCAAGCTGATGCATCCATGCCAGATCTAGTACATTACACTGTTTTTAAAATAAGTGTTTTTCAATATAAATTAAATACAGTATGTACCTTAATATGGATAATTATTATTATAGAAATAATATGGATAATGAATTATTAGAATTCAAAGCAGAGACCAGGCAGGGGGAGTGTGATTACAACTAAGAAATATATTAAAGCCCAGTGTAGTTCAGAATATATTTTCACACCGAAATAAGTGATGTGTAAAGAATACATCTCAATGAGCCATATTCTCCAAGGCTGGAAATTTCAGCCTTTTCCCCTGGCCACGTCAAGAGCTTCTTTTTTTTGCATGATTGCTCCGGCTGTGCAGCACACACTGTAATAAATACCCTGGAGGTTTCATTGTACTAGAGTCTGCTGGAGTTTTAGCACTGTAGTACAGTATCTGAAATATTGCCAATTGGGTAGTCGGTTTGTCAAGCCACAGTAAGTAGAATTAAATAGGATGATAGGACTTAGCAGAAAGCACAGCTGACAGCTCACTACACAGCCTGAATGATCACTTTCAATTGTAATCGATTCTGTGAGTACTGAACACAAACCTCCAGGCAATTAAAGAAAATAGGATGATGAAGGACTGGAAACTAATATGTTACACATCTCTATTGATTAGCCATTGATTAGCCATTATTTTTTTGAATGACAAACAGGTAGCGGTGAAGTAAGTGAAGCCAGTGATTTATTCACAAGTTACACAGCAGACTGACTTCTTTATTTAGCTCAGTGTTATCTAATGCTTAAACAAAAGCTAAAAAACACTAAAAATACAATGATTTGGTTTGATTTTTTTTCTGGCCATATCACAGGTGTTTAAAGTGAATGAAAGTTGGAATCAATTGAGGGGATGCTGGAAGGAGGTTTCATATCACAGCTGTGTTTATAACTTTAGAGAACACTGAACTAGATAGAAGCCAGTCTCTACAATCCCCAGCCTCTACAATCCCCAGCCTCTACAATCCCCAGATTCTACAATCCCCAGCTTCTAAAATCCTCAGCTTCTACAATCCCCAGATTCTACAATCCCCAGCCTCTACAATCCCCAGCCTCTACAATCCCCAGATTCTACAATCCCCAGCTTCTACAATCCCCAGCTTCTACAATCCCCAGCCTCTGCAATCCTCAGCTTCTACAATCCCCAGCCTCTACAATCCCCAGCTTCTACAATCCCCAGCTTCTACAATCCCCAGCCTCTACAATCCCCAGCTTCTACAATCCCCAGCTTCTACAATCCCCAGCTTCTACAATCCCCAGCTTTTACAATCCCCAGCCTCTGCAATCCTCAGCTTCTACAATCCCCAGCCTCTACAATCCCCAGATTCTACAATCCCCAGCTTCTACAATCCCCAGCTTCTACAATCCCCAGCTTCTACAATCCCCAGCCTCTGCAATCCTCAGCTTCTACAATCCCCAGCTTCTACAATCCCCAGCCTCTGCAATCCCCAGCCTCTACAATCCCCAGCCTCTACAATCCTCAGCCTCTGCAATCCTCAGCTTCTACAATCCCCAGCCTCTACAATCCCCAGCTTCTATAATCCCCAGCTTCTACAATCCCCAGCCTCTACAATCCCCAGCCTCTACAATCCCCAGCCTTTGCAATCCTCAGCTTCTACAATCCCCAGCATCTACAATAACCAGCCTCTACAATCCTCAGCTTCTACAATCCCCAGCCTCTACAATCCCCAGCCTCTATAATTCCCAGCCTCTACAATTCTCAGCCTCTACAATCCCCAGCCTCTACAATTCCCAGCCTCTACAATCCCCAGCCTCTATAATTCCCAGCCTCTACAATCCTCAGCCTCTACAATCCCCAGCCTCTATAATTCCCAGCCTCTACAAACCTCAGCCTCTACAATCCCCAGCCTCTATAATTCCCAGCCTCTACAATCCTCAGCCTCTACAATCACCAGCCTCTACAATTCCTAGCCTCTACAATCCCCAGCTTCTACAATCCCCAGCCTCTACAATCCTCAGCCTCTACAATTTCAACCAACGGGATGATGGCAGTTTCCTATTCCAGTTAGACTCATAATATGGATAGCGCCAACAAGAATCCAATTTCAGTTAACATTGACAAGGTCCATGTAAGTATTTACTGTGTTCGTGTCTTTCTCCACTACGGCCATATACTCTCTCATTTACAGTAATTACAGCACGTGAGGCCGGCTGCTTCAGGGAGATTGAAAGCTGTGTGGCAATAGCTAACTAGCCGAAAAATGGCAATACTGTAACCTTGAGAAATTATGTTTGGCACAGAGGATGAAGAAAAGATTATTTGATGTGTAATCACAGAAGTAATAGTCAAACAAAATATAGCTCTCCTTTCCAGATATTACACTTCCATTATCTAGCTGGGCATGTGCAGAAGGCTAGATATGGGTGTACATCTCTCTCCTGTCTGTCTCTGCTGGCATCGTATACACTGTAGCTGTACGGTCATCAACATTCCTTCTGCATTGAATATGCGGGAACCTATGACATGCAGCACTGTAAGAAGCACCTTAGTGAACATAAAAGGATCGTAATAGAAGAGACCATTACATAGAGTCAATCACAATGCTGTTCTGATTTTCTCATTACTCAGCAATCTTCTCACATGTACAAGGGTTTGCTGATATAAATGTGGGCTCTGCTCCTATACTCCTACAAGTGACAGTGGATTGTAAATGGTTATCGCTGCTTGACCATTGCTGTCCGAGGGACTCCTTCCTTTCCCAAAGGTAGCATTGGTTTTCATATGAAAAAAGTGATGACAAGTGATGAAGTCCTCCACTGCATTGTTCTTGGTTATCTAATGAAGGAGAGGCATATTTTAATTGTCATACTAATAATTCACTCCATTGTTCAGGTGAATTCGTTTTTGCATTCAATGAATGTATTTTTCAGCTTTTCACACATAAATATATATAAACATAAATATATATACTTCCAAAACAGAGCAGAAAGAAGTTAGCGGTTCCTATACAAAATATTAAAGAACTGTATTAATTGTATGAGTCCAGCATCGATAGTAGCATCAAGTTGTTTTCGGTTATCTGTTAGTGTTCCACAAGAGAACTACATCCACACTGAGTGGACAATATGCGTTTCAGCTGAGAGTGAGGGAGCTGCATCACAATCTATCATATGTGTATATTGAAAGCAATTCATAAAAAAGACTATTGCACTTATTAAAATTATGGATATGTGTTTTGGAGCACTAGACACATGGTATGAAACTCTTCCTAGGACAATAAAAATAAGAGTAAATATGTATGTGGGGAAACAAATATTACAGAACGATCATTACAGGTATCAAATATTTCATCATCATCACCATTTATTTATATAGCGCCACTAATTTCGCAGCGCTTTACAGAGAACTCACTCACATCAGTCCCTGCCCCATTGGAGCTTACAGTCCTAACACACACACACACACACACACACACACACACACACACACACACACACAGACAGACAGAGAGAGAGACTAAGGTCAATTTAATAGCAGCCAATTGACCTACTGGTATGTTTTTGAAGCATGGGAGGAAACAAGAGCACCCGGAGGAAACCCACACAAACACGGGGAGAACATGCAAACTCCACACAGATAAGGCCATGATCAGAAATTGAACTCATGACCCCAGTGCTGTGAGGCAAAAATGCTTACCACTGAGCCAAATATTTGTAATTCAGGTAACATACATCTATCCAGCATCTATGTATACTTACTGAAATTATAAATATTTGACGTCTGTGATTATTGCTATATAACAGATGTCTCCACATAAACCTTTATTCCTGCTTTACTTGCCTAATAAATAGGTTGATACCTTGAAGATACTAGGTCATCGCCATTGCCTGTGACAGTGGGTACCAGCTCCGAAGTATATCGCCATCGTCTTAATTGATAGTACAATACAATGGTTTCATGAATTGTTGTCAATAAACTCATTTGATGATTGATGAATTGGAGGCTTCACTTCTTTGTTATTATCCAGCACCCTCCCCCCCCCCCACTCTCAACCTAACAAACAAGATACACAGATGGGGCTTTACAATAATTGAGATTTTCTGCTTTCCACACTATTCCCGCTATTATTCAAAAAAATCATGGTCAATTCCACCCATTTATTTTCCCACATGTACTTTAGACAAATCTTAAACAGTGTCTCTCTCATATAAGCCAACCACACAGAAAAATTGATGTCCCCCTTTTTTTATCAGAAAGTACTTGTAGGAATGTCCTCCATTTGATTACCAGATTATGTCTGCCATTATTATCTTTACAATTCTTCAATGATTTAAAGAATTTAATTAGATGAATTTAAGCAATTGGTCCATTGAGCTGGTGAAGCCAAAAGTGAGTGGCAGCTGATGTCACTTATCCAATCAGGTGAATCTATCTCTCTAGAAAGACTCAACTTATTTCCATAACAATGACTAGAATTCAATTGTACATGTTTGCCATCTCAGAAATGTGGGTGTACAATTATTATGGCTCTCATCACTGTACTAGTGGGCTTAAATATGGAAAATGCTATAACATTTAAATGTATTTATATGACAAACCAAACCTTATGATGTGTTAACATAATTGTCGTGAACATAAAGAACTTACAGTTATTTATAAGGGATAAATCATAACTGCAGTGTAAATATGTTATGTCAGATGAATCCAGTGATAAGTTTAGCTAAAGTGTAAAATGTGATGATAGAAAGTCTGTTGTATATGTGTATTTGATGGCTCTGTACATCCCAGTGTGAGAAGATAACCATGTCACCTGTAGCAGCTTCAAAGGGCTCTAGCTGGAAGATATATCCTGAAACAAGTTGGTCTTTGGACTCCTGAATAGACTTTGTGGGGCCGGTCACAGCTGGACATCCTTGCAGCCCAAGGCAGCATTTTGAAGGCCTATACAGGTATATAGAAATATGAGCTCCAAAGGAAAATATCTTCATAGTTCATATTTTGGGAAATCCGGGTGCAGCCCATACTGAAGAGCAGAAATCACACCAGGGTTGTGAATGACAGGTAAGGGTGGTATCCGAGAACAGCTAAAATCACATATCTTTGGGAAAGGTATGTCACATTGTCAAAATTTCATCATGTTTGGTATCAAAATATGGACAAAGTCATAAGGGATTTATTAATAATAAAATTGGGTCTGTGTGACACTCCACAGAAAAGTTGGGTCACATAGTAGAATTGAGTAGTAAATCAGACAGCATGCAAATGGTGATTGAAAACGTGTCACAGGCCACAACCTCCTGGGGGTAGAAAGAGGTCG
The DNA here is from genome assembly GCF_038048845.1 of Mixophyes fleayi. Taxonomy (NCBI): domain Eukaryota; kingdom Metazoa; phylum Chordata; class Amphibia; order Anura; family Limnodynastidae; genus Mixophyes; species Mixophyes fleayi. The sequence goes on from NC_134408.1 coordinate 130,052,095, forward strand.
GAATGTATCTTTAAAAGGCAGAGACAAGGTACAGCAAATTGTCAGGCTTTTTGAGAAATCAATTTACATTGATAAGCCGTCCATCTTTATTGCCAATTTCCCATGGCACAGAGTATGCCATTCATGTAAGTGACACTCTGAATCTAATCCTTTTTATCCTTTTTAATCCTTTTATTTTTATTTACTGTTTTGCTTGTGTATGTTATCTCAATCTATTAATTGTATATTAATTATTTTTTTACATCTGTATGCCCTGTACCTTCGTATGTTAAATCTATAACTTAATATGTTGCGTCCTCAATACTCTAACGAATCCATTAGCCTGTTAAGAAGAAATAGCTCAAACAAATTAACCCTTTGAATGCCAGTGTGCGATTTGTTGATACATTTGATTAACAAGCTGTGTGTGCTTGCATTTACATTTGTGTAACAGTCTGGATGTGTGAAAAGTTAACCCCTTGTTTGCTGGCGTGGGTCTTGCTAGTCTGTGGATAGCTAGAAGCCTTGTGTGCCAGTGTGGGACAGTATATTGGGGTCCTATTGCCCGTATTCAATAGGTGGTGGCAAACCTGAAGTGTCTGGCGGTGTTAGAGCGCTGTGTTTGGGGGCGATTCAGTAGGTCTATAACCTGTGTGATAGGTAGAGAGAGACTGTGGCCTGGAATCGTGTGACCACATACAGCAAACACCCCCAGAACGTGTTTGTGACAATAATATGACAACTATATCTGAATATCCATTTTTAAATCTTAAAAACAAATTTCAGGCGAATACTAACCTTAACAGCTTTAAGGATAATTTTGTCAAACAATTTACTATATTTAACTAACTGCAAGGCTTCGATTTTTACACTCAGTAATGAAAACTGTGTTCCATATTTGGTGAAATAGAGGGGCTGATGGTCACAAAATGGGATTAAATTGCTCTAAAAAAAAAGAGCCCGGAAAAATAGTGTATTTCCGGCCATATGCAGAACTGTACACATCTTGAGAAGCGTTCGCCTCTTCATCATCATCAAATGCGCCTCGTTCATGAGAAGTCATCATCAGCGAGTACTTGCAACTGTCCTATGGCAGCTGCATATACGCCTCTTAACAAGCATATATGCATATTTCTACAGGTCTGCATAAGCCACACCTTTACTGTACTCTGCTGACATTAGGGCGCCCCATGCCAGCCCCATACCGCCTATCCAAACCCAGGCGGGCATATGTGCCAGAATCACACAAGTCTGAATATGTGCATATGCATCCCCCCCACTTTCTGGGCAGGTGCAGAGCAATTTCATGCAAGATATGCTATGTAAAATTACATACGTCACCACCAGCCTCACAGTGTATATCTAAGCAATAATTAAAAAAAAAAAAAATAGATTTAAATTATAATATCTGCTAAACATTTTGGAATAAATATATTTTAAAACTATCAGTTCACATTATTGTGTAATTCAATATGTATACAGGGGTTTCATTCCGGAACTGTAACTAATAATGTGTGTAAATCTGGAAGACAAATGCCACATTAAAGTAATACGAATGCATTCCCTATCAGCAGTGTAATGTGTGTCTTTATAGGGATTCCATTTTAATTAACATGACTTAATTTCCATTTAGTATAAAGTGTCAATGAGCAGCAATGTTCTTTGTATAGTGAGTAAATTAGAAAGTAACTGAAAAATCTAAGCTATCAAAGTATGTGAATTGAAAATTATAACTTTTTTTTGTAGGGTCATTAAGTAATGAATTGAGATTTATCTTCCTTGCTTTTCAACAAGTTAATCATGGCTACACATAAATTATGAAAATGATAAATGCCGATTTGCTATACTACTAAATGATCATCTTAATGTACAGATACACCAAGTTCTATATTTAATAGTTGGTGAGTTATTAGCTATAGACTTGTACAGTTTAATTATCTTTTGCCTTTAATTGATTTTGAGGAGTCTTAGTTTATAAATCATTGGTGTATGCTACAGCATTAAGAGAACGGTCCAGGGAGAGATTAAAACACTGAATAGCTCGCTGGAATGGGGAGATGCCGAGGATGTGAAATAGAGGCTACAACAGTATTGCAGATAGCTGCAGAAGTTAGTGGTTCACAACAGGTAGAACAAACTCTACAGACTGAAGGTTAAAGCAAGGTGTCACTGCACCACCGGCAATACAACATAGGGGGCGTGTAGAGTCCATCTCGTAAGCGCAAAAAATGTTTAGGTCTCTCCATTGCTAAGCGCATATCTCTATGTACTCTAAGCGTAGAGAGGCGGAACAGGGGAGGTAAGGAGCAATTAGGCGTAGGCATAGTACATAAAGAGTGTGTTAATTCTCCTTTAAGTGCTATGCTGAAGGGGAAGTAGCCATAGAAGAAGTATTTGTTGCAGCTGCTTCCACCCTCCTGCGCAAGATCCTTGATGATGATGATGATGATGATGATGACAATCAGCATATACCTGGTTTGTATGCAATAAATAGATAAATACATAAATAACACCAGCTATAATGCTGCTAGCCTAATTTGGTACTAGTAAAATCAGCGGGATGATAAGCGTGGGTTCCCCCTGAATTTACCAGTACCAGCACTAGGCTCTGCCGGCCAAGGCAGAAGGGGTGTCCTAGCACTACGGCTATTCCCACACCCCCTGGGCTCACTGTGGGCTAGTTTGTTTAAAATTAGAATCAACCATTGTTTGAAAGGTGCACTACAGGTCCTAACATGCCTCGGCCACCATTAAATGTTTGGACATGCTGATGCCTGAAGTACTACAAGTGCCAATATACCCATGACTGTCAGGGAACCATAAGTGCCAGCATGACCTGGTGCCTAGGGCCCACTGGGACCTGTAGTGCACTAGGTAAACATGTAAATAATACACACACACACTGGTTTTAAAATACATTTATTTGAAAATAAGCACCCATGCAATGCCAACTTTTAACTAGGGATGAGCGCACTCGGATTTATGAAATCCGAGCCCACCCGAACGTTGCGGATCCGAGTCGGATCCGAGACAGATCCGGGTATTGGCGCCAAATTCAAATGTGAAACTAAGGCTCTGACTCATAATCCCGTTGTCGGATCTCGCGATACTCGGATCCTATAAATTCCCCGCTAGTCGCCGCCATCTTCACTCGGGCATTGATCAGGGTAGAGGGAGGGTGTGTTAGGTGGTTCTCTGTCCTGGTAGATCTCGTGCTGTGCTGTTTAGTTCTGTGCTGTGCTGTGCTGTGCTGTGTTCTGCAGTATCAGTCCAGTGGTGCTGTGTGCTGTGCTCTGTCCTTCTGAGGTCAGTGGTGCTGCTGGGTCCTGTGCTGTGTCCTGTTCAGTCCAGTGGTGCTGTGTCCTGTGCTCTGTGCTTCTAAGGGCATAGTTATTTCCCCAATATTCCCCTGTGTTTAAAAAAATAAAAAAAAGTTTTTTTAAAAAATACCAAAAACTACTTTAATTTTTTTTAATTACCACAAAATTTGCACAACCAATCCTGCAGTATAAGCCCATTGGTACTGCAATATTACCAAGTTCACACATTCAGCAGTAAAAGTCCAGTGGTACTGCAATATTACAAAGTTTACACATTCTGCAGTATCAGTCCAGTGGTGCTGTGTCCTGTGCTCTGTCCTGCTGAGTTCCGTAGTGCTGCTGGGTCCTGTGCCGTGTCCTGTTCAGTCCAGTGGTGCTGTGTCCTGTGCTCTGTGCTTCTAAGGGCATAGTTATTTCCCCATTATTCCCAAGTTTTTAAAAAAAAAAAAAAAAGTAAAAAAAAATAAAAAATTTAAAAAAAAAAAAATATATATAATAATTATAACCAAATTTGCAAAACCAATCCAGCAGTATAAGTTCATTGGTACTGCAATATTACAAAGTTCATACATTCTGCAGTATCAGTCCAGTGGTGCTGTGTCCTGTGCTCTGTCCTGCTGAGGTCCGTAGTGCTGCTGGGTCCTGTGCCGTGTCCTGTTCAGTCCAGTGGTGCTGTGTCCTGTGCTCTGTGCTTCTAAGGGCATAGTTATTTCCCCATTATTCCCAAGTTTTTAAAAAATAAAAAAAAGTAAAAAAAAATAAAAAAGTAAAAAAAAAAAAAATAAATATAATAATTATAACCAAATTTGCAAAACCAATCCAGCAGTATAAGTCCATTGGTACTGCAATATTACAAAGTTCACACATTCTGCAGTATCAGTCCAGTGGTGCTGTGTCCTGTGCTCTGTCCTGCTGAGTTCCGTAGTGCTGCTGGGTCCTGTGCCGTGTCCTGTTCAGTCCAGTGGTGCTGTGTCCTGTGCTCTGTGCTTCTAAGAGCATAGTTATTTCCCCACTATTCCCAAGTTTTTTAAAAATAAAAAAAAAGTAAAAAAAAATAAAAAATTTAAAAAAAAAAAAAATATATAATAATTATAACCAAATTTGCAAAACCAATCCAGCAGTATAAGTCCATTTGTACTGCAATATTACCAAGTTCACACATTCTGCAGTATCTTGTGCTACATATAATGGAGACCAAAAATTTGGAGGATAAAGTAGGGAAAGATCAAGACCCACTTCCTCCTAATGCTGAAGCTGCTGCCACTAGTCATGACATAGACGATGAAATGCCATCAACGTCGTCTGGCAAGCACGATGCCCAATCTCCTAGTACAGGGCATGTAAAATCCAAAAAGCCCAAGTTCTCAAAAAACAGCAAAAAAAGAAACTTAAAATCATCTGAGGAGAAACGTAAAGTTGGCAATATGCCAATTACGACAAGTAGTGGCAAGGAACGGCTTAGGCCCTGTCCCGTGTTCATGACTAGTGGTCCAGCTTCACCCAAGGATCTAAGCCCTCCTCCCCCCCCTACAAAAAATTTAAGAGAGTTATGCTGTCAGCAACAACAACAAAACAGCAAAGAACTCTGCCTTCTAAACAGATGACATCACAAATCCCCAAGGCGAGTCCAAGGGTGTTGTTGGTTGTGAACCCTGACCTTCCCATCACTGTACGGGAAGAGGTGACTCCATCCAGCATTTGCAGCACGCCCTCTGCATATGCTGGAAGGATCACCCACAGTCCAGTTACAGATTTGGCTAATGAAGGTGTGAATGTTGTACACTGGGAGGAGGATATTGATGTAGCTGGCGCTGAGGAGGATGTTGATGATTATGATGCAGACAGATACCAAATTGCATTTCTCAATTTCTATTTATATTCTAGATTATATAACGGCTGAAAAGTTTTCTGTTTTACTCCTAGTGGAGAGGGGATCTGATGCAGACAGATACCAAACTGCCTTTGTCCATTTCTTTGTATATTTGAATTGCTAGTTCTACAGTCTATGCAGGCTGCTTTATTTATATTCAACTACAAGTGTAGGGCGGGGGGGGGGGGGGGGGGCATAGATAGCCACCAAAGTAACGTGGTCCATTTAATTTCACTTTCTAGCTCCACAGTCTGTGCAGCCTGCTTTTTTTTATCTTCAAAGTATTTATATTTACAAGCCTTGCAATCTAAATTAACTAGAGGTAGTGACGTGGTAGAACTCCAAAAGGCAGTTTGGAAGCCCCTGTACAAACTGGCTCTATTTTTTAACTGAGTTGTCCCCCCTCCAGTGTGTACTCGGAAAGAGTTTTTAGTGCAGCGGGGAACCTGGTCAGTGAGCGGCGAAGGAGGTTGCTTCCTCACAACGTTGAAAAAATGATGTTTATAAAAATGAATAATCAATTCCTCAATGAAGTACAGCACTGCCCTCCAGACAGTACAGAGGGACTGTGGTTGTGGAGTCCAGCGGGGACGAATTGATAATGTGTGAGGAGGAGGAAGTACACACTGTAGGGGGAGAGGAATCAGAGGTTGAGGATAAGGACGACATCTTTCCTCAGTAGAGCCTGTTTAGTTTGTACAGGGAGAGATGAATTGTTTTATTGGTGTGGGGGCCCAAACAAACCAATCATTTCAGCCACAGTTGTTTGGTAGGCCCTGTCGCTGAAATGATTGGTTTGTTAAAGTGTGCATGTCCTATTTCAACAACATAAGGGTGGGTGTGAGGGCCCAAGGACAATTCCATCTTGGAACTTTTTTTTTGGCATTATATGACCAATCAACAGTCGTTTGCCATGTTCAAAAAGTAAAACCAAATTTTAAAAAATTCAAGAAATTAAACCAAAAGTAAAATGCCGTGTCATAATTTAAAACAAGAGTTTTTGACGTGCTCTAAAACTACTGTATTGTTGTTTATATTTTATAAACACTACACTTGAAAGCTTGAGTCTTTCAATAAAAAAGTAACTGTCCATTGCACGAATATTTGCAACAGGGACAATTTTAGGGTTAAGAAAGCCAACTGATAACACTTCGACGCTGTCTGTCTTTATAAACACTACACTTGGAAGTTGGAGGAGGTATTGTGGCCCCGGCACCAAATTTACTACCGGGGCCACTCCACTGTGCAGTCCATATTTAGGTGTATCAGATATTAAACAACGGTGACAGTTGATGCCCAATTTTTTAATTATATTGTGGCCTCGGTACCAAATTGTGTACCGGGGCCACCACACTACGCAGTCCAGATACTTGTTTGGTGGAATTCAGACCAGTTGAGGGTTTTATTATTATATTGTGGGGACCACTCTATCTATACCACACTACAACTCTATACCACTCTATTTCATACTTTAATTCTATTTAATACTTTAATTCTATTTCATACTTTAATTCTATTTAATACTTTAATTCTATTTCATACTTTAATTCTATTTAATACTTTAATTCTATTACTAATTACCATAAAGAGGAACAAAATAAACCAATTTTACCAAAAGTATAATATGACTTAGACTTACAAACACTACACTTGAAAGATGGTGCCTTTAAATGAAAAAGTCAGTCTTCATTGCACGACTATGTGCAACAGGGACAGTTTTTTGGTTTACAAAGTCAACCAATAACACTTGGACCCTGTCTGTCTTTAACATACTTGATGGGATCTCAATGACGAATTGTCTGTACCATGTTTGGAGGAGGTATTGTGGCCCCGGTATCAAATTGGGTACCGGGGCCACCCCACTACGCAGTCCAGATACTTGTTTGGTGGAATTCTGACACGTGGAGGGTTTTTTAATTATATTGTGGCCTCTGTACCAAATTGTGTACCGGGGCCACCACACTACGCAGTCAAGATAGATAGATGCGTATCATAGATAAAGTACATTCAGTGGTGTGGGGCAAATTGAAAAATATTCAAAATGCACTGACATTATCAAAAACAAGAGGTTGTCACATGCTAAAACTCCAACATGTATATGATGGAGAGGATGGAGGAGCAGCTGTATGTGTAGTGTAATGCAGACCTGTTGAAGGTTTTTTATATATTTTATTGTGGTGCCCAGTGCCCACTCCTCTACGCAGTCCAGATACATTTATTGGTGCGAATCATAAAAGTTCAGGGTTTTTAATATATTGTGGTGACCCACTCCTCTACGCAGTCCAGGTACATTTATTGGTGCGATTCATAAAAGTTCAGGGTTTTTAATATATATTGTGGTGACCCACTCCTCTACGCAGTCCAGGTACATTTATTGGTGCGATTCATAAAAGTTCAGGGTTTTTAATATATATTGTGGTGACCCACTCCTCTACGCAGTCCAGGTACATTTATTGGTGCGATTCATAAAAGTTCAGGGTTTTTAATATATTGTGGTGACCCACTCCTCTACGCAGTCCAGGTACATTTATTGGTGCGATTCATAAAAGTTCAGGGTTTTTAATATATTGTGGTGACCCACTCCTCTACGCAGTCCAGGTACATTTATTGGTGCGATTCATAAAAGTTCAGGGTTTTTAATATATATTGTGGTGACCCACTCCTCTACGCAGTCCAGGTACATTTATTGGTGCGATTCATAAAAGTTCAGGGTTTTTAATATATATTGTGGTGACCCACTCCTCTACACAGTCCAGGTACATTTATTGGTGCGATTCATAAAAGTTCAGGGTTTTTAATATATATTGTGGTGACCCACTCCTCTACGCAGTCCAGGTACATTTATTGGTGCGATTCATAAAAGTTCAGGGTTTTTAATATATATTGTGGTGACCCACTCCTCTACGCAGTCCAGGTACATTTATTGGTGCGAATCATAAAAGTTCAGGGTTTTTAATATATATTGTGGTGACCCACTCCTCTACGCAGTCCAGAAAGATACCTTGTTGCAACGTTTTGGACTAATAACTATATTGTGAGGTGTTCAGAATACACTGTAAATTAGTGGAAATGCTTGTTATTGAATGTTATTGAGGTTAATAATAGCCTAGGAGTGAAAATAAGCCCAAAAACTTGATTTTTAAACTTTTTATGTTTTTTTCAAAAAAAATCCGAATCCAAAACCTTAAATCCGAACCGAGACCTTTCGTCAAGTGTTTTGCGAGACAAATCCGAACCCCAAAAATAACGAAAATCCGGATCCAAAACACAAAACACGAGACCTCAAAAGTCGCCGGTGCACATCCCTACTTTTAACCTCGCTATTTCTCACCTAGATGTATGTTGGCACCATTGGCCTCTTCTTAATGAAGTATTCATCCATATCTTGGCAAAATAAAAATACATGTAATGATGCAGTACATTAAGAGCTTCCATTGTGATTGAGCTCTTAGCGGTTTTGCAGTCATATTTATAACCCGGGGATTTCTCATGCTCTGAGTTCAGGTCAGGGAAATCCCTCACTAACATTTCAATTGTAATTTGCAACTGAATGTATTAAGTAATGTACTCTAGCACGTAACTGCCTCATCCTACAGAAATGGAGACATTATCATGCAGTATCAAGAGATGTGACTGCAGCACTCATATCTTAAGTACAGACCGAAAACACAGCAACCAACCACATAGCATAATTCCTGGAGCATGAATACCAGATAACTGGGCCTAGAGTGTCTGTACATAAATTGGGGTGGCCACCTTATTTGTAGGTTTGGGATCGCATGCATTTATGTGTATGTGAAACAGACCACTGGCGCCCCTTCCCGCTTTTCCGCACACGCGCAAGAACGCACTGCCAGAGGGCACATGCTACCTGATGCTGCTGCCAGGGTATTAAGCTCAGTTGCTGCTTTATCTGATCCTGGAATGTTGGGGCCCTGTTTAGAATAGAGATTCCATAGAAGAAAAACATTCAATGTATGCATTCCCATTTAATTATTTCACCGCTCATCAGCCCCAACATTAAATTAATAGCATTCCCATTTATTAAACAGACTTATCTCCCCTCATCAACCCCGACATTTAATCTATAACATTCACATTTAATAAAACGACCTATTTCACCCCTCACCAGCCCCGTCACTAATAGCATTCCCATTTAATACAAAGGCTGATTTCCCCCACCAGCCACACAATCAACTTAATTGCTTACACATTTCCACCACATTTAATAGTTTAATATTACTAATAAACACATGACCACCTATTTATATATATATTACTATAGTACTTATTTAGTATTTTATAATTAATGGCTATTTTTTATTGTTATCATTTTATAATGTTTTAATTGTTTTCATTTAGCATATATTTATGTACTTCCCTGAAACCCCCCTTCTCTCAAACCCCCAGCTCCCTCTCCCCCCTGTTCTCTTCAGGCCCTTCTCCCACTTCTATTCTTTCCAGCCACCTATCCCCATATTCTTTCCAGCCCCGTCACCCTTATGTTCTCTCTAGCCCTTACAGTATTTTAATTACCTTAGTGCTCCTCAGCTTCTCTTATCTCTGTTGCTTCTTCTCGCTCTGTCTTATTCTTGCACTGTTATCATCTTCTTCTGTCTTCTTCCTGCTTCTTCTTGGTTCCGTGCTGGCTCCTCTCTACAGCGCCCTGATGTCATGTTTGCACGTGACCTACACTGCAGTCAGCAGGGAGCTGGCACAATGAGCGCCAGGCTCCCTGTCACTGAGAAATTACAGCCCTGTGGTGAGAGCGACGGGGCTTAATATACATATAGCGGGTGCCTGCACCGCCGTCGTTTCCGTCCTGGACAGAGGACAATATTTAAGTCACTGTGAGTTTAAAAATGCCATGTACTGAGTTGGAGCAGGAGGCTGATCTTGACAAAAGAGAAGGGCCCCTGAGCTGCCAAAGTCTCCCTATATTGGTTATAAACATTGGACCATGCTTCAAGTTTAGCATGCCATCTGTATACTGCGTGTAATCAGGAAATAGTTAACCTCAACACAGAAATCAGTAAATGCAAATATTACGTAAAATAATACTTTTTGTGCGGTGAAAATTATTAAAACAAGTCTATGGGCCTGAGTCATTAAGGAGAAAAAAGCATTAAAAAAAGAGCAACTTTGCACCTGGGCAAAACCATGTTGCATTGGAGGGGAAGGTAAATTTAAAATGTGGGCAGAGATTTATTGTTGGGTTAGGGCATGTTCTAGATCAGCTTTAAATTTCAGTGTAAAAATAAAGCCATTGAGTATTTGTGTGCTAGATGAAAAACAGCCAGTATTTAACTTACGTGTAAAATAATAAGCTAATTTGCACCCCTTACATTGTAACATGGTTTGTCCCGGAGAACATTTACTCCTTTTTTTTAATTACTTTTCTTAATGACTCAGGCCCTATATGTTCTTCCACTGTTCACATGGGTTTCCTCAGTGTGCTCCGGTTTCCTCCCATTGTCCAAAAACATACTGGTAGGATAACTGACTTCTGAATATGTGTGTCTTTGTGTGTGAATTTGTTTGACACAGGTAGGGAAATTATATTGTAAGCAGGGACTGAATTATCTGAATAAAATTCTCTAAATAGACTGAGATGAGGAATATATTGGTACGATAAAAAATGACCAAATAAAATAATAATAATAAAAATAGTAGTAATAATAGGCTTAGTTTAATAATTATAAAAAAAAAACAGGACCTTAATTTCTATTTGCAAATATATTTTCATATAACTTTTATTTAGACACTCAGTTATGATAAATGTAACGTAACGTCTGTCATGAGCAGATCTTTCCTAATATTTTATTCAAATATGTATTTTAAGCATTGTGCATATTTAGTATTTAATGTTCAGGGGTCTAGGTGATTTCAGAAATCCCAGTGTCAACAAAGAATCATAAGGATATAATGAGACTGTTCCCAGATTCTCTTGACGTATTTTACAACTTTTAAATGAAAATTTAACTGTCAATTTTAAGTTAATTTGGATGGACAGCAATGAAATGCAAACCTCACTTCACATTAGTATTTTCACTGAGGATTTCTAATAGAAAGTAATTGCTGACAATAGGAAATGACAAATTACTAATTACTTAGTTCAATTAGACTTTTGTGCCTTTGGTCCTTAGCGGCAAGAATACAGCAAATCTTGCACTTTCGTAACAATTAATGGCACTAAAACTATTTGAACTGCCAACAGATGTAAGTAAAGAGACATGTACTGAAATTTACTTAATTTACATACTATATCAACTTTATATCAAACTAAATGGTGTTTAATTTTATGCTGCCATTAAAAATGTCTGGTACGCTGCCATATCTGTGGAACTTTGTAGGACGAAATATCATCGCTATAAAATTATTATTGGATATTTTTCCCCTGATAATTGTCGAGCCATAAATACATGGAGTTGGCATTAATTTACATATATTCTGATAATTTTTATCCTAATAAAATAACGTACGCTTTTGGTAAAACCTTAAATAAGAATTCATGGAGCAAATGAGTAATGCATTGCATAGCTTATTCTGCTATAACACATGACAGTTTTAACCTCTTTACTACACAATTGCTGAGCTCATCCTCATACTGTTCCTTGGTATCATCACTGAGTGTTGTTAGTTCTGTTAAATTGTACATATTTAGAAGTAGAGAAAGATGCATAAAAGAATATACAAAGGAAAAAGCAACAGTATCCATCTGTCCCTTATCCCAGTGCTTCTTCCCCCCCCCCCCCACAATGCACTCTGTTCTCCTCTGTTACAAGATAACATTGTGTTACCAGTGATATAAAATAAATGATTTAGTGATACACTATATTCACAATCAGTCATATGACTAAAGTGGTTGAGCTTTCTCTTAAAGGGGTTGCTCTCTTTTGAACAAGCCCTCCTTAAATGAATATACGCCCCATATACCCTACCCCCTGGGAAACTTTAAACTACCAAAACTGAGATTTGACCGGAACTGAATTCTTCTCAAGCACATTACACCCTGTCCATAGTACTTAGAGAGTTATTGCAGATCTGTGAATAAAATGAGTGAACTGGCTCTTAAAGCAAGGGCACAAACAAAATCTTGGCTTCAGGTAAAATGTGGTGCCCCCAATTTGCTATACATAGGGTACATTTGGTTAAGAAGGGGCTGTTCACTACAATTGGGCAATGTGCTTCTCACTCCACCTCTTAAACAATGAGTACATACAGTCAACAAGCTAAACTTCCCACAGTTCTGCCTCGCCCTTCACCCTCCATCACACTGTCTTATATACACTTAAGTACATTTTTTAGCATAACTTTATTTTCTCCAACACTATAGTCAGCATATTATCTTGATGTTTTATTGTGTGTTTATATGTTCATTGAACTCCTGTTTAACTCCAATATGCTTACAAGTTGGAGTACAGGATAAATTATCCCCTATATTATTATTTGTTCAATCTTGTGATCTACAGTGCACAAATGATGATCTGGTTTTTAAAACAAGTTTCAAGAAGAGGCATGTTTAACCTTTTATCCACAATCCATCACAGGCCTTCTTTGACCAATTCTTAAAGCCCCAAGTTGATGTTTATAATGTTACATTTTAAGGAGTATTGTGTTTGTCTGAAAAAATGTATTTGTTATGTGTGGCCACAAAACCTATGTTATATGTAATAGTTTCATTGACTGTCATCTCCCGTTCAACCAGAAGAAAATTGCCACAACAAAGCATGTGTTTGCTTACTTTGCACTTTTGACACCTATAATACCCTTTCATATTGTGTTGGAATCTTGTTAATCAATATCTTTCACATTCCAATTTCTAAGAAGTTACGGTAGTCTGAGAAGCTACAGTATATCCTTGAAATTCGGTGCCCTACTCAAGACACGTCTTGTTCTTGAGCAAATACTATTCTTCAACAGAGGAACAAAACAAACGGAGCTTATTTTGTTTGTTTTAAAATTACTTTTTTAGACCCAAATACTGACACGATTTCGTGAAGGGAAAATAAATTGTTGTTTTTAAGTAAAGTACACTCTCTTTTTTTGCAAAATAAAACGTGCAAAATAAAATATGCGTTGGGCATACCCAACGGTGAATACTGGACTATTTTTCAACATAATTTTATTTGTGAACATCAATGGTAGCTGTTATTGTGTTCACTTTACAGAGGTAAGATTAAGTATTATCCATAAATTCCAAAAGAAACTATGAAATATTGTGAAAAAACTATGACAGAGTACAAGATTGCCTTATAATAACTCTAATATGCGTGTTTATACAATAAAGAGGAGACCTACAATATATTGTCAAAAGAAGTAAGTAACATTTTCAATGCAATAAAAATCCCCAAATCCCGTTGTTGTGAAATTAGAGCAGCGGATCATTGTCTATCACTCGGCAGGTCAAAAACCAGCCAGTGCAAAATTTGCTCACTGCACATGTTGCAGAATAAAACCACACCCAGTGCTTTAAATGAAGGTAGTTTGCAAGAACAATTTTGTGATGTCACAATAAAGCTTGCTGACCTCTTAGACTGTCCTTCTGGTTTGTGAATGACCCCTGTTACCTAATATGCAGTGGTTTTTATAAATAAAAATAAGTTGTGTGTATTTATTTATGTAAACATAAGCATTTAAAAGCCATCCATATCTACATTTTAGTATATTCATCATCATCACCATTTATTTATATAGCGCCACTGATTCCACAGCGCTGTACAGAGAACTCACTCACATCAGTCCCTGCCCCATTGGAGCTTACAGTTTAAATTCCGTAACGTACAGACAGAGAGAGAGACAGACTAGGGTCAATTTTGATAGCAGCCAATTAACCTACTAATATGTTTTTTGGAGTGTGGGAGGAAACTGGAGCACTCGGAGGAAACCCACGCAAACACGGGGAGAACATACAAACTCCACACAGATAAGGTCATGTTCGGGAATTGAACTCATGACCCCAGTGCTGTGAGGCAGAAGTGCTAACCACTGAGCCACCGTGCTGCCCATATTCATCTTTGTGAGTAATTTATCTTCTAATTGTTTAGGTATTTCCTAATAACATGCATTTAATGTTATCATTATATTGAATGATTTTTGTCAGAGATTGTCTCATTGTACCCTGTCATTAGAACAGTCTGGAAATGATAATATTAAATCTCGTTAGGGAAAAAACACTGAAAAAACTAATCCAGTAGTCAGGGTGGAGTTCATATTTAATTTTTAACACTTTCATTTCCAGATACCTAGGAATAGAAGGAGCATTGATTTGTTACTGTTATGGCTGATATGAGTCAGTTCTCCCTACAGCGCTGCGAAATTAGTGGCGCTGTATAAATAGCTGATGATGAGGATGATGGCTGTAAACAGGATTTTTTCCAAAAGTGAACATGCTGAGCTCCTTGGATTTTCCTGTATAACCCCACCGTGCTGTATGCAAGCCCCATAAACGTAAAAGTAACCATATAAAAGGTCCCAGCCAGGACTAAAGATGCCTTTTCTGGGGTTAGTTAGCTTGTTTCAGACCTAATTTGCCACCAATTGCAGCCCCAAAATGACAGCTGATCCAGATGAACATTTCATTGCGATCTATCACATTTTAATTGGCGATGAAAGCAGTTGTATCAACAGGAATACTAGTACATGGAAATAAACAGGGAATATTGTATTTTAAAATACACATTTTCATTAATCCTTTTTTAGCTACTATCACGAAATTAAACGAGCTCCAAAAAATATACCCTTACATTTATTCTACAACTTCTAACATACATATGAATTTTAAATATGTGATTACTGAAAATGTGTTCTACTTATATGGACCAAAATACAATGGGTATGTAAATTGTTTCCATGTATGTATCTTACATTTTAAAAAATGTATCATGTATTTATTAATTAATGTATTAATGGTTACATATGCTATAGGGGTGCAATAGGACATCTCTATTTGATAAGACCTAGATAATTTGCCTCCTGCAGTCAATCCTGGTGACCAGACCTCTAGGGCAGTGTTGGCTAACCTGTGACACTCCAGGTGTTGTGAAACTACAAGTCCCAGCATACTTTGCTAATATATAGCAGCTTATTGCTGGAAGGGAATGCTGGAACTTGTAGTTTCACAAAACCTGGAGTGTCACAGGTTAGTCAACACTGCTATAGGGCATAATATTGATCCAGGAAGCACTTTGTGACACAAGACAACTGCATGTGTGCATGGGCATCTGATGTACACAAGGACACCTGTGGGCTAAATATATCAAGCTGCGAGTTTCCATCAGGTTTAAAAGTGGAGATGTTGCCTATAGCAACCAATCAGATTTTAGATATAATTTATTTAGTGCATTCTACAAAATGATAACTAGAATCTGATTGGTTGCTATAGGAGTCATGGGAGAGCTGGCAATTCTCCCGCATCTGCCCACTTCCCAGTGAAGTGGGCAGATTTGAAGCCTCCATGATGCAATTCTCCAGGAATCACATAATTTTGGCCCGCCCCCCGTGCTAATATGACGCGTTTGCGTCATTACGTCACAGGGGGTGGGGCCAAAATGACGCAATTAATGAGTTGTTAAAGGTTGGCAACTATGTTCCAAATGAATGCTTACAAGAACTAGCTAGTTTAATGGTTGCTGATATATAACTTCAAGTAGTGTTGTCCCTTATACAGATTGGAGGTAGTCATTTTGTAGCCTGACCTTAAATTAAGCATAATGTAGCCTATCCATTCTAGGAACAAGTGCCTTGTGAATATTAGGAATGGATGATCTCATGTTCCTGGTGAATTGATAGGCTGTGTTCTCATGAATATTGGGACAGCTAACAAATTGGCTGCTTTCACATTCTGTAGGCTTGGGGTGCTCTTTGAACGGAACAGGGCTTACCCGCCCCACCCCCAAGAATATTTTGTTATTCATCTTTGGAGTATTTTATTTTGCCATTTAACATGACATGCTGTGAGCTGTATGTAAATTGTCCTTTGGGCAATATATACTAACACAGCCGGAGGAAGATTAATAGCTTATTGATTTGGTAATGTCATTCATTGACAAAAGTATGACAGGTATACTATCGCCTTTATTTATGTTAATTTCATGCAAAATTTTGAATCAAACTGTATATGATTAAAAAGATGAAATAACTTTAAATGAACTTTCTTTAAAATGAAACAATAATGAGAATGAAACAATAAACAAAGACAATAGCCTACAATTCAGCAAGTTTATATTTGCTGCTAGACAGCAGTTAATGTTATTTTGTTGTCATGTACTAATCTCCCTCTTAGAGAAAGTCATGTTTCAGCATATAAGCGTATTCAAAATACAACTGTAACAAAATAGATTCAGCTTTGAACCACATTATGCTTGTCCTTGATAAATAACCCTCTCAGCATATAATTCTGACTGAGGCACCAACGGCACTGACACACAATGTATTTGCATCCAGCCTACCAACTGCAATTTTGGAAAATGTAGATAATGCTTGTGAGTACATGGAAAATATCCATTAAATTAGTTTATACATGTGGTATCCTATTCTTTAGAATAAATTTATATATATATATATATATATATATATATATATATATATATATATATATTTTAGATTTAAATTTATTAACCCTTGCATCAATGCTATTTTTTTTACTAAATATAATCAAGCCATGCTGGATATCTGAAATTGTCTTTTAGGGAAGATTGCTTAGTGCAACCCTAATGCAGAATTAGAATCATAATTGCTTATCTAACTCTATAGGTAGCCTTAAATAATTGTGCTCGAATAATGCCAAACAAATACCAATTTTACTCCTTGACCTCCATGACAATAATGGTCAGGAACCTCGGCCCTCCGTTTGTCACAAGTCTATGAGGACCCCACTGTGCTGGGTTGCACGGATGCACGGCTCAGGGGCTGGATTGTCAGCTCTGCAGCACAGGAAGCCACCGACAACTTCAAGAAGGTGGTAACCTAATGTCACCTCTACTAGACTTGGAAGTAAAGACTCATAACACACACAAACAAGTAAATAAATAAATAAAATAAATAGTGGCCTTGGACCTCAGCTCCATGTGAGTTTTATTTATTTTGTACACATAGGGGGGTATTTAATTATGAGCGGAGCACCTCTGGAACAGGCATGAAGGCACTCCGCGTTACCGCAACATTGAGAATTTCTCTTCGCCTCCCATAAGGTGGCAAGGAAAGAGCCACAATGTTTCAGTAGCGTATTAACAGAAAAAGTAAGCAGCCAAGATGTTCCTCTGAGCATAATTGAGTACTCCCCTAACTGTCATGCCAACTAGTAAGTAAATGGTAAATCAGGAAACATTTGGTCCTGTATATCATCATCATCATCACAATTTATTTATATAGCGCCACTAATTCCGCAGCGCTGTACAGAGAACTCACTCACATCAGTCCCTGCCCCATTGGTTCTTACAGTCTAAATTGATGATGATGATGATGACTCCGGAGATACAAGAATGAATATTTCTACTTCAGACTAACTCACCTTTGTTGACTGTTAAACTTCTACCGTTTAATAATAAGTCAAAACTATTGGAGAAGTGTTCAACTAGCGGTCCCCTCAGTGCCCGATTTGGTCATTCAAAAACCACAAAACAGCAAAAATGGTATTAGTTAATATAATGCAACATTAAATTGTGACCAGATGACTGCAATTGTTAAGGAAACATATTATATATATATATTCCTGGCACAGACTTGTCTTTTAGGCTATATATTTGGTAATTTTAAACATTACATTAAATAATGCATGATGAATTAATTGCATACTGGTTAGTTCTATATTACATAGCCACATACACAGGTACTATGGGAATTGACTCATATAGAATTAAATAACTTGTGCAAAGAGCCGTAATCTGAATTCCCATATTGTTGCTATACTTAAATTTGTATGTATTTCTTGCTGAAATTATACAATCTTGGCGAGTTTCTTACCCCGTGCTCATAGCAACACAAATATCTTCTAAATTGGCCCCAATGTGTTTTATTGAGTGCAAACCTTTCTTACCTGACTGGCATTGCTTCAGACAGGTTTCCACAATTACGATTGCATCAAAACATCAAGTTGAATTATTGACATTGACATATGAGTCAACATGTACCATCGCCAAGTTTTATTGACATTTTTTATTTTTTTTTGACAGCACTTGCCTATACCATGAATACCCTAAATAAAAGCCTTGCAAATAGCGAATCATCCCATGACACCTAGCAGCTGGCCCCATAAGTATATGCATGAGGCTTGTAATACCCCTCGCATTGAGTGCACTAGATTAGTAAATATCTGATTATATTTTATTTGTTAAGACCAATTTTTTCATAGCCGGGAGTTTATTTATTCAATCTAATGCATTACTTTCCCAAGAAAATGTTTATTATACAGTAGTGTGATTATTTAGTAGGAGGAAGGACTGGAAAATATATACACAAACATGATTGTTAACTCTGTGTTATACACATCAGGCAGCAGTGGCAGGAAGGAAAAATACAACAACGGAATAACTTGTATAAATACATTTGAGATATAATATGTAAACAATTAAATATTTTTAACGGTAAATTGAGTTAGGTGCTAACTTCTAGAACGTGATCTTTGTTGTTTATTTATTGCAAGTTTTAAAGAAACCTGTAGAGAATACAGACTTTTGTCCTTACATTTTGCACATTGCCTTCACTTTCTAGCAATATATAATATAATGCAGACAGAAAACAATGGGGGTTATTTATAAATAAATTGCCAATTTGTGAATGTGCAGTGAACAGTGTTAATCAGTCAACAATGAGCTCTGATTGAGACAATAAAAACAAATGTCTGACTGCAGTGTTGCCATTGCAAATCTGCAAAGTCACACAATCTCAGTGTACGACACACAGTAGGGGGTAAATGTATCAAGCTGAGAGATTTCCGGCGGGTTTGAAAAACCAATCAGATTCTAGCTATCATTAATTTAGTACATTCTACAAAATGACAGCTAGAATCTGATTGGTTGCTATAGGCAACATCTCCACTTTTCAAACCCGCTGGAAAACTCTCAGCTGGATACATTTACCCCTGTGAGTCAGTCAGTTTCACAGGCAGGCACTGGGTGATTTCACACCCACCAACTGTACAGTTATTTGCACGACAGTCCCAATTGCCTCCTTGTATTGGAGACTTGGACTGATCAGTTTTGGGCGTGGCCATAAGTGTTAGAACTTCCCCATTTGGAATGTTGGCTACACTGTACTATGACTGTTCTCCATTGTATACTCTGTTCAAAGAGAGGGCACTAGGAACAAGACCCTCAATGCTGTGTATCCATTCACAGCACTCATGTTTTCTGTCATTGGGAATGAGAGAAGCTGTATTGTGAGCTGGGGGTATGTACTTGGGATAAGTGGGTGGACAAGTGGATAAGTTGGCAGCACAGTGGCCTAGTGGTTAGCACTTCTGCCTCACAGCACTGGGGTCATAAGTTCGATTCCCGCCCGTGGCCTTATCTGTGTGGAGTTTGTATGTTCTCCCTGTGTTTGTGTGGGTTTCCTCCGGGTGCTCTGGTTTCCTCCCACACTCCAAAAACATACTAGTAGGTTAATTGGCTGCTATCAAAAATTGACCCTAGTCTGTGTGTGTTTGTGTGTCTGTATTAGGGAATTTAGTCTGCAAGCTCCAATGAGGCAGGGACTGATGTGAATGAGTTCTCTGTAAAGAGCTGCGGAATTAGTGGTGCTATATAAATAGCTGATGATGATGATGATATGGGGCCATATGTTAACATTAAGAGGCTATAGACTAACATTATATAAATATATAGTAGCAAAAGAGGCAATATGGTGACATATAATAGGTTATATTATGGCACTGAAAGGCTATATGGCAGCATTGTGAGGTAATATGTTCTCAATTCATTTTTGTTCTCCGTTAAGATCAAAATATGATTTTGAAATGTCAGTTTCTCGGCACCACGAAGGGTTAACTGTTACAGACAGCTGAAAAATTGTTACAATATTATAAAGACTAAAAAACTAACTGTCATTTCGGTTGCCTGCCAGGTTCCATAACAGCAAAAAAAAATGGAGGGGAGTAGGAGCTCAGACTATTATATTTTCAAACTGAATGGACAAAAGTCAGCTGAACTATCTAGACTGAACATATATAACGTAGAAACAACAAGGTCAAATAAACCTACGATACAGAGACTTCTATACGTTAACTATTAATAATATTCAAAAATGGAAAACATGCGGAAATGTGTCACAAGCTTATTAGAGCTGAAAATATTTTACATAAATTTGTGAAGGAGATCATCATCATCATCATCATTTATTTATATAGTATCACTAATTGCGGAGATATGTTCCTACAAATAGAAGACTTTCTGCAAATAGTTTCACTAAGGCTGGGCTAGGGAGTAATTTACATGAGAATTCTATGGGATTGTATAACCTGTGTTCAGAATGCTACAGCAATTTAGGCTATCATGTAATACTGTTTATGCAGATTACCTATGTATAATGGACATGTTGCATACACTTTTTGAAATACTTGCTATAGCAAAGTCCCTTTCTTAGGCTACAGATCATCATCATCATTCCGCAGCGCTGTACAGAGAACTCACTCACATCAGTCCCTGCACCATTGGGGCTTACAGTCTAAATTCCCTAACACACACATACACAGACAGAGGGAGAGAGACTAAGGTCAATTTCATAGCAGACAATTAGCCTACTAGTATGTTTTTGGAGTGTGGTAGGAAACCCATGCAAAACACAGGGACACATACAAACTCCACACAGATAAGGCCATGGTCGGAAATCAAACTCATGACCCCAGTGCTGTCAGGCAGAAGTGCTAACCACTAAGCCACCGTGCTGCCCTCATATACTTGTTCCATTCCATGGGCAGCACGGTGGCTAAGTGGTTAGCACTTCTGCCTGACAGCACTGGGTTCATGAGTTCAAACCATGACCTTATCTGTGAGGAGTTTGTATGTTCTCTCCGTGTTTGTGTGGGTTTCCTCCGGGTGCTCCAGTTTCCTCCCACACTCCAAAAAGATACTGGTAGGTTACCGGTAATTGGCTGCTAAAAAATTTACCCTAATCTGTGTGTCTGTCTGTGTGTGTGTGTGCGTTAGGGAATTTAGACTGTAAGCTCCAATGGGGCAGGGCCTGATGTTAGCGAGTTCTCTGTACAGCGCTGTGAAATTAGTGGCGCTATATAAATAAATGATGATGATGCATGACGCCTGCACTCCCTTCAGACACAGTTTTCGCAAAACAGCAAGTAGAACTTTTGTATTACTGTGAAAGTTAAAAGAAAAATAATGCTATGATCAGGCAAAATAGTTTACAGATTTGCCCCAGAAAATCATTTTTACATATTTTCATTCTCTACAGGAACGACAATAGTAATAGCATTTACCCTTTTATCTACAAGTCTGAATAACTCAAATATTCAACACAACCTCTATGTCACTATACTCACATTGGTCCATGACCATTTCACTTTTTATAGCAAGAAATATGTAGCAAACAAATCACTCAATTACAGAGTATCTTTTCAAGAAAGAATAGCAAAGTGTTAATGTCATTATTTGGACTCATATGAACATAAAGGCACATGTGAAATTCTGTCTGTAAATACATCTTATATTTTGAATTAATTGTTAATGCTAAACCTTAAATTCGTACAAATCGAACACACTATTAAGAACATATTAAATACCGTTCACTTTAAAATTTAATTGTATTACCCATAACTCAAAGTGTGACACAGTTACCGAGCTCCTCATCTGTTTGATATTTTCTTTTTCCCATGAGACTGACACTGTAATGTCTCTATCAGACATTATGACAAGTTCCTTTACCAGCTGTATATACTGCTGAAAACAATTCTACATCAGCAGTCTAATAGGAAAACTAATTTATAGCTCTTAACACAGATAAACCACTGACGTGTTGTTAGTTTTTTATATTTATGTTGTCTATTCAAAAATAACGCATCTGAGAGGTAGACAAGGGGTAAGATAATTTTAGAGAAAATAAATCTACATCCATTTGAGCAATGGAGGGCAACAGAGAGCCTGGAGTCCCACACAATATGCAAGAGGATGACTATAGTGCAGATCCATTAATAGAGGTTTCCGCATATCAGTGACATCCTGGGTAAATTTGCTAAACTGCGGGTTTGAAAAAGTGGAGATGTTGCCTATAGCAACCAATCAGATTCTAGCTGTCATTTTGCAGAGTGCACTATATAAATGACAGCTAGAATCTGATTGGTTGCTATAGGCAACATCTCCACTTTCTCAAACCCGCCGTTTAGTAAATCTAGCCACCTGTCCTTCAAGTGTCAGGGCCAGGAACCAGTCAACTCCGAAGACAGTGTTTCCCAATGCTGGTCCTCTAGCTCTCCAAGATCCTAAGGATCTCTGTGCTTATACAATGTCTTCTTTGGTTACAAAATTAATAAAAATAAAACATGAAATTCAAAATTAAATTAAACAACAATTATTGGCAATATAGGAAGCTGAGGTCCAAAATCTGCACCGGGTCTCTTAGGCTTCTTATGAAACCACTGGCTGCATGTGATGCTAAAAGTGGTTACATGTGGACCTCCTGTACAGAATATTTCTCCCTCTTTGGTCCTGTTAAAGGCTAATAAAATTATTAATCATAATTTACAAGTCAATCTGACTTTTAAATAACAGTCCCCTCACTGTAGGGTGTAATCGCAATGCATCGGGATTAGCGGATGAGTATAACCGCTTCATAACTTTGTATTATAATCGCGTTGTTTATTGATTCTCTTTCAGTATTTTCATGATTCTTTGTCCATAGGAGTTTATTACACAAAGGAATTCAGGGGCACATCAGATGGTGGAATGCCTCAAAAAGATTGTCAGTTTCAAGTCAAGTACACATTGTTGGAATCCTGTGTACCCTCTACACATACTCATCAAGGAGGTTCCACATTCATGTGCTACATGAATAAACAGTCAGTATTTAATTTATGTGCAAAACAGAATACGAATTTGCACCCCTTGCATTGTAACATGGTTTTGTCCAGGAGACTTAAATAAGAAGTTTCTTAAGTTAAAATCCTTAATGCATTAGTCCCAGAGTTATCAAGTATTTGTGTGACAGATAAAAAACAGGTAGTATTTTCCTTAAATTAAAAATAATAAACTAATTTGCAACCCTTACATTGTAACATGGTTTGTTCAGGATAAAATTTACCCCTTTTTTTTGCCTCAATCTCCTTTATGACAGGCCTAACAAGTTTAACCTTTCACAACTTTAGAATCACCCTTCTTGACTGTGTTTTATATATGTGGTATTTATGTGTGTCTGAAGGTTTCTTTATAGTGGGCAAAGTGCCCCTAGAAATGTGTTTCTCAACTGAAGTACAGCTAGAGGGCGCAAAATAGGAATCAATAAAAGTATCAGATGAGATCCAAACACTGCCAGCTTGAGTTTGGTGCAAAATTTAATTGTTTTTTTAAAGTGACAATAGCTCATACTTGCCAACTTGCTAAAGTTGGCTTCCGGGAGCGGTGGGCGTGATGGGGGCACATCATTTTGGCCCCGCCCCCGTGACGTAATGATGCAAACACATCATTTGACAACAGGGGGCCAAACACCGCCATTCCCGGTGAATCGCAGCGTTTTGGATCTAATTCTGCGCACTTCACTAGGAAGTGGCCAGAGTTCTGCCAGATGCGGGAGATTGCCACACTCTCCCAGAAGTCTCCCGGACATTTCGGGAGAGTTGGCAAGTATGCAATAGCTGTGTTGCCTCCTTTAAAGCAAGTAACAACCCTAAATATATGCATTCACCATTTGATCTAATTTTAATATTCTAACAGTGGCTGAAATGTCAATGCATTGAATCTATAACAGATGGCAATAGGGGAGATGTGATGCAGGCTCTCTTGGTTAAAAAATAAAACAAATTATTTTTTTTTTTATATATGTAATAATAACACATGTAAAAAATAAATAAAAGACCTATACATCCATTATAACATACGTATAATTGCAATTGGTATCCTTAAACTCAGGAGAATGAGCTGATACATTTTTGAGATTTCACTATTTCGGTTAAAGTAACTATGGGAAGAATCATGGAAAAGTTTTTTGTTTTTGTTTTTGCTTTTTATGCAAAAAATACCAGTTTTAATTCAGTTAATTTAATAAATAAAATAATATTTATTGAACTATGCTAGCACAAGAAAGCTCTATAATTCCTGACTATAAAACATTGGGAAATTGAATAGGGTACACAAAATAATCACAAATCACATCTCGGTTAAATAAACACATAAAAAAAGTGAAGATATAAAACAACCCTAGTCATAAAGGGGTTAAGGATTCAGGGGTGTGGCTAATGGGACTTCAAAAGCAACACTAGACATCATTGCTGCAGGATGCAAAAATACATAACACATTTCTGAGACCAATATATTTCACTAACCTCCTGAACCATGATCAACTCTTCCTTACACTTAAAATATTGTAAATAATGCCTATTGCAGTGCATCCAGTAATTTAATCCTCTTAATCATAAAAAAACTGACATAATGCAAAATTTAGTATTGCTCTCATATATCTTATATTTAGTGTTCTAATTAGATGTCTCTGCTATGAAGTTTGAAAGAGAAGTCTAATTTATATATTAGTACAAATGATGTTAATCAAGGTTAAATATGTTAATGTTGAAGTTTCTGGAGTTCCGTTTATTATATATTTGTCCAAACTGTTCAGATAACTGTTGTCTTGGTTTCAGTTTCATGGATATTTATGAAAATGAATAGTAGGAGTATTTGCAGCAAGACATCTTAAACACAAAATTAGTTTCAATAGTGCTATTTAGTTTCAATAGTCCGGCAGACTCAAGTGGCTGAAACTCTGGAATCTTGTAAAGGCAATTAAACGTTTTTGCTAAAAGTTATGGATTTGTCATTGAAAGTAAGCCCTGCCATCGATCTGGCCAAATCTCTCCCAGTTCCTCCCTGAAGCTCCCGTGATTGGTTGAAACACCGCCCCGTTTGCGTAGACCCCGTCCCTGTCAAAGCCTACAATTTGGGACTGTCTCACCAAAATATTCACAAGACATTGACTTCTAGGGGATTGATAAGCTACACCCTAATGAATATTGCTACAAATCACACAATTGTTGCTTCCACTAGCGTTATACACGATGCCCAGTGGATACACAGTTCAAAACGTCTAGGTTTTGCACAAATGAACCTTTGTGATCCACTTATCGCACATCAGTCTTAAATAGTTGTGATATTTGTATGTACATTTTCGAGTTTTACCCTGGGAGCCAGTTTATCTATAGGAAATTGAGCCATATTAAACTCTATAGTGGCTCACAATCTACGATCCACCAGGGCTTGCACTGGCGCCGGATAAGGATGAAAATTTGCTCTTGTCCTATGCTGAGAGGCGGCCAAATGAGGTTGAAAATTTACCTTCAAACACCAAGGGTAAATCAGGCATGGTCAACAAAGGGCAAATGGGCACAGGCAACCCCGCGTTAAGTATGTCGTACAAGAAAAGAAACAATGTTAGTTCCAGTGGCAGTGGTTCAATAGAAATCAATCTGTGTTTGCAGATTCTGATGACCTAGCTTTAAAAAAATTAAATTACATTACGCAACCTATTTTCAGAAACTATTTGCTAAGTTGTATCAAGCTGTGATGATAAAGAGAAAACAGACATGCACTAAATGCAGTCACCAATCAGCAGGCACGCATGATTAAAAAAAAATACCTGCCCTATAAACAGCATCTGTATAAAACATTATATTGTGAAAAAAAGTAAAAGTTATCATAGGCTATGTGAGATTGCTAAGCCTGTGTATTTCATTCCACAAAAAACAATACTAGCCAGTTCCATGGCTGCTAGTTCTCAATCACCATCATCACTCAGAGCGACCCACTCTGAGGACAGTGGCAGGTGGGGAGTTTGACTGGGGCGGTACACCTGTCAAACCATAATGCAGGTGTTCTAAAGCGAGCTCAGGGCGGACAGAAACCTCCCGTGGAGCAGAAGGGCTAATAATTCCACGGTAAAATTGCAAACCAGCCGGTTATGGATGCAAGTAGAAGATGATAGCTACTTGCCAGTATTTCCACTGCTGATCTAAAAGGCGCAGAGTCTAACGCACCCTTGGTGTTCACCAGGGTCCCCCACAAAGAGGATTGGACTTGCAGTTCTCCAAATCAGTTACTAGTGAAGTAGGTAGGTGAACAAAGAGAGATCAGATGGTCTAAGTTCAAAGCCATCTAGGAGTGTAGTACAGAATCAATATCCAAAGGGAAGTCAGAAAAAGCCAGAGGTCAGAAGCCAAATGGTGACAGCAGAAGAGAATCGGAGAGTAGAGAGTAGTCTAAACTAAGCCAAGGGCTTAACTGGATCCTGGAAAGGAAGAGAAGGTACACAGCAGCGGGATTCATGAGCAAGGGAAACAACTGGAGCAAGGAGAGACTAATGGTCCCTAATGGTGACAGAGTCTGCTTTATATAGGGGAGCTATTAAGCTGTCTCCGGCGACCGATGCCGGCAGAGATCGCCGCCGAGACCGAATGCGTTTGATCCTGCCTGACCACTGCCGCATCCTACAGCCTAACACTGTTTGGAATTATAGTGTATTTTATTACTACTACATTTTATGCTTCCATGAATAATAATAATTAAGTTAAACTCAATTATTACAATAACTTTAACAATAACAATTGTGTGGAGCTTAAGCTTGATAGCACGGGTTTCCTTCAGGTTCCCCGGCTCTCTCCTGTGCATGTAGGTCAACTGGCCTATGTCTAAGTTGTTTATGTATCTAGTGCAGGGAAATTAGATTGTAAGCTCCATTAGGGCAGGCTCTGATATGGATACATAGCAAAGCACAATTTATTCTACCTTTACATGCACGGGGCATGTAAGGCAGAAACCCATTCAACCCATCTTATCAGCAACAACTAAGAAAGTGTGTTGTGTTGGGCTAAGAAAAAATATGGACACATCAGGATTGTGCAAACATTGCCTGTCCTAATTAAACCTGTTTCCCTCTATTTCCTGATGATAAGTCATTGTGAAAAACTGTATGGAGTCCTTTGATCTACTGTATCTGCCAGTGGCCAACCAATGTATTTTTAACACTTTTTTTCAGGCCAACAAATTAAAGCTGATGGACGGATGGAGGTGCAATTTGCTATTATGTAGATGTGCTTAATAAAAGTTAATGTGCAGTTTACATTTGGAGGTTCTCTACTGTTCTATACTATACAGTCTGGTATTCTCATCAAAAGAACTAGTTGATGGCTTTATTGAGAAATCATTGCTCTCAGAGATTAAATAAAGTAATGTATGAGCATTGTAGAGTACAACAGTATGGGGGTCAATAGGGTAAATACTATTTGGAATGAAAGTAAAGCTTTCCATTGGGAGATGTGGTCATTTCAAATTATTACAGGGAACCTATTAGAATTTCTTTCCAATACCTCTTTTTAGGAACAAACTACCACATCTCACTTCTAGGCTACTACATGAATTAATACTTTAGCTACAAGAGTAGGTCATTTCTAGGTCAAGAGCATCACCAGCATTAGTCTCCTCAATGCCTTTCCCCAAATAACCTGCCTGCCACATTCTCACATGCTTGATTGAAATGTTTCTAGTATACTTTTGGAATGAAATACACAGGCTTAGTGACTCAATATTTTAAAATGAATACATTTTTGATCTCACACAGTGATAGAGGCTCAAGTTTCCAAGAACTACTATCTTCTTTTTCCCATAAAGCTGGCACATATCGAATAAACTGTTGGGAAGACAAGGGATAAATTAGCCATTTATGCTACTTAAAGCTTGCCTTTGGGTTTTCTTTCTTGACACGTTATCATCATTCATTTCTTCTAATGTAATAGCACTATTGCAACAAAGAGACGTTTTCTATGGTAGTTAATTTATAAAGTGCTTTTTAAAGACTGGAAATTCTGATTCTAAAAAAAAAGGTATAATTCATGTATTAGGATGACAATAATGTCCATTTTATCCAACAATAACCCATAATATATAATAATATATATCATAATGTATCAATAATATCTGTAATAATTATTACATATATATTATTGCTTAGTACATATGTATATCAGTAATATATCAGATAAAGTACAGTACAATACTACTCATCATCATCATCACCATATATATATAGCGCCACTAATTTTGCAGCGCTGTACAGAGAACTCACATCAGTCCCTGCCCCATTGGGGCTTACAGTCTAAATTCCCTAACATACACACAGAGAGAGACTAGGGTCAATTTTGATATCAGCCAATTAACCTACTAGTATGTTTTTGGAGTGTGGGAGGAAACCAGAGCACCCGGAGGAAACCCACACAATCACAGGGAGAACATACAAACTCCACACAGATAAGGCCACGGTCGGGAATCTAACTTATGACCCCAGTCCTGTGAGGCAGAAGTGCTACCCACTAGGCCACTGTGCTGCCAACTTATCCACTTGTCCATCTACTTATCCCAAGTACATTCCCCCAGCTCACAATACAGCTTCTCTCATTCCCAATGACAGAAAACATGAGTGCTGTGAATTGAACTCATGACCCCAGTGCTGTGAGGCAGAAGTGCTAACCACGAAGCCACCGTGCTGCCAATACTCATGCAATAATGTTCTAAATTAAATATACTATACCATATTTTTGCCTATGTTGCCAATACTACTCAGTCTACAAAGATAAGTGTATGATTCAGATACATTGTGGTGTACAGCACTGATTCCCAACTAGTGTGCCAGGATACATTTTGGTGTGACAATAGCAGGTTGAATGAGTGACAATGTATAGGTACCAAAAGAAATATGTTAACCCTCCATGTCCACCACATTTGCGTTCACTACGTTAAAGTGGCTGTGGACTGCGTCCGTGCAAAATGTGCGGCAATCATAATCAAAACTGCTCCCGTCTTGTGTAGACCATAGAATTTACACGTGGTAAGGAATGTATTGCAAAGATTTGCATTAACCAAAAGATGACGTATCTTTAAGTGGCTTGCAGAACCCATATCATCATACTGTTCCACGTACCTCTGATCCACCTCTCAGGGCGCAAGTGGATGGATAGATATATGCAGCAAATATAATGACAGTTGTGTATATGCGGAGCGTGAAAAATGTAATGTGATACGCAAAAATTACAATATGCAAATGATCTAAATCACACCCAATGGGGCTGATTTAATTTTTCAGATTGAGTGATGAGGCTCCCTAGGACCTTTGTGCTGGAGCATTGCCGACTTTTCCTTGCACTTCTTAAAGGTGCAAGCAAAAACCATCAATGTTCAGGGTACCGTAATACCCAGAAGTCTGCGCAGCCGCACATAGCACAAGGCTCTTGTGGGACCTGGTACTGAATGGAATTATCCCCTATATGTCACGACCTGCTGGCAGTTAATCTAACTTGATTAAATCGGGCTGTTCCAACAAGCGAAGAAAAGATATGGCCTTGCAGATCAGCCTCTACTACATTACATCAAGACATTTTTTTTTTCACTTTAAATACTTTTATTTTATATTTTCATAAAAGCTTGTCCGTGAAATATTTTTATGAGGTATCATTTCCTAGACTCAAAAAATCACCTTTGAACAGGGCTCCAATGTTTTGAAAGGTGATCCTCTTTTACCCAAGTATGGCAAATCTTATGCCATTAGAGGTCATTTTACCTGTGGAATACCTTTGGTTGTATATTCTATCAAATGTCCACGTGACTTATTATAAATGGTAAAGAACACACAATTCATACATGATCCCATATTCAAACCTAAATCCACTATTAGGCAACCTAATTTGGATATCGTTTTACTCCATTTCATCACTTTCAAGTACTCCCTCTCACAATGACATTTTTCAAGTTATTGAACATGTTACTAGATTTTACAGACATGGTGACAAAGTTAACATACTTTAAAAAGGGAGATATTCTGTATCTATACATTACACATAACGAGTCCAGATTGTGATTTATATTATTTTTCTAAATTAAATATTCCTTCTGTTGACCTGGACACTACATGTGTTGACTTTACAGAATCTTGTTTAATGTTTAATTTTGTTTTAAATTTATACCATTGCTCTCTCTCTCTCTCTCTCTTTATATATATATATATATATATATATATATATATATATATATATATATAGTGGGGTTTTTTCAATAATGAGTAAATAATGACAATATCATCATCATTATTTATTTATATGGCACCAAAAAAACTTGGCAGCTCTGTACAACCAGTATAACAGGTCATCCAAAAACAAATCATACATAGATACAGAATAAGGACATAGGATGTTGAAGGAGAAGGTGCAGGCATGAGACAAAGGGTAGAGAAGGCCTTGATTGTGAGAGCTTACAATCTAGAGGGAGAGACGAAAGGACTAGAAGGACAAGACAATAACTGGTATTGCCCATAGGGAATAGTATCAGGTGCAGGTAGGATAGGCTATATTGAAAAGGTGGGTTTTGAAAGCACACTTTAAAGATTTAATGTTGGGAGTGAGTCTGGTCAGGTGGGGTAAGGGATTGTATAAGAGGGGAGCAGCACAGGGGAAGTCTTGGAATGAGAGGTGGCAATCAGAGAGGAGACAAGATGCAAGTCAGATATAAGAGGACATGATGTGATGGGATCAGAGGTTTATAAAAGGGGGTGTTTGTGATAGTCAGTATCTTGAATTAGATTCTTGAGCTTACGGGGAGCCAATGTAGGAGTATTAATGGTGTATTAGATGGGGAATGGTGAGAGAGGAAGATCAGTTTGGCAGCATTTAGGATGAATTGGAGTGGTGTTAGACAGGAGATGGGAAGGTCAGATAGAAGAATATTACAGAAGTCCAGACAGGAGATAATAAGATAATTGAATAAAAGTTTTTGCAAAGTCCAGAGTGATAAATGGATGTATTTTAGCAATTTGTCAGAGGAGGAGGCAACAAGTTAATGGGACTGAATGTGTGGAGTGAAGCTGATAGCAGATTCAAGGATAACATCAAGGCAGCGGGCATGAGGGAGAGATGGGAGCTTTATGTTGTCAATGGTGATGGGGACTAGCGGCACTGGTCGTGACATTGGTAGGAGGGAAGATAATGAGCTCAGTTTTGGACGCGTTAAGCTTTAACTAGTATTGCAACATCCTAGTGGTCATGTCGGTGATGCAGTTGAACACATAAGCCCTGGTGGTGGCCGGTAAATAGCATATCTCCAATTTGGTACTAGTGTATAAAGCATGCTTGTAATCAGAGGTAGTCTTTTCATTGAATATATGCATTGGTCACCTAATCTGGTAACTAGTTTATGGCAAGACCCCCCATCAAAATACATAAAATATCCACCAGGCTATTGCTCTGCTGTTTGCTTTTACTTGTAGTGGAAGATCCACCAGCTATCATTTACATCTAGCAGACAGCTCCTGGCTTGCTGATTTGATGATAGTGGCATACAGGAAACTTTATATAGTTTGTTCTCTGACACTGTTAGCAAATTAAAGCACCGGAAGCTGACTGCAATACGGAGATTGCAGCTCCTAGAGGCTCTTTCTCTAACAATAATAAGCACGTTGCACAGCTGGGGCAGTATAAACTTTGGTAGCTCTATACTCCCAATGGAGGCTCTGCTTTAACCACAGATTTTTACAAATACTGAACTGAATGACAACTTTAATTTGCACATTAAATAAAATAAAGAAAAAATGTTTCTCTATGATATATGGCCTGCCGTTTTAGTGTCTGGATAAAATAAATCTGCCTTGCAAATTAAAATTGCATAGAAATCAGCTAAAATCAAATTAGAGGAATTTTAAAGCTCTATGCTGATAGTCCATTATATTTAAAGCACATGACCCCTTTTGAATGGGTGTCAGTGAGGGTTTAAACAAGTCTTAAATAGTTACAGTATATAAAATTGAAGTACAATTTTATTGTGGGTTCAATTGAAACTTCAGCTATTTTATCTTTTTTCTCTCTTGTAATGCATATACTTATTAGCGTAATTATTGATCATCTTTGGCCCAGGTCTTTTGCCAGCTCATTTTCAATACATTGGTAATATCTTTTTTGATGAAAGATCACTTAAGTATGTGTTTAAAGATTTTGGGTAATTGCTCTAAATGAACATACATATTCATAATGATAAGGCCTTATGTCTAGGTCATTATATCGAAAATATGGCTCGTCTTTCTGAGTTGGACATAGATCACATACATAGTGATATATGAGTAATGCCATTAGACAAATTTAAAACACAATCAAATTGAAATATTTAAACTTTCACATATGAAGTAAAAGGATATGGTCCCTGTTAGCTTTGTTGAAAAGTGTAATTTAATTATATATTTCCTTGCCTCTGTAAAATTCTCAGTCCACAGCTAGACAGTGGCTAAAGGTATTCGATAAGGGACAACAATCTTAAATTGCAAACTATAGCATGTCAGTTACCACTGGCCAACACATATTGTTGGGAGAGATAAAGAAAGCCTTACACTAGCATAAACAACAATTATTGCAATCTACCTAAGACTGCTAAAGTCTACAGCCAAGTCACAATGTAAAGTCTATACTTACATTATTGAGTTAAAGGTAGGGCTTCAAACTATTGGAATTAAAGGAAATAGCCAATATTGAATTTGATCATACGAATGTGTTATGAACAGTATTTTTATGATTTACTTTTGAATTTAGTTTAGAGATTAATTAATGGCCTTACCAATGCCATAATTATGCCTTCCTGCTCCGACCAATGCACCTCTAACTTATAGGATGGTGACAGGTAGAGGCCATGTATGACTTTGGGAGGATAGAACATGATAAGGTCTGTTTTGGACATGTTGACCTTTTGATAACATTGGGATATCCATGTAGAAATAACAAAGGGACAGTTGGTCACACAAGATAGTAGAGAAGGGGAGAGGTCAGTGGAAGAGAGATAGGTTTGGGTTTTGTTAGTGTAGTTTTAGTATTGGAGGCCGAATGAGATAATTAGTTGACCGAGAGAAGAGGTGTACAGTAAGAAAAGCAGTGGGTCTAGAACAGAGCCTTGTGGAACCCCCGTTAGTGGAAGTGGAAGGGAGAATGTGCCAGAGGTAGACACTGAAAGAACAGATAGATAGGTAGGATGGGAGCCAGAGGACCAATGGAGTGATTGGTGTGCAGGAGAAAAGGATGATTAACAGTAAACAAATATAGATAAGCTGACAAGCACCAATCAATACACAAAGAGAGAGAAAACCACAAATGTCCTAATGTATAGGGGTAAATCTGCTTCAGGGTTTTCTTAGTCCTGGCCTCAATATAGTTTAATTCCTAGGAAATAGACAATCTTATAAAGTTTCCCCTATAGAGGCACCACCATAAAGATCATTGATACCTCCTTTCCGGTGAATGTCTCCTTCGGTAATTTCTGATCCTAGTGTCTCTGTGGATATTTGTGAGATGAAAAAAAACGCCCTCTGTGGAGACCTCCGCAACTTTGTCCGTACACACTAACAAACCTGCATCCCCGTCCAAGAACAGTAGGAACAACTCTCGCGGGAGCCAATCAAAATGGACATCCAGAGGTCATATGAAAAAAAAAAAAAAAGAAATGTCCACATAGCGTAATTCTGTGTAAACAATCACACTGGATGCTTTATTGCTACACTTACAATAGTAAAAGAATCGATAACACAGATGGTTAAAAAACACCAACTACTGTATATATTAGACCCGTACCAGATATCCCACAATGAAAGTCTTCAAATATTAATCTCCGCTCATGCCCGACATAGAACAGAGAAGGTACAAGATCAAGATATTCACAGGTGTAATTGAATCCCCACTTTCCACACCAACGCGTTTCAACCCGCCTGGAGCCTTTTTCAAGGTGAATGAGTGGAATGTAAGAAGTCTTCAGCCTTATATCCTGTGACTAATGTACTTAATTGAACATTAATAAATGAAAATTGAAAATAAAAAATAGTGTAAATATAAATTGTAAGCCTTTGAACGGTAACGTAAATGATAGATTTTGACTTTTAGTTGCCACCAAATGTAACTCTCTTTTCAATATTTGTTTGTTAGCAACAGAGAAGAGACATTTTTGTAGTGTTCACAATGCTTAAAGCAAAGAATGACAAAGAACGACTGATGGTGTAGGACAGTAGATATTTTAGTTTGTGAATAGAATTGAAGATTCCAAGGGGTTGTACATCCTCTGTTACATTAAAACACTAACTGTTAGACACGCTCTCTCTAATAACTCAATAGTGAGACTTAATCATCATTTCTATGAGCGTGTCTGTAAACTATTTTGCTGTTTAAAGCACACCCAGAAAAATGTTAGATTTGAGAAGCATGTATTTATTATGATTTACTGTTGAACAGTATATAATGTAAAGCCCACTCAATTGACCACTAAACAAGGCAGAGCCAATTCCCCTTATGGTGATTAACAGAAAGAATAAGTTAAGAACCTGCAAAAACGTGGAGGCACCTCTCAAATGCTGTTTATTCTCCTTTTTGTGAGGTCATGTGCTCATTTTTCAGTGGCGGTGTTCATTATTAGATGACTAATCCCATTGGTTAACTGAAGAAAACATGTGACCACTGCAGAGGTGTAATGTCCCTCTTATAAGCATGCTAGCCATAGCAATAGGTTTTTTACTGTGCTCTAATGCAAAGCTAGATCTATTGCTATGAGAAGGTATATTTAAAGTAGAGATGGGCGGGCTCGGTTTCCCCAAAAACCAAGCCCACCGAACTAAAGGGATACGAGTACCGAGCCAAGTCAGCTCGGTACTTTCGTGCCAAATCGGATTCCAATCGAGGCAAACGTCATCGTGACGTCGTCGGATTTCGGATCTCGCAAGTTTTGGAAATTATAAATATTGTCCTCCACGGTGATCTAGCGCCATTTGAGAGAGGGATACAGAAGAGGTAGGATAGATTGAGAAAGAGAGTAGGTGTAATGTACAAAAAGTGTATGGTGTTATATACACCTAAAGACAAGAGGTCCATTGCTGAATTTGTCATTGCTGAAATACAAATACAAATATACAAGTCCTTGCAGGCTTTTTTTCTGATTTTGCACCAAAAAGTGTAGGGTCTAATATACACCCAAATAGAAAGGCTGCGTTGGTAATTTGTAAATTGTATATGCTACCTCTACTAATATGATATGAACCATAGGCAAACCGAGGCTGGGTTTCCTAGTGACTGGAAACCCCCCTCCAAGCTAGGGGCACTGTATAATTGAGGTGGCTGGACCCTGCATCTGCTTCACACGGCTCTGCTTGAAAAGTGAGACCTAACACTAGTGCACACAGCATTGCCCATGTATATTATAGGAATATGAAGAGTTGGAGAGCAGCCAAGCACTGTCTAATGCTGGTTATGCCCACTGGCGGCGTGGTGTGGAATCCCCCCTCTACAAATCCTGCGTTTGCACCTGTAAACTGCAATGTGTTTGTGTCGTTGCTCTGTTGCTTAACATCCAGCCAGCTCGCTGCAGTATTTGGCTGAAAGTGTATGAAAAGCATATTGTGACCTGTGATATGGTAAAAATGGAACGGAAATCACTGGAATTTAGTATTAGTAAGGTTAATAATAATGTAGGTACAAAATAATACCGAAATTATGTGATTTTACCCCAAAAATTGGAATTTTGTAAAAAATAGCTAAACAAAACCAAAACCAAAACACAAAGGTAATCCAGATCCAAAACCAAAACCAAAGCCAAAACATGGGGTTAGTGAGCATCTCTAATTTAAAGTGACTCAAGGGGTGAGGATTATAAATTTGGGTGAGCATTCCTGATTTCCTGATTTAGTTGGTAGCAACAATGACTTTAACATGCTGGAAATTAATCACAACTTTGTTATACACTGCAGATTTAGATGGTTGTGTTGTAGTCTTAAATACCTCTGATAGCAAAATTAAAGCTTTATGTCAACTTAGTGACATTTTCACCATTAACAAAGAACGCTACTTTAGAAGTTCAATTATACATTCTTTGTTTTCTTGGGGTCTGTCACTTCCAAATAGGAAGCAGTATGTTTGTTGGTATAGTTAATGATCGTCTTTTAGTTTGAAGTAGACCTGCTGAATTATTAATGTTTATTACACAAACTAGAAAATTAGAAACTAAAAAAAAAACAACTAAAAAATAAAACTAGAAAATTAGAAACTAAAAAAATGTTTAAATCACTGATTTAATCCCTTTCACTTAAATTATGACCTCAACCTCTAAGAATAGGGGTAATTGTGTTATTTTACACCATGACAACAAGACAGTTTGTGTCTTCCTGTACATGTTTTGCATGTTTTAAGTATTCAAGGTGTTTTTTTTTGTTTTGTTAAAAGTGTTTTTTTAACTGTTAAACCTGTGACCATTACTGATGTGAAGAGATGTGTGTTATGGGAAGACCTATGTAAAAACTAGAGTCATACATTTGTATTCATTTAGCTATAATTAAGGGCAGATGTAGCCTATCACTCACAGTGGTTTTGAAAGTGCAAGAGTTGTTATTTTTATATCGAGCTGTTTTATGGATTTATACAGTCGCTCACCCACATGGAAGAGCTGGTTTTAGTTGTGACTTGATTATTCAAAGCTGGTGAGTTAGAGCTTTTTGTTCAACTGAAGATCAATGCTTTCACTTTAATGGTTTTTTTTTCACCACCCAGATACCCTTTATATAGCAAAGGGAATTTATAGAGACACAAGTAAAAATGTACATATAATTAAAATGATCAAATGTGACATGAGACATAAAGACAGACTACAGGGTATATTTACTAAACTGCGGGTTTGAAAAAGTGGACATATTGCCTATAGCAACCAATCAGATTCTAGCTGTCATTTTATAGAATATACTAAATAAATGACAGCTAGAATCTGATTGGCTGCTATAGGTGACATCTCCAGTTTTTCAAACCCGCAGTTTACTAAATCTAGCCCTATATGTATCTTTACTGTCATAACTTAAGCTCCTTTAGGAGAGAAATTAAAAATCTTAAATTATTTGATGAAGTTGTCCAAAAGTGACAGCAAGCCTGAGAAATAAAAAAGCAGTCATTGACCTATGTATGTGCATTGTGGTCGTATAGATGCATTTGTGAACAAAATATGTGCTGAGCATACACATTTTTTTTTCTTGTTTGCAAATGAGATTTAGAGGCCATTCTGATGCCTTAGTTACAATGCAATAGCCAATATGGTGACCAATATACAATGCAAAGACCATTCTGGCCAACAGTACACAATGCAAAGCTCTATTTATGTGACCAGTATACATCATCATCATCATCATCATCATCATCAGTTATTTATATAGTGCCGCTAATTCCGCAGCGCTGTACAGAGAACTCATTCACATCAGTCCCTGCCCCATTGGAGCTTACAGTCTAAATTCCCTAACATAGATACACACACACACACACACACACACACACACACAGAGCAAGACTAGGGTCAATTTTGATAGCAGACAATTAATCTACTAGTATGTTTTTGGAGTGTGGGGGGAAACCGGAGCACCAGGAGGAAACCCATGCAAACATGGGGAGAACATACAAATTCCACACAGATAAGGCCATGGTTGGGAATTGAACTCGTGACCCCAGTGCTGTGAGGCAGAAGTGCTAAACACTAGGCCTCTATGCTGCCCGATAAAATGCCTTATTCTGGCTACCAGTACTTCATGCCTAGGTCAATGCTGGTGACAAGTATAAATTAAGAGCAGCATTCTAGTGACCCATATAGAATGCAGAGTCCATTTAACTTATCAAAATATAGTGCATAGCATACTCTGTAGACCAATTATAGTCTGAACTCATTATAACAGTGGTTCCAAAACTTTTTCAGTTCGCGGCACCCTTAGAGTCTCCAAATTTTTTCAAGGCACCCCTCCAAAATAATTACTGAGCAGTCCTGTTTTAGAAGTAGTTGGGTCAAAAAATTGTAATAAGTATTTAGGGCACGACAGAAATACTTATTTAGTTGTATGCAAAAATGCCCCTCTGCATCCAGGCACACTGCCCCCTCTGTATCCAGGCACACTGCCCCCTCTACATCCAGGCACACTGCCCCCTCTGCATCCAGGCACACTGCCCTCTCTCACGTTGCCCCCTCTGCCCTCTCTCACGCTGTCCCGCTCCTATGCCCTCTCTCACGCTGTCCTCCTCCTCTGCCCTCTGTCCCCCTCCTCTGCTCTCCTCCTCTGCCCTCTGTCCCCCTCCTCTGCCCTCTGTCCCCCTCCTCTGCCATCATTCTGTCCCCCTCCTCTGCCGTCATTCTGCCCCCCTCCTCTGCCATCATTCTGTCCCCCTCCTCTGCCATCTGTCCCCCTCCTCTGCCATTATTTTGTCCCCCTCCTCTGCCATCATTCTGTCCCCCTCCTCTGCCATCATTCTGTCCCCCTCCTCTGCCATCATTCTGTCCCCCTCCTCTGCCATCATTCTGCCCCCCTCCTCTGCCGTCATTCTGTCCCCCTCCTCTGCCATCATTCTGTCCCCCTCCTCTGCCATCATTCTGTCCCCCTCCTCTGCCGTCATTCTGCCCCCCTCCTCTGCCGTCATTCTGTCCCCCTCCTCTGCCATCATTCTGTCCCCCTCCTCTGCCATCATTCTGTCCCCCTCCTCTGCCATCTGTCCCCCTCCTCTGCCATCATTCTGTCCCCCTCCTCTGCCATAATTCTGTCCTCCTCCTCTGCCATCTGTCCCCCTCCTCTGCCATCTGTCCCCCTCCTCTGCCATCATTCTGTCCCCCTCCTCTGCCATCATTCTGTCCCCCTCTTCCTCTGCCATCATTCTGTCCCCCTCCTCTGCCATCATTCTGTCCCCCTCCCTGCCATCATTCTGTCCCCCTCCTCTGCCATCATTCTGTCCCCCTCCTCTGCCATCATTCTGCCCCCCTCCTCTGCCGTCATTCTGTCCCCCTCCTCTGCCATCATTCTGTCCCCCTCCTCTGCCATCATTCTGTCCCCCTCCTCTGTCGTCATTCTGCCCCCCTCCTCTGCCGTCATTCTGTCCCCCTCCTCTGCCATCATTCTGTCCCCCTCCTCTGCCATCATTCTGTCCCCCTCCTCTGCCATAATTCTGTCCTCCTCCTCTGCCATCTGTCCCCCTCCTCTGCCATCATTCTGTCCCCCTCCTCTGCCATAATTCTGTCCTCCTCCTCTGCCATCTGTCCCCCTCCTCTGCCATATGTCCCCCTCCTCTGCCATCATTCTGTCCCCCTCCTCCTCTGCCATCATTCTGTCCCCCTCCTCCTCTGCCATCATTCTGTCCCCCTCCCTGCCATCATTCTGTCCTCCTCCTCTGCCATCTGTCCCCCTCCTCTGCCATAATTCTGTCCTCCTCCTCTGCCATCTGTCCCCCTCCTCTGCCATCATTCTGTCCCCCTCCTCTGCCATAATTCTGTCCTCCTCCTCTGCCATCTGTCCCCCTCCTCTGCCATATGTCCCCCTCCTCTGCCATCATTCTGTCCCCCTCCTCCTCTGCCATCATTCTGTCCCCCTCCTCCTCTGCCATCATTCTGTTCCCCTCCTCCTCTGCCATCATTCTGTCCCCCTCCTCTGCTACGATCCCTCTCACACTCTTCCGCGCGCCAGGTGCCAGCCACAGAAAGAAGAAAGAAAACAGGAACTTACCAATCCGCCGGGCGCCGGGACCCAGCAGCCTCCTCTCTCCCGCAGCTGTCACTGACGTTGATATTCAGTGACAGCTGCGGGAGAGAGGAGGCTGCTGGGTCCTGGCGCCTGGCGGATTGGTAAGTTCCTGTTTTCTATCTTCTTTATAGGTCTGGCCCGCGGCACCCCAGTGACAGCGCCGCGGCACACCTGGGAGCCGCGGCGCACAGTTTGGGAACCGCCGCATTATAATGATTATTACAAAGTGCAGAACCCATACTGGTTAACAGTATACAATGCAAAGACCAATTATTATGTTCAAAATGTGATGCATAAACACACAATGCAGATCCCTAATTTAGTGATCAGACTACTATCCAGTAAATAATGTAAAACCCGAGCTGAAATTCCACGAGTAATTGCCATATTAACGGTAAGATTTTTTGAGCGCTCGTTTGTTAGCGTTAACGCTAACAATTGAATACCCCCCTTAAAGTTAAAGAAATAATAATAATATAATTCAGTTGATACATGTATTCAAATTTAAATAAATGTGAACTGATCATAATACAACTATTGGACAACAAAGGAAAGGAATCCCCAAACATTACTATTTGTATCAGGAATAATTCATATAAACTCAATGTCCCTATTTCACATATTATAAGAGAGAATCCTAATAAAAGTTTAAAATGTGACGTTGGTATAAAATCGTAACAATGTATTTTCAGCAAAAACGTAACAAATCAAAGCTGCCGCCAGCTCAAGGCTGCGCCAGAATCAAAAGAGCAAATAATGATATGTTTCTTAATACAGCAATGTTAGTTCATTTAAGTTCACTGCTGGACTAAGGTAGTAAAGAATCTTCCAAAGGGCCGCTAGCTAAAATCAATTTAAGTGGCAAATATTGTGACTTGACACAGAACGTAAGTGCATTTATACTTCCCGCCTCTCTAAAGCAATGAATGAACAAACAGTCTTAATGCTGTCAGTGTCTTACATGCACATTACTCGTGGCTCACTAGAGAGAGCCTTCCCAAACAGGTGCAGCCTCATGTGGGATATCAGTGCCTCTGTATATCACTGCAGCTTGCTAGAAGATCATTCCACATGCTAACACTCTCTTGCAAATTGGATTGGCCTCTGAGTATAACACAGAAGAAGCACAGGAAGCATGGTGGCTAAGTAGTTAGCACTTATGCCTTACAGCACTGGGGTCATGAGTTCAATTCCGGACCATGGCCTTATCTGTGAGGAGTATGTTCTTCCCATGTTAGCGTGGGTTTTCTCTGGGTGCTCCGGTTTCCTCCCACACTTCAAAAACATACTGGTAGGTTAATTAACTGCTAACAAATTGACCCTAGTCTGTGTGTGTGTGTTTGTGTTAGGGAATTTAGACTGTAAGCCCCAATGGGGCATGGATTGATGTAAGTGTGTTCTCTGTACAGGGCTGCAGAATTAGCGGTGCTATATAAATAAATGGTGATGATGATGATGAGAAAGGACAGTTGGAAGGGCAATACTGTTTACTTGTAGGCACTGTTAGTTAAATGAGATAGTGATATTGGTAAATTGCACTAGCCAGCTGCCTGTCACTCTACAATCATCATCTTTTTATCTGTTATTTTCTACTCATTTTTTTCCCATCTTAACCATTAATGTCTTAAGACCTCTTTTCATTCAGAATCAGGGATAGCCATACTGAAAACCTGAATAAATGCAAGCAGTTTACATTAAATTCTGTGTCTGTGTTTAGACCATACTTCTATATTAAAATATCAACACACATCTACAATATTCTACGCTATACCATCTTATTTTGGGACAGGGGGTGGGGGGGGCTGACATAGCGTCTCAGCATAAACCACATTACAATGTGCTGAGGCCCAGATTACCTGTTGACCAGTAGACCAGTAGACTGGTCAATGTAGTCAGGGATGTGGCTTTCCAAATCATCAACATCATCATCATCATAAACATTTATTTATATAGCGCCGGCAAAATTTGTAGCGCTTTACAATTGGGATCCACAACTATTTGCCAACGAATGGATACTGGTGGCTTGCAGATGTACCACTTTGGTCTCTTTTGAGGAGGATACAGATGTTAATAATAATAATAATAATAAAAATAATAATATATCTAAACTGTTTAAGATCTTTGAATTGTAAAATTAAGTCATGTAATGAAAATGCATTTATACTGTCTAACAATAAAAAATAATCATGGGCAATCTTATATTAACATTATGCATAACCAAAACGTATGTGTTGTTTTGCAATTATTTAGCTCCAAATAGACGCTCTCTTTCAGCAAATTATGAATTTTTCATGGGCAACTCAATATTTTTGTTTCTGTCATTTTAAGGATTTACCTAATATTAAAGCTAAATAAAAGTGAAAGTAAACATTATTTGTAAATAGGGTTTTTTGATGCTCATGTGTTAATAGGCAAATTGATCTAATAGTAAATTATTTTCCTTATGGCAGTCAGAAGCAGCTTCATTATACACAAACATTAACACTGTCTTAACATAAAACTTGCTTTCCTAAAAGAGTTATTCTCTTCGTAGTTCTTGAATGGAAGATACAGTTGTAATAACTCGCCATAGCCAAAATTACAGATGATTGAAAAGTTGCTTAGTTACAAAGTTCTAGAGGATTACATTTCTCAAGTTACTTTTTAAATATAGTTTAACATTTTGGACTAAATTGTGGTAAACTAAACTACTTATTTTGATTTAATTCAAGCTTGTACTGCTTTTACCAGTGGCTTTCAATTAATTTGTCTATTTTTATGGAAATATCCTCCTTTTGTAAGTGTATGAACATCATCAAAAAAACGTTGTAACTTTTGTTCTGTCACTTCCTATGTGTAGGTTCAGCTTAATGACGTTGTTATTTTGGCATTGGTATCTTAAAATTCACATTAGTTATAATAATTGGGAAAGAAAAAATGGAAAACACAATAACCACTTAAGTGGTTTTCTCATTAAATTGACCTCACGTCCCACTGCACTTTACTTACAGTTGAAAAAACACCATCATTGGACGAGCTGTTGCAGGAAGTACCACCTCAAAATCAATCAAACATCTCAGAAAACAAACAGCAGGAAAACTCAAAAAGCTTTTACTTCACCATGTGCAATATCTGAGTTTTATTTCAAAAGAAATCCTTGGAAACTGAGAGAAATATAAGAATATAATATTATTGAAGATTATTCTTTTCTTCTAGAATGAAGAGTTTGGTCATATCTAGATGAGACAGTGGAATTGTATTGTGAGAGTTTCCAAATAAAAAGCTCTACAGATGTTTTTTGCAACCATATCATCAACAAACCTTCTGACAAGGCATTTCCATCATATTTGGTTTAAAAATAAATGATGTTAAATGTGATTTTACATTAATCATTTAGCTCAAGCTAGGTTAGGGAACCTGGTAAGGTAGAGGTACAAGTA
Organism: Mixophyes fleayi; assembly: GCF_038048845.1. NCBI lineage: Eukaryota > Metazoa > Chordata > Amphibia > Anura > Limnodynastidae > Mixophyes > Mixophyes fleayi. The sequence goes on from NC_134408.1 coordinate 130,095,411, forward strand.
GAGCAGCACATTAAGGACTATAGCTGACAACTGTCCCTCTCTTAGATGCACAATTCATCTTTCAGATGGAAAGAGCATCTCAATGGTTAAGGGTAGTGTTTGTATAACTTAGGCTGGGTACATACTAGAGCGTTTTTGTCCAATAATCGGGCAAATCAGCTGACAGACGGCTGTTGGGTCGGAAGTCGGGTTAGTGTGTATAGTGACACAATGGTTGAAAGTCGTTCCAAAATGTCGATTGTAGGCTCATTTGGTTGGTCGTACTGTTTAATATTTTCCGACCAATCATCGACCGAGCATTTCGTTTGTATGCACTCATGCTCATGATCTCCATAGAGTTTACAGACTCGTGTTCTTTTCAGTCAATGCTAGCGATGAATGTCCCGGTGAATAAATGTAGAGTGTGCTGTAGAAGGAATAATTCATTTGTTCATTCTGAGACAAAATGTTTCCTTTCAGAATCACAGAAGCTAACGAAATTCGTTAGGACATGTGGATAACTATAGCAAGGCGGTTTTAATCAGTGTGACAATGTGACAATAATGAATGAATCAATATTGTGCTGTCATTCTCTGAAGACTAGAGGACCAGATGAAGAGCACAGATCTGAAGGTAAAACGTGTCAGTGTGTATGGATGGATCGCCAGACTGATCGGACCTTCAGTCGTAGATACAATCTTTTGAGATAACACGTCGGTTGGAAAATTCTTCAGTGTGTATCTAGCTTTACATTGAGAGGCTTGCTGGATAGCTGAGCTCAAATTCCAATATGTAAACAAGTAATTGTGTCTCCAAGACCATTGTTCCAATAATAAAGGAAAGAACCTTGTCTAAAAAACAGCCAACCTAGAGCCAACAGAGATGAGGTCCTCCCTTCAGCTTCTGGCCCCCAGCTTACATCTCTTCTCTTACCCTGTTGTTACAGTCACTGGCTGCTCATTGCAGGGTGAGAGGAGTAGGCACAGTAGTAGGTCAAGACGTACAAGTATGGTGTACAAGTTGCGATTGGTATAGACTAATCTTTTAAAAAAAAATAAAACCTAACACAAAAAATTAATAAAACTATCAATATAAATATAGTTAAACAAATATATATTTAAGGGCAAACAAAAATTAAAAATGCACTTCCATTCTTGTCTTTAAAAAAAATTGTAACTTAATTAAATATTCAATGATATGAAAAGAAGGATACAGCTTTCTTAATGGTGATAATTAGTAAGTCCATGTATCTGGCACCTAAGTCTTAAACCATTAGGGTGGAACTGTATTAAAGCCACAGTTTTGAGTCAGGCTGTCTGTGGATGTACAATTTTTAGCCACGCCCAATATTACACTATCCTGCAACCCTCTTTCTCTTTTTGTTGTGTTTCAAATAACAAAGGACAGCTGCATGTAATAGATTTAAGAAATAAAATAATATTTAATTAACATTGTGGATTTAAAATATTTGCTTAATATACCTGTAAGCATCACATTTTTTTGCTTAAAAGGCAGCTTACCCCACCAATCCTGATTGGATTGGATTGTGCACTAAATCGATTTTTAATGTGTTAAACTGAAGCACGGGCGGATCTAGACTTTATGTTTTGGGGGGGCGATTTTGCATAATCACGCCCCTCCTTTGCTCTGATTGGCTGGCCCGCGTTAAACCCTGCCTTCCGCCCGTGATTGGCCCCGTCCCCTCCCATTGTGCTCGCCGGCTGGGACCACTCTGATTGGCTGGCCCACATTTAGCCCTGCCCCCCGCTCGCGCTTAGCCCCGCCCCTCCAATTTTGATCGGCGGCTGGGACCTAGCTTTTTTCTGCTGGGGGGGGGGGGGGGCGAATGCCCCGATTGCCCCACCCCTGGAACCGCCACTGAACTGAAGTGTATTTAAACTTGGTTGAAAATTAACATTACTGGCAAATTTGCAAATACAGTCTTAGTGCCTAAATAATTATAATCATTATGTTTCAGTACACCAAAAATGCATATTTTTTTCTGCCCTCCCTATGACATTTAATATGTCCATGATCAATTTAAAAGAAACTCAAAACATTGTTATTGATAATAATATTTCTTTGTAATATTTAATTTCCAAATACTCTGATCTAAGAGAGCTTACTAATTAGGCATCACAGTCATTTGCTGGTTGATGCCATTTATGGGCGAGAAAATAGTTTCCATTAAAAAGGAATCATATTTTCACCTATCCACCCAGGAAAGAAATTAATTCAACAAAATGTCATTCTCAAGTTAGACTATTTGAGTTCACTTCACTGCAGTCATTGAAACACCTTAGCACATCCAGCTTCATACTGAGCAATACCTTGAAAATAACAGAAAGGGAAAGACTTTTGAGATGAAAAACATAACCAAAGAATGGAAAATGGTTTGTGTTAATCTGAAACTGGCTCTTAGGGGGTTCACTTCCCTGCAGTCATCGAGAAACAGTATTTTTGCAGTGGAGCTTCTGTAGAAATATACCTTAAAATGAAAGACAGGAAAGAAACTTATTTTAGATGAAAAGCATAAAAGCAGGAGACAGGGCCTCAAGTGCTTTTTTATTTGGGCCTCTGGGAAATGTGACTATTATTAAAACATTCTCCAAAATATCGCACATGCTAAAACTGGGGTATATAACCAATGGTGCCATTTCAATCAACCCGATGTAACGTTTTGTTGTGTGTTATTTATATTATTGTATGAAAAAAATTATAACAATATTTTCTACGATTTCAAACTGTTGCTAACTGTTTTAGCTATTGCAATACATTTTTTTTATTATATTTTCTTCTTACCTCTGGCACTCTTCTGGTTGTCATGATGCAATACTTTAAACTTGCAATAATCCAAAACGGTAAAAAAAACACCTAGTTATTCAATAAGGTATAAAAAAAAAGCAAAAACTGGATAAAATGATTTATTAAAAATGCGGACAATTAAAACTACCTTTATCAGGGATTAGATATATCTAACTAATCCATTAGCCAGAGCCAGTGGGTGGTAAAGTAACCTTCACCTATTCAAATACCCTGCACAATTGTCTCATTATCTACCCTAGCTAATATACATTCATTCATATCTCTCCATCATGCACCTACTCAATTTATAGTCTCTACTATTTACTGTCACCATATTTCTCTCCAAATGCCTCTTCTTTCTCCATCATCCTATTCCTTCCTCTCCGATTAAAATTTCCCCTTCACTACTTCCCTCCTAGCTGGTCTGTACACATGAACTGTTTTGTCTTATGCACCCACCACCCTCACCAGCCTACATAAACAGAAATAAACCTCACACCCACAAATCCTCCTCCCATGTCCTCTTTCTCACCCTGTTCCTTCTCATGGCTGCTGGTGACATCTCAGGTAACTCTGGGCCCCGTACAATGCCCATTATCTGCTCACGCTTCTCACTCTACCCCAAAACCTTTTAATCCATCCCGTACTTCCAATCGCGCCAACCTTATCCACATATCTCCACTACCCGCTCTTCCCTTTTCCTGTGCACTATGGAGCACCAGATCTGTTTGAAACAAACTTACAACCATCCATGATCTATTAATTTCGAAATCCCTCAAACTCCTTGCCATTACAGAAACTTGGCTCAACTCCTCTGACACTACATCCCCTGCAGCTCTCTCCTATGGGGGACTCTCCCTCAGCCACACTTCCAGACCCAGAGACAGACAAGGTTGTGGAGTAGGTATTACCCCCTATAACACTACTCACACTAATGCACCCTCACAACTATCCCAATCACCACTCTGAACCACACTTGCTCCTCTTGTTTCATCTGTGTCCTCTTCCACTTAGAATGTAAGCTCTCTAATGAGCAGGGTCCTTCATACCCTTTGATGTCTGCATTTATTTTGTCTGCCTTGTATGTCCCTGTTTTATGTATGTCCTGTTTTCCCTACTGTACGGAACTGCGGAGCACTGTGGCACCTTACAAATCTACGATAATAATAATTACAATATATGAAATATCCCTGTATATTCCTCAAATAATAAGTCATCTATACATGTATCAATGCTGCATGCAAATAAATTTGTTTATGTGCAGAAACCCATGTAAACATGTTTATGATAATAAATGATTCCAACAGTCACCAATTTAGTTTAATAAGGAGTCTTGGATGAAATAATCTGTTAAACTAAATGCACCTGTTTAACTAAGCGGTTTTCATAGATTCAGAATTGACAGGCGCTGAGAAATGAACATTCAAAAATTCAGGACCCTCCTTTTATTTCTAATAGGAGTGCAGAGGAGGGTGAATAAAGATATATTTTGGTGACAGCCCACTAGAGATGGCAAATTCTTTTCGTTTCCCATTTGACCGTGTGATTTGCATGCTTCACCAGCACAATTTGGACTTAAAGGTTCCCATTGCTGCCCCAACCACATGACGCAGCAGAATGATGTGACCCCCGTCATGTCAGCTCTATTCATAGACTGAAATCTCAATAAAAAAATGCAATTTTACGAGCACAGTGCAGTATGGCATTCAACGGAATGGCAGAGCTATAGTGGAATTCATAGATCGTATCACCTGAACTTTGCAAATCTGTGAAATGGAATGATCTGTAATTTGTATTTTGTTTATATAGTACACATGTCTGGATATAGCTACGCCCGTCAGGAAACGTATGTGTTCTGGGTGCTCTACCTCTGGTGTAAATAAAGTAATGAACTTATAATGATGATGGTCAGCTGATATGCATCTAACTCAGTATATTATCTAGATTGTATTTTTTTTTGGACGCAATGCACACTTGTGTTTTAGGTGGAAATTGTGTTGAACTCTACATGATGCACCAAGGGGTATATTTACTAAACTGTGGGTTTGAAAAAGTGGAGATATTGCCTGAAGGAACCAATCAGATTCTAGTTATCATTTATTTAGTGCATTCTGCAAAATGACAGTTAGAATCTGATTAGTTGCTATAAGCAACATCTCCGCTTTTTCAAACCCGCAGTTTAGTAGATACAATCCTAAGTCTCACAATATTCCATTATAATAGTATATACATGGTCCACCATGAAACCCAGTTAAATAAAAATACACCTAGATATTACATTGCCTCATACAAACAAGTTTCTATTTCCTCTGTGGTTGAAGTTAAAAAAAATGTGTCTCAAAATTAAAAAAATGTTTTCTCCCAACATGGAAATACAGAGCTAAAATAAAATATTTCAGTATAAATATAGTCTATTAGTATATTATTTATCTGATGCTTTATTATATTATAATAACTATTTTTAGTATTTAATATTGGTATTATATTTATCTCATGTATTATTATATGTATTATTATATTATGATTGTTCTATTTAGTGTTTAATATGATCAATTTGTCATTATTCTTTATCAGCATACGGGTGTTGTAGATTTACACATTTGAATTACTTAATAAATAAAACAATGATACAGCAATTTTTCGAAAACATAATATGCGCATTTTAAATTCCCTGTTAAAAAAAAAAAAACAATCTTCCCCTTATGGAATACTGATCCTCTTCAGTCGGTTTTAACATAAGGAGAAATAGCTGTAAAAAAAAATAATTATTTTGATGGCAAAAATATATTTGAGCTGAAAGGTTGATTTGATGCTCCAAACAATCTGAAAGGGGATTCATCATAGAAAATTATTTTAACCCAGTCCTCGGCAGTCCAATCCCTGTACCTTTTGCAGAATATCAGTCTCTCCCTGATGTTTTTCCTGGAGAGAAGTGGCTTTTTTGCTGGCCTTCTTGACACCAGGCCATCCTTCAAAAGTCTTCACCTCACTGTGCGTGCAGATGCACTCACACCTGCCTGCTGCCATTCCTGAGCAAGCTCTGCATTGGTGGTGCCCTGATCCCACAGCTGAATCAACTTTAGGAGACGGTCCTGGCGCTGGAGGTTCTTGGGAACCCTGAAGCCTTCTTCACAACTATTGAACCTCTCTCCTTGAAGTTCTTGATGATCCGATAAATTGTTGATTTGGGTGCAATGGTTGATTAGCAGCAATATCCTTGCCTGACAAGCCCTTTTTGTGCAAAGCAATGATAACTGCATGTGTTTCCTTGCAATGATTTCAAGCACCACCCTCCTTTTAAAGCTTCCAGTCTGTTGTTCTACCTTAATCAGCATGACAGAGTAATCTCCAGCCCTGTCCTCGTCAACACTCTTACCTGTGTTAATGAGAGAATCACTGACCTGATGTCAGCTGTTCCTTTTGTGGCAGGGCTGAAATGCAGTGGAAATGTTGTTTTTGGGGTAAAGTTCATTGTCATGACAAAGAGGGACTTTGAAATTAATTGCAATTCATCTGATCACTCTTCATGACATTCTGGAGTATATGCAAGTTGCCATCATAAAAACTGAGGCAGCAGACTATTTGTGTTATTCTCAAAACTTTTGGCCATGACTGTAGTGTAATAAACACAATACCTGCCCTCCCAGCATCCTTAGGGCCCACATGTGTGCAATTACATACTCCCCCACACAAGGAAGCACAGTATGCAGCCTGGTGTGATGACATCATCATATCTGTCCCGGTGTCTGTATTGCGTATGTGCCAACTTGAGTCAGCACTCACAATGGAACAGTGCATTGTCACCGCATGTGCAGATCAAGGGTGATACTGTGCATGCATTGCTCTGGCAAATTGGTGAATGCCCAGTTTAGCCACTTATCTAGAGTATCTAGGAGGGATTTTCTTGTGGTTGACTATGCCCTGCCTACAATGACATAATCACAGGGGGCGTGTTATAGTTATTCAATATCAGCCAGTGACCTGTTGTCATTGGCAACTTCCATTGGAACCGCTTGGCTCTCAACCAATCACTGGCTGTGGGAGTCAATTGTGCACCAAATTGGTGTCCCATTCATGGGTTAGTATTGCTACCACCAGCAGGTTCCTTCATGAAAACCTGGGACCTCTTACGCTTGCGCATAATATGTACAGCTGCTGCAGAACCTCTTTGCTTGTTACTTTGTCTCCTGTCACTTACTTTGGATCAGGACTGTTAATTAGTGGATGGAGCATTGAGGCAGCACACCGGGCATAATGCAGGACAGCCAAGGGATGGATTAGAGTTTTGGCTCTTATCTGTTAGTCACAGGAACACATCAGATGCCGGCATCTCACAGGAACAAAGTAGCAATATTTATTGTTAAAGGCAAAACAAAATGGATTTCCAACAGCGCTTCACTATCAATTGCAGCTAGAACATCCTTAAATCAACTATACACCAGTTGATAAAATACCAACAATAAAACAATTTATAAGAACTATACAAGCGCTATGTATCTCTCATAGACTCAATAAAATAAGAAAAATACATTGGTGATTGATGAATGAATATTCTTCTTAAAACCTCAGTGTTGGATACAAAAATAGAACTAAAAAGAAAAGAACAGAAACAAATAATAGTGCAACACTGTATGAATACAGTTATATTGAAGTTATTCAAAATATATAGAAATACAATTATTTTTCTTGTTGTCCCCTCTTGTGAATAAACTTACAAAACACCAGGGGGTAAATGTATCAAGCTGAGAGTTTTCAAATTATAGCTATCGTTTATTTAGTTCATTCTACAAAATGATATCTAGAATCTGATTGGTTGCTATAGGCAACATCTCCACTTTTCAAACCCACCGGAAAACTCTCAGCTTGATACATTTACCCCCAGATTGTGTTTGCACATCAAACATGTGGTCTTGCTATCCACCACCCAAAGCGTAAACCCCTTATGGATAACACACTCACGGGGTGTCTTCTTGGGATTTTCATATAGGATAGTGGTTTTGAGACGGAGACATAATCATAAATGTCTCACTCTGACAACACGTTAGCAATGTGCAAAAACAAAAAAATTCTGCAGTTTGTATCTCAAATCATATGATAAAGACTTTATTTACACCCTAAACACTTACTAAAATATTTTAAAAATATAAACAGGAATAACTGAGGGGTACAAGTACTCCAACCAAATAAGCAGACAAGACAATCACGTAGTATAAAGATGATATTGCCTGGAATATATTGCAGCAAGGTTCTCATGTAGATGTTAACTCCAAGGTAGGATAATCTGTCTCTCTACTCTGGGTACACCATCTGACATGTTTTGACTCAAGTAAAGGGTCTTTTCAAGGTACATAGCGCTTGAATAATTCTTAATATTTATTGCTCAACTTTAGGGTAGTAATGCTGTTATTTTACCATGGGATTTCAACCTCACTTTATACAGTTTCACACACAAGCTGGAGGTGAGGAAACCTGCTCCCATACTGGAGGGGAGTATACCACTCCAAACTGATCCTCTTATCTATCACAAGGATCAATTTAGCTTATCTTTTGCTAAACATTGTTTTCAGTGGCAAGAGGAAGCATTCAGCCACCTGCCTGCACATGGCCACTGGGGATGGCTAAGCCTCCGCTGTACTCTGGTGCCACTAAGTCAGGGCTGGGGGATTTACTATGAATTAGGGTGCCGTACACTACTGGTCCTTTATTTTAACATCATTCCAGCTGGGTTTATGCAAACTCTGCCCAAAGCTGATGTGAGGGGACCCAGCGTTGCTATTCCTGCACGTGGGGCATACTCATGCTATATCCACTGAGACTCCATGGTGGGTGCTAGCATTTTAAATACATTTTTAAAAAATACATTTTAAACATATATACAACAGTGGCCACACTAAATAAGACATCCCTGTATCACACTGTGGGAAAGGAAAGGAGGATTGTCCACAAATATAATAATTCTGCAACTACATTTTCATTTATCATCATAACAAGAAGACTAGTTATTATTGATAATAAAAAGTCTATGTCATGCTTGCCCATAGTATTGGAGATAAACCTGGTGGGCTTGGTTAGACTTTGGATCAAGACCAGCTGCAGCAGGCAGGGCGCAATGGTTGTTAGTAGCCACAGGTGAGAGGGTATAAGTCTGCCTTCATAATCCAAGAACCTAAACCAAAAGTCAGAGATCCAGGAATATGATTCAAATGTCAGGATAGCAGAAACATGGTTTAGGAAAAGGAAGATAAGACTGGATAAGAAGACCCTGGAACAAGAACTGCAATGCCAAAGATACCAGAATGTCATTCCAGTATTCCAGCCAATGCAATCACTCTGAGCTAGTACACTACCCTAGCTTAAATATGTGGTAAATACACATCATGTGATGTAAAAAAAATGAAACAGAAAAGAAGAGCCACACCCATGTGACTTGAGAATGATGTCATTTTAATGCCTGTAATAGAGAGACATGACTGTGGAAGATAATGTCATCAGTATGCAATCACGTATTCAGCCAAGGTGATTCAGATACTGTGATGTCATTAGTGTGCACATTGCATATTAAGTATATAAATAAGGGCTAGAGTGTATTGGGGGACTTCCGTTTCAAAAGCAGGTAAAACAACAATTGAAACTGCAGATAGCACAGGATCACGCTTGTACTGCATACTTGCCAGCTCTCCCTGAATGTCAGGGAGACTCCCTGAAATAGGGGTGATCTCCCTCACTCCCTGAAGAGTCTGGCATTCTCCCTGATGCTGAGCCAGTACAAGAGGTGGTTGGCTTCACCATCTGTGGCATGATGACACAGTTCAGAAATGGTGTCCTATGTCCATGTATTGATGCCTATGGAGGTGGCTATTTTCATAGAGACCAAGATTTAATCAAAGACTGACAGGTAAGACAACATGACTTCAGTAATGGATACAGAAATGTAAAAGACACTTCAGTCTCTAGAGATTCATTAGCTGCTTTTCTTTAACGCATAGTTGCCTACTCTCCCGGAATGTCCGGGAGGCTCCCGCATTTCTGGGAAACCTCCTGGGCTCCCAGGAGAGCAAGACAACCTTCCGGTTCTCACCCCCGCAATAGATAAGTGGCGGGGGTGAGGCTTAATGACGCAAATATGTGCGTCATCAACTATAATTGGCCAAAATTGTGACAATCGTTTAGGGGTGGGGCCAAAATGATGCAATGCATCAAGGCCCGCCCCCGCAGGCCCACCTCCCCTGGGATCTCCCTGAAGTCAACGAGGAAAGGTTGGCAAGTGTACTGTATGTCGTAGTCTATCTACATCAAACTTTATATGGCAGTCACATAAGTTTTCAAGGTGATGTTATCTATTAATTAAGCTATAGAGAGATAATTTTGTATATCAATTTGCCCTTATTGCTCCTTTTGTATTGAATTCCATAAGCTGCATCAGGGCCAGATTTACCACTAGGAAACCTAGGCAATTGCCTAGGGCCCAGCGGTCCCCAGAGGGCCCTCCCAGGGCCGGCGGTGAGACCACCCTTTAAAAATTGGCCGCTACTTATGGGCCAGTGCTATATGCTTGCCCCCCGGGCTAAAGTCTGCCAGCCAGCTCCTGAATAGGGGTATATGTTATGCTAAAAAACTATAGCGCTATGGATTTTTTCAAGGAGGGGGCCCCAAACCAGTGTCTTGCCTAGGGCCCCATGAGGTCTAAATCCGGCTCTGAGCTGCATACAGTGGATCATCCAGTTTTATTCCATCATCATCATCATCATTTATTTATATAGCGCCAACATATTCCGGAGCGCTTTACAATTGGGGATAAACATAGTAAACTAATAAACAAACTGGGTAAAACAGACAAAGAGGTGAGAAGGCCCCGCTCGCAAGCTTACAATCTATTGTGAAACTGCCTGGTTCCAGGAGGTTAATACACTAATATGTTACTTAAGCAAATCTTTGTGTTGAACTTTAATATATTTATACTTATTAATGATGGTGCATTGTTAGCAACACAACCAAAAGTCTCAGAATCATCTTTAAAAAATAAAAGGGAAGGAGAGAATTTAACAAAGTCACTATTAGCAAACTTACCCAGTGAAAGATAATATTGTGGTGTTAGTAAATAAATTAAACAAGCATTAGTCGCCAAAAGCATAGAGGGAGATGGAGACCGTGTAATATACTATTATGTTAACAATACAATTAGTGATTTTCAAAATTGATGTTTCCCCTTTACTGAAAAGTCACTGTCTCTATTAAATCCAGGATACAAGTACGCATGTTATCATGTCTCCTGGCAATGTGCTGTGGTCTTTTACAACTGCTTCAACTTCAAACATCTAAAAAAATGTCTGTGACCTACCTTGCTGCTGTGTTGCAAATAACACAACATGAAAAATTGCACGACAATTACCAAGGGCACTAGGTTGCACAAATGGTGTGATAGTGGATGCAATTATATACAAAATGACCAATTATATTTCCCCATCCAGCTTAGTCATTACGTTTAGATAGTCATTTTCCACCTAACAACCATAGTTATAGCTAGTAATTTCTTTAGTCTAATGTGTATTAGTGAAATAATCATTTAATGCATGCAGGGCATACACTGCAGAGCACAGCCTATCTTAATGACCATGTAAATACGAAGGGCAGATTTATCATTAGCAGGCTTGTGTGCGAGCCTTACAAGTGCAATGCAAAGTATTTGGCCTCTGAATAAACTCACAAAAATGAAAACTGGATGTAACCTCTCATTAACTTTCAACCTACTGTATTTCCCATGACTCGGTTTAATTATTACATAGTGGGAGGTTCCAAGGTTCGGTATAAAAAAAAACTTAATTTGCATGATTTAAAGGTAATAGGTCATCAGGTGCACACACACCTATCCAAAATACCACTTAATTTCATTTCAGTGCATGTATACTTATGTATACATATATACCTATCTATACATATTGCAAACGAGTTACGTTTGAAACATAATAGGCTATAAGAGTTTCAGTTGTATGGTCTGATTGTCACCATAGTAAATTCACATTCTGGAGTTCAAGAGATTCAGGAGTTTAATTTAATTGCATCTATTTGGAGAACCACAAATCCTCTATCTTGGCTCAGGAAATTTCATGTGCAGAATTTGGAATATAGCACACAGATCATTAGATGCACACATCTATATAGCACATTTAGATAGTAAAGAAAATATTTAAACTGCTCAAAGGATCAACAATATTTATAACACCTAACATGAATATCAGGCACTCAACTGAGGTTTGCCAGACCTGTAGTAATAACAGAAAATTGATCCAATATTGCTGTGAGCACAGCCCCAAAATGATCAGCAAGTCCAAGGTGATCTGATCTGATTTTTTGGATGCTTTTTGGGTATGTGAGTAAATCTGGTCAACAGATGACTGCGGTTGACCTTTGTGGTTGTTTCTGACCTTACTGATAAGCTTCAATATGTTCCAGCTACTTGCACCAAACGCCAAATGGCCACGTTGCTCATACATGTTTGGAATCTGATTCTGTCACGTGGCCTGAGTGGCAAAACCAGTATGTGTGAGACTAGTTTATTATTAAATGGATTTTCAACATTTGGGCTTTTTTTACACAGCCCCCTTTTCCCCAGGCTAGTACACTGCTGATGGTTTCAGAGAAGCCATCCCAATACCTCCACTAAATTCACTCATACAGGGACTGCAGAGCAGATCTTGTCAGGGGGCCATGGATACCAGCCCCCTGAGTGAAATGGAAGGCAGCATCTAATTGGATGCTGCAGCACTCAACCAATCAAGTCATTTCAACCTGTATGTCTGCACCCATGAATGGTTCAAACGCTCTTCTGTGTCTGTAAATGTCAGGCTCTAGGTAGATGAATCGCTTGGATTCCAAGGAGATTAAGCCATAGTATTGTACTGATGTACTAGTATGCTCATTGTTACATTTGTTCTAAAATGCTAAACAATGGACTGAGGCTGTGAGCTGTAAGCAAACAACCAGGTACCAGATTCAGTGCTGTCAGGATGTTACTACATTTCTACAGTATATTGTATTTATGATGTTTTGTAATGATAATTTATTATTACTCTATGGACCGGGAGAGGAAAATTTTGAATGTATGATATTCATTGTAACACAATAATAGCTTAGTGAACCAAGATGACCTTTTCTCCCCTTTTAATCTCTGCTTTATAAGCATATCTTTATCTATCTATATATCTATCTATCTATCTATCTATCTATTGTTCTACTATTTTCATACTATTATGTAAAAAACAGTGAATTGGAGTTTGATAAAAAAAATAATTGTGTGACAAATAGACTTAATTAGTGTGGTGGTTTGTTATAGTTTAAAATGCGTGCTGAAAAATGAATAGTCCTCTTAATGGGCCTGAGTCATTAAGGAGAATAAGGTAAAAAAAAAGGATTAAGATTTCTCCTGGACAAACCATGTTACAATGCAAGGGGTGCAAACTAGTTTATTATTTTGCATGTAAGGAAAATACTGGCTGCTTTTTCATGCAGCTCACAAATACTTGATAGCTTTATTTTTACACTGCCCTAATCCAACTGTAAATCTATCCCCATGTTTTACATTTAACGACCCTCCAAAGCAACATGGTTTTGCCCAGGTGCAAAGTTACTCCTTTTTTTTTGCTTTTGCTCTCTGTAATGACTCAGGCCCAATGTGTTTTTAAACATGGTGCTATTGGGATCAGATTAAAAGAAAAGGATCAAAAGCCCAGTAGCAAACTATCTATCTATCTATCTATCTATCTATCTATCTATCTATCTATCTATCTATCTATGTTTTTAAGGAAAGTGATCCTCTTGAAAGTTCTACGTCTCTGATGAAGCCACTGTTCGAATGAGTGGGAGAAATGTGTAAAATTGTGACTCTGGTCTAATTTTTTTTTATATGGATCCATCCTGTTAAGAGTCTGCCTATTATTGAGAGAAAAGCGGCTAAAGGATATGACTCGGGTCTGACAGCTAAGGGTATACACTGAAGTCTAACAGAGGTGCCGATCGGCCGAGAGATCACCTGAAGGAGGTAAAAGTATCACTGAGAGCTGCAGGGGAAACTGCTGATCTCCATGTGTTGTGCAAACCATTGCAGCACAGGCACTATGGAGAGGGACACAAGTCTGGAGTCCTGAAATTTACTCTAAACAGTGTTGATTGGATAAATGTATTGACAATTGACTTATATAAAGTTTGATCAGTGACATTTGGATAAAAGCGATCAGTGATTTCTGCAGCACTCATAAACTTAATCCGATGTGTGCACCATCGGTTTTGTGATTACACAAACTTTACAACATTCTGAGGGTGATTTGATGCATAATTTTGATTTAAGTGTCATATTATTTTGCATAGATTTTAAATGTTAATTAATTTCTTGTAATACATTATTTGGTTGGCTAGTTTACTATGTTAAGATTGAGGATTAGCACCTTTTTTCTTTCTCTTAAGATCTATCTATCTATCTATCTATCTATCTAGACATTTTTGGGCCACATAGCAACATTTTGTAAGGGTCCCCAACTTATAGTCCCATGGTAAAGACTTACATATACACAAGGGACTTTGACAGGGAAGGAGAACCCCCTTAACTTTGGGCTCCTTAACAATTGTACCTTCTGGACCCATGGTAGTTAAGCTCTTGTATCTATCTATCTATCTATCTATCTATCTATCTATCTATCTATCTCATATCTATCTATCTATCTATCTATCTATCTATCTCATATCTATCTATCTATCTATCTATCTATCTATCTATCTATATATCTATCTATCTATCTATCTCATATCTATCTATCTCATATCTATCTATCAATCTATCTCATATATATCTATCAATCTATCTATCTATCTATCTAATATCTATCTGTTTATCTATCTATCTATGTAATATCTATCTGTTTATCTATCTATCTATCTATCTCATATCTATCTATCTATCTATCTATCTATCTATCTATCTATCTAATGTCTATCTATCTATCTAATATCTATCTGTTTATCTATCTATCTATCTCATATCTATCTATCTATCTATCTATCTATCTAATATCTATCTGTCTATCTATCTATCTATCTATCTCATATCTATCTATCTATCTATCTATCTATCTATCTATCTATCTATCTCATATCTATCTATCAATCTATCTCATATCTATCTATCAATCTATCTATCTATCTATCTATCTAATATCTATCTGTTTATCTATCTATCTATCTATCTATCTATCTAATATATATATATCTGTTTATCTATCTATCTATCTATCTATCTATCTATCTATCTATCTATCTAATATCTATCTATATATCTATCTATCTATCTATCTATCTATCTATCTATCTAATATCTATCTGTTTATCTATCTATCTATCAATCTATCTATCTCATATCTATCTATCTATCTATCTATCTATATATCTATCTATTCTGGAGCTTTTTGATACATAATGTTTGATAGGAAGAAGAAGATGACAAAACTATAAAACCATACCCGTATATCATATAAATTGCACAAATATATAACATTAATTAATACTGATGGAGGCAGATTTATATTATGTCTATAATAAACAAATCCTCAAATCTGAATATCTAGAATACGATCCAACTTTTGCCTAAGACAAGTTATAGTGAAGCCCGCAGGATAAAAGGGTAGTCTTTATAATTGCCCTATATTGTAGAAAATGGTATCAGTTTTATTCCTTTTTTGTCATGTTCAAAAGCATAAAGGAAGCCTCTCGCTTCCATTCTTTGATGCTGCTACAGAGAAGAGCGTTTTACTTTGTCCGTGAAAATGTGAAACATCCAATAACTACAATAGATTGACAGATACTTTGCAGTTAAGATATTTTATTACCACAGTGCCATTTTCACATGTTACAAGCTCATGTTGTAGGAGACAGTCCATTCAACTAGTACGGACACAAAGGAAAAAACTTATAACGTTATTAGGAGACTTGCAAAGCCGCACTCAGCATTAATTACAGTATAGGGGTTCATATTACAAAATATGTTCATTCAACATAGGTAAGACTTGTAGTAATGGTGATGTATTCTTTGTATTCCTAATATTAGCTTAAAATTAAATTTAAGTGAAAGCTACATTTAAAAATAAAACAATGATTCAGCTCTCAATTCACAACCAAATACATCTTCTACATTGTAGGTGTCTATCTAGTCCTTATCATCGTTAACAACAACCAGTGTTGTTGGCTTTAAGATTGTTTGAGCTTATTCAATATTGCACCATACAAAAGCCAACATTGTTACAATGTATTCCTCCCTCCAGTGGGTACGTTGTATCATGACGTCTCTGCTAAGTTTATCTGTTACAGTGGTGGTCTCAGGTAATGTTTAGTACCATGCTCAGTGCAGTCCCAGACTAGTAACACTTTCAATCAGAGGTGTCCAAGTTCAGTCCTCAAAGGCTGCCAACAGTTCATGTTTTCAGGATTTCTTTAATCATGCACAGGTGTGTTAATTTATTTGGGTGTGTCAGTAATTATCACACCTGTTTCTACAGACAGAAATCCTGAAAACATGACATGTTGGTAGCTCTTGAGGACTGAACTTGGACACCTTGGACCTGATTCATTAAGGAACTTAAATTAAGAAGTTTCTTATTTAAGTCTCCTCGACAAAACCATGTTACAATGCAAGGGGTGAAAATTAGTTTTCTGTTTTGCACATAACTTAAATACTGACTGTTTTTTCATGTAGCACACAAATACTTGATAGCTTATTTGTACACTGAAATTTAAAGTTGATATTTGTGTGCTACATGAAAAAACAGTCAGTATTTAACTTATGTGCAAAACAGAAAACTAATTTTCACCCCTTGCATTGTAACATGGTTTTGTCCAGGAGACTGAAATAGGAAACTTCTTAATTTAAGTTCCTTAATGAATCAGGCCCCTTGGCTTTAAATGTTTAAACATGGTTAAGCAGTCACTCTAGTTCCAACAATCAAAAACACTATAAGCCGATATGGCCAAATGTTACACAGTGCAGTACCTATAGCAGTCTCTTGTTACCTTTCATCCAATTAGTCTGTGTTTAGTGTAGCAAATCACTTGTACCCTAGTTTGGACTCCCCAGCTGTGTATATTAATTCATCCGTTCTGATGCTCCAATAAAGATACAACATGTGTGAGAATGAAAATACAACACAAAAATACTGAAATCCTGTTAACTTGCATCAAAGTGGCATGGCAAGTTGTTCTGTGTTCTGAATGATGGATTGTCCTCCTAATGGTCCATTTGGGACAATCCATGATTCAAAATAGTATGACTGCTGATTATTTTCAGATGTGAGAATGACACACTGTGTATACATTTGTGAGATGGTCTTGTTATGGAATTAGTGGGACAAACACATATTTCATACAGCAATGACATTCTTGTGCAGTAAGTACAAAATATCATGCAAAAATCCCTGAAAAGCTGGGGAAGTTTATTTCAGAGAGGTGAATCACTAAACATACACAAGATATCACAGCCTAGGAGATAATCCTTTACAGTTATTTAACAATGTTTTTCAATGAATGCTGCCATAGGCTTCCAGCTATACTAATATGTATACATGACAATGAATATATATATATATATATATATATATATATATATATGTATATATATATATATATATATATATATATATATATATATATATGTGCTACTCAGCCCTTCAATTATTATACCAATATCACCAAGCCAATCAAACAGTTGAATAATATGTCAAATGAGAAATTTTCACCAATCGTGTAAACCAGCTGGAACATAGATACAGTAAATACTGTAGAAATGTTAAGAGAGGTAATTCTGAAAAGGAAATGGGGGGAGAGGATGCGTGGGATTGTTAATATAGGGATGAGTGGGGATGAGGGGAAGGTAGGAAATGAGAATTAAATATCACATTCCAATGCTGCATGGTTACTAGAAATCTAGGAAGGGGTGTTTTGTGAGTTAAAATGTTAAGTCCATGCATTCCAGAATGAAGAGAATTAGTTGGGTCAATTGTGAATTATGTTTGTGATTGTTCCAGTTTGTATATTTGACAGACATTAGCAATAAGTGTGTGTGTGTCTGTAGGGGGGGCAGACTTCTTACAATTCAATGCTATCAGACACATAAGCTGCTGCAAGTATGTGACCTGTGAGTCTACAGCATATTTTGAGATTTCTGGTTGTGGCTGGGGGAGAAGATAAAGAAAAAGGTTTTTGAGGAAGCTGTACCTTGGTAATCATGGACGTCCCTCAAAAGTTCACTGACTTGGAATGTCTCCACCATATGTGGGACAGAGTACCCCGAGTACCACAGTTACGCCAGCATCGAAACAGAAGTTTATGTGAATTTTCTTTGATCCAAGTGCATATCGAAGTTTTGGTGACCTTTACTCTAATACAAGACTACTCAATTGGATCGAGGGTCTTCCTCATGTGCTCTTGCCGACAGACCTCATGGGTCTCCTTAATTGGAGATCAAATTTAAGCAGGAGGGATAAAAATTGGAATAAGGACCCTGGATGAGAATCTACATAGACAAAAAGTCTCAAGGGGGAGGGTTAGCTGGGGAATTGTGGTTTAATCTTACCGTTATACAGATGGCAGGTCTACAAATATTGGTAGAGAGGACCAGAAGGAAGGTTAAAGGGATCGCAGAGCTCACCAATCACAGTGAAATTTCTCCTGCTATATATCCATGACAAATTTAATGTTATGCTTGGTTCAGTTTTTGAACTCTCTGGGGTAGAAACTGGGGAGAAAGGTCGGATTATGACACAAAGGGGACCATTCTGCCAGGTAACCTAAGAGCTTGTATGTTCTTATACAATAGCTCTAAATTGAAAGTGTGAAAAGTAAGGTCGGGGGCATCTGTATTTATGGGGACTTGTCCTTGAAATCTAACCACAGTAAGGCATATGGGGAGATCATACCCATCAGGTCAGCTTCAATGTCTACTCACATCCTTGTGAGTGCATTGGCATTTGCTAAGACTGCTTGATTTAGGTGGGTGGCTAAGTAATAGTTTTGGAGACAGGGAAGACCCAAGATTCCATCCCTGGAAAGTCTGTAGAGTGTTTTCTGTTGGACCCTAGGTCGTCTATCTGGCCATACAAAGCAGGATATTTGTTTCTGAACATCTTTAAGGGTAACAGATCGGTCACTTAATGGAAGCATTTGGAACAGGTAGAACAACCTAGGCAGTAGATTCATTTTCACCGCTGCTACACTACCTAGCTGGGATACATTGTGTGATTGTCAGGAGCAGAGATCCTTTTTTAAGGAACCAATTAAGGAGGGAGGATTAGCTCAGAAGAGTTTGTCGTAATGCTACATTCCGATGTATTTAAGTTTCTGAGGTTGCAATTTGAAAGTAAAGTTAAACGTTGTTGAACGTCGGGGAGATGTTGAGAGCAAGGATCTTGGTCTTGTCTGGATTAATTTTGAAATTAAAGAAACAATTGTAGTCCCTGATCTCCCTCCTGAGTGATGTGATCTTTTTCTCTTTTCTATGTTCAGTCCACCCTAGTGCACCTTTTTGACTTACCTACACTTGAAGTCACATCACAGTGCTGTATCCTTGCCTTTATCCAATTGAGCAAGGATCTTCTCTGATATTATGTTTGTTTCTACAATTTTCACACTCATCTCCCCTGGTCAATTGCCCCTCCATGTTACATACAAACCCATCAGACTCATTCCTTCACAATGAACCTATCCACTATGCTTCTAATCTCGGTCAGTGTGATTCTAGGATATGCTCAATTTCTCTATTCCTTGCAACACCCCCTCTATACCATCAATGGGACCATGATTGTAGAGAAACTTATACATTTCTGCACTGCATAATCCCATCCTTCACCTATGCATTTCATGGGTTTGAGGTTGCATTTCATAAACTTTTTTAACAGTAGGGCTTCTGCCATAAGGTTGATTTTAATTCTGAATCTTCTAGCTTGAATGAATTGCCTGTGTAAATCAATAGAAGCTTCAATTAGCAGGTTTTTCCCCACTATTGTATCAATTCTCTTTGTGTTAGTCTATCGCTATATCCAAATGTACAGTGTCAATAAATATGTTTGATTATTTCTAATAATTAACATTATTATTAAATATGTTGAGTATGTCTTAGTAAATGCATTAAATGGATAGATTTGTTTTGACATTTTACAGTTTAAATGTAGTTAATCCAATAAATATCATATAGCCTTCGTGTTACTATAGTTTTTATTTTACTTGTTTTATCTTTTATCTCTCTGCTGAAACTCAAGTAACATCACGGACAAAAGGACTTTAAAATATTTTTATACAAACATTGAGCTCAGAGCCATTTTGCTGGTTGTAATGTTAACAAAAGATACATCTAAAGGGAGAGAGGCTTTCTAAATAAGAAAAAAAACAATTTTATTTCTAGGGTATCCCTAGATTGGACCTTGATGTCGTGAAGTGACAGCCATTCTGACAAGAAGCTTAAAACCAAACACAAGCTTAACAGCCTGTCCTCTACTACAAAGCCAATGGAGACATGAGAAACACATTTATAGAAGAGTGCCAGAAAATATATATAAAAGTAAATAAGATAAGCAAACAAATAAGAAGACAAACTTTTTTTCTTAAAGTCTTGTGTTTCTTTTTATTTTTGTTTACTGACTTTGTTTATGATGTTATGTGTTTAGAAATCTAGAAAATCTAAACGTTTCATACAAGGATAAATAAAGTTGGAGAATTGGTGCGTGCAAGGATTTTGAGAAATAACAACACATGCACCTGGACGCATGATCACATTTTGAAGAATTGCATACATTAAATTAAAATAACAGGGCTATAGGAGGATCAGCCATAGCCGAGGTAAGCTGTTTCAGCAGACAAATCAATTGCATTCATAGTTTTTTAAAAAATGAATTAAGAAAATTAAAATTAAACAATGAATTTCAGTGATGCAAACCTTTCCACCCCATTCTACACCCCTAAATGTACGGCAAGGATACATATAGTGGGCCTGAGTCATTAAGGAAAGTAAAGCATAAAAAAGGAGTAACTTTGCACCTGGGCAAAACCATGTTGCATTGGAGGTAGAGGTAAATTTAAAATGTGATGGCAGATTTATAGTTGGGGTTAGGGCATGCCCTAGTTCTGCTTTAAATTTCAGTGTAAAAATAAAGCTATCAAGTATTTGTGTGCTACATGAGAAAACAGCCAGTGTTTAACTTATGTGTAGAATAATAAACTAATTTGCACCCCTTGCATTGTAACATGGTTTGTCCCGGAGAACATTTGCTCCCTTACTTTCATTAATGACTCAGACCCAGTGTGAGTAGAAAAATAATTGGAAGTGGATGCACTCAATTAACTACTAAAAAATAACACAAAAATGCTGTGCATACTCCATAAAATAAATAGCATAACCTTAATTGTTCATATAAACTGGCCAGCACTAGCAAACCAAAATATAAAATAAAAAAAGTTTAATAGAAATATTAAAAAAAAAAGCAAGAACATTCCAAAAATACACAAAAAAGTCCCCAAAAATTTTAAAGGAAAAAATATACATTACAAAACATTTCCTGCCCAATGACCGTTTCCGTTTCCTTTACTTTCAGTTCACCTGATGAAAGTGAAGGGAACTGAAATGATTGTCGGGCAGGAAATGTTTTGTAATGTATGTATATTTTTTTCCTTTGAATTTGTTTGCACCTTTCTTGTATTTTTGCACTGTTTTTGTATTTTTCTATATTTCTATTAAACATTTTGGATTTTGGTTTGTTAGTGCTGGTCTGTTTGATTGAACAATTGAGGATATATTGTAAGTAGTATATTGTGTTAGAAAAATAGTGGCTGGGGCTTTGCTTATTAAGGAGTCTGGTTTAATTGAGTGTAAGGCTAGATGCGGACAGTGGGATGATGAAAATGATCAACTCTATAGTTTTACACGGCAATAACTTTAAAACAAGAATATTGTGTTGTCTTATTTTGCTACAAACAGAATAAGAGATGGCAAAATAACTTTATTAGTAAAAACTAAACAAAAAACAAATGCCATGGCCAAATGTGAAAAAGAGAACAGGAAATGAGGGACTCATTACCACAGAATAATTGTATTACCTTAGTGACCAAAACATGATACCCAGCATATCACACTCAATAGTCAGAAAACATTTTATTAATTCCGCCTGCAAAAACACTCCTCAAGACCCAGATTGCAGATCTCGATGGAAACATGCACGGTAGAGAATGAAATTGCTACCTACTGTTCACTTGTTCTTTTAAAATACTGCTTGGATAGACCTTATTAATGCCTTAACTCATGAGTGAGGAACAATTTAGACTGTCTTTTTTAGGTGTATCACTATTGTACAATTGAGTGAGTTTTTTAGATTGGTAGAATGATGCCTATAAATGTATTAAGTATGGGTCAACTTTTGGTTTGTCCACTTACATCTGATTTAAGTATCTAATTAAACAAAATGAAAACTCTTTTTTGCTTGTGTGCATAGAACAAGGATTGTTGTATTTTATTTAGGAAAGTCCCAATTGCACAGTTCCTCTCATCAGAAGATGCAAACTTCTTCATCCCCACATACAACGCAATCTTGACACACATATTAGGTGCTTGCAATAAAAACTGCACAATTTCAAGCTTAATAATTTACCTTTATTGTAGTTCAAACATCCGCAATCTGTCTACCACCAGATTGTTTTCATGCTGACTGTTCCCACACATAGTACAACCCGACTTCCAATTTCACAGTAATCGGTCAAAAAATAAATTCTTAAAAATATGATGGAGTTCTCATAATTCTTGAATCAAATAAGAAACATTTAAATTTGTTTTAAATAAATCATTTGTGAAAGCATGATCCCGTTTAAAAATATGGAAATCCCGAAAATCCATATTTTAGAGGTTCTTTAAAATATTATTACATTATTACTTAATTAATCTTAAGTGGATCTAAAGCAATGATTTATCTATGACAGTATGATGTGATGTTTTCTCTAATCCTCATATTGCTCTCTTAATAGTATGTTAAAACACTATATATAAAATGAAAGGAATTGCATAACTAGTATCTAGTTACTCATAATGCTAAAATGTAACTGACATTATATAGGTGCAATTTATTTACTTAGCAAACATATCAATTTAAGTACTCAAAATAATGTAGTACTTTAATTTAGCTCTTGAAGTTCTTCTGTCTTTTACATAGAATCATTTATTTAAGAGAATGCCACATATCTACTGTATTCTTTATAAACCAGTCATCGAATTAAGTGACTTAGGGCTAGATTTACTAAGCTGCGGGTCTGAAAAATGGGGATGTTGCCTATAGGAACCAATCCGATTATAGCTTTCATTTATTTAGTACATTCTACAAAACGACAGCTAGAATCTGATTGGTTGCTATAGGCAACATCTCTACTTTTTCAAACCTGCAGCTTAGTAAAAATAGCCCTTAGTCTTATGTTCCTAGTAATCAATATTCTGAATTCTAGTGAATGTTGGTGCAGTCAGCAAATCATTATTCACCGCTTACTTCTACAGTTGCACTTTGAAGGGGAAATATGCTGCAGTTTATTTTCATATGATATTTCTATAAGTATCCAATAAAACAATTAGCTTTGATTTTTTTTTTCTTTCCAAAGCACCTTATGTCAAATTATATTTATGAATATGAGTGAGAACTGACACACTGCATTCTAATGATGTAACATTTAATTTCAATCATGGACTCTCATTTAATAGTACCACTTACACTGTCATATATTTTACTATACAATGTCCATTTTCCTATATATAATGTCCCTTTAGCATGTTAGATAAGTGAGACCCACAATGCATTGCACTGCAAAAAATAGGGCTGTTATATTATATTATATATATATAAAAATAAATTCTTGAAAATGCAGTTGGCAATATTTGTGTGACAGCGATACAAATTATTTTGATAATGAGATGACCTTAACCGGACAAATTGCAGTAAATGGATAATGCAAGTAAAGATAACATGCTTTTGACATTTTATTGATATCTATTAGTATGCTGTTTGGGCTTAGATTCCGCTATTTTGTTGTTTCTTTTGGGAAATCAGGCCATTGACTTCTGACATTCCGCTACGTGCCTTTGTATTGGTATTTCCACTTATACTTTTTAATCTTGACAAGTTTGCTTTCCTCACAATTTACTAAGTTGTTGTTATGTGCAAAGCTGATTCACTAAATGAGCTGTATCAGTACAACATGTTCTTAGGTTTGTTAAAGAAAGTGTTGAAAAATAAATGTCTCTAGAAAACCAGCTTTCAAATGGTTTGTAAACCTCGGTCTTCTGGTTGTGTATATAGAGGTCAATCTAGACCCGTCTTCGTCAAACTGTGTTCTGCACGAAATGTAAACAATTTGCTTTTCTATATTTAACTGTGGGGTCAGATGCAAGAGATAGGTTATGTTTGTTTCATGCTTTCAAAAATATCTATCTATCTATCTATCTATCTATCTATCTATCTATCTATCTATCTATCTCATATCTATCTATCTATCTATTCATCAAACTACAGCAAAGTACTAATGGCTATTAGTGATAGTTTTGCCTATCATCACTAGATCTTTGCCATAGCAGCTTAAATTACTTTATTTATTCTTATTTTTAAATTCTTATCTAATATAAAGTTCAGATCTTGAAAATTTGATCCCTCATTCATTGTTTGTAGAGGCTTTTTTGGGCAAATCTTAAATGATAAAGATAAGAATAAAGGTATTTACATTTGTCCATGTTAGCAAATAATCCCTTACCATGGCATCCAAATATATTGCATATGTTTCCAGTATAAGTAGTAATATATTTTGATTTTTGGAGCTATTCTTATGGGAAAATCTCTACTGTATATTTAGAAACGAACCAAAGATTGCACTATGTCTTGTTTAAGTGGATATACAACCATGCCAAACGTACTTAAACTGAATCTACACAATAATACCCTGTGATCATATATAATGCCACAAAAATGCAGAGATCATCAGTCTCATGTTCTATATTGCTTGTAGAATCATGTAATCCATGTTGAGCAAGTGGCTTTCTTAGGTCCAGCTGCCAGTAATTCATGAAGAGAGCGGCACCCGTCAGGAAAGCTTAAGGCTATGTCTGTCATATCTGTCTGACACCAGAACTAGCAACGTGTTGAGGAGTGGGTGGGTTCATTAGTTTTTCTCAAAACAGTGAACTTTTTTTTTTTTTTTATGAAATCTTAGGGTCTTGCCCGGTGGAGTTCAGGTAAAACCCATTTTCTTTAAATCAACAAAACTTGCTCTGTTGCGAACGCCAACCGGCAGCTGGGCAACGTGATCTTAACCCTTTTGCTGCTGGACATTGGCTGATATTTTACACATCGAGTGCTGGCTAATTCTCATTTATTAGTAAATAATTTGAACTGAATTTCACATCCTCTCTCAAGCTATAATGTCTAATTTTAAAATAAAATAAAAAATATTTTCTTATATTTTATCTTCAATGTATAAAACTATGTGATTAGATCAAGTGGTTTACGCGAGCTTAAATATTGAAAGACAGGACTGCCCTGAGCATACTTATATATGTGTAGCTCCCCAACATATAAGACCCACACAAAACAGTGTCTACATGTGGAATGTTCATAAAAATCCACCATACAAAATACACAAAAAACTACAATCCCAAAAAGTATGTGCTCCAGAGAATTTAAGTTTTTTTTATAAGTTTTTGGACCTCTAGCCAGTGGTAAATCTTAAGATCATGGCCAGTGGCCTGGGGGCACTTACCAATAATATTATGAAACTATTTCAAACCATATCTGTATAATACCAGTGAAATAACAAGCCCGCGCTCGGTATCCCATATCATATATGGTACCAGCTGCTTGGCAATAAGCCCGCGCTCTGTATATCCCATATTGTATATGGTACGAGCTGCTTGGCAATAAGCCCGCGCTCTGTATATCCCATATTGTATATGGTACCAGCTGCTTGGGAATATTGCCAAGCAGCTGGTACCATATATAATATGGGATATATCGAGCGCAGGCTTGTTTTGTCTCTGGAATTGTTTCAAAATATTGCTTTATTGTCACAGCAGCTGTCCATCAAGCCTATTTAAGGCACATTTGGGTGTGGCTCACAAGCCAGTCCTTGCTAGATGTAAACCCCTATACCTGGGAGGTGAGTGCATCTGATTTTAACTGCATTTTAATGGTGCTTAAAGCATATAGGTCAGTGTAGGACCTGCATATAATGAGGTTCCCTTGATGCTGGGATACAGGCTTAAATGTTTTGATCAAAATATGGACTAATACCTCATGTTTTCATTTTGCTAGATACACACAGATATGCAGTGTAAAGGATAAGTGCTGGCAACTGTCTTTCTGTTTTGTATACATATCTGTACAATATCACCATGCTATCATGAGACATAAGTATATAGACTTGTACGCCTTACATATGCTTCGTGCAAAGGCTACTATTGTACAACTGGACAAATCTTGAGGTGTCTGCGACTGAACATGAGCAGGTAAATGGTTTTTTTTTCTGCATTTTGATCAAAACACCCTCTCTAAAACCACATCACACCATCTCCCATAAAAAATCCTGTCAGATTAGTCCAACAACCAGAAAATAACTTTCACCTTCTGCCCTAAACCTTATAAATTGTTTTAATCTCCCTCAAATTATATCTCTCCCTATCCATACCTATGTAAAATGGTGCAGGAGCAAGAGGCACTACCAGAAGGTATAGTAAAAAGTGGGATGTTATTTTGAATGAAGGATGCAAAATAACTATCAACTGTACACGTCTAAGTGTTTGTCAAGACAAGAGTTTTATTGTGTATATCCTTAATCTCAGTGTGAACAGTATTTCAATGTGAAAAATCTGTTATCTGGACCATCCTACATTGGTGTTAATTAAGAGACCTACCCTGTTTGGAGTATGATGTGTTTGGGCTCTGAGTGCTACAAAGAGCAAGGACTCACTTTCACTTGATGTTTTCTTGCCATAATCTAGGCCAGAGAGCGTAACTAAAATATATATCTCCCAATATACTCCTCCTAAGTCCACTTGTTTGTTCAAAATGTCAATACCCAAGAAACTGTTCACCCCACATCCAGTAGACGCTGTTGGTCTCACATTATACATTTCTTTAAAATATATATCCATTCCCAAAGCTGTCCCCCGCCCAATACATTAACCTACACAACAACCCAAGTTCACGTTATTAGTTGACAGTGTAATAATTGCAATACTGATTTTGATCAAGTGTAAAGTACCCCTAATATCCAAAAATAGAGCCGTTTTAGAGATTTGTAACTAGAAATCATTGTGGTTGTGCTGCAAGTCTCATAGCCTTCTATCAATGAATACAATAATGTGCCCCATTCAAGGTGTATAAAGGTTGTCCACTACAGACCAAAAATAATCATTAATATGCTCACTCTATACTAAGTCTGCACTGGAAGATGTACTGTCACAGTTTGCAGATAATGTGATACTGCTTCACAGTTTGAGCTCTTCCCGTCTCAGGGGCAAATGCAGGATTTGTAGAGGGGGGTTCCACACCACGCCACCCGTGGGCGTAGCCAGCATGCATGGGGGCGTGGCTATAATATTAGACAGTGCTTTGCTGTTCTCCAACTCTTCCTATCCCCATAATATACATGGCAATGCTGCATGCACTACTGTTAGGTGCACGCAGCTCTCCCTTTTCAAACAGAGACATGTGAAGCGGGGGCAGGGTCCAGCCACCTCAATTATACAGTGCCCCAGGCTTGGATGCGGGTTTCCAGGCACTAGGAACCCCCCCCCCCTCGGTTTGCCTATGCGTCTTACACTGATTAACACATAAACTAGTGCTGTGATGCGCTTTGGTGTTTCCCTTGTTTTACGCAGCACTGCGCTCCCGATACTCCCCTTCCAAAAAAACACAAGATGCTCGTTCCCCTAATTGCTACTGTGGGAGCAGTGAGTGTGATCTTATGCTCACAACCTCTGCAAGCATAGCTCCTGCTTGTAGAGCTTGTGAAGAGCTTAAAAAGCAGTGGGGAGATTAAGTGCCGATATGTCATATCGGTCTTTAAACTTATGATTATATTGCTGAAACCTGAGCTGAATATTTGGACTTTTAAAAAACTCAATTGTGGTTGAATATCATCTGCAAACACTTTGTAACATAAGACACACACATTTGTGTCCCGAGATATGCCCAAATCTGGATTGGTAAATAAATGTGTTTACATGTTAGATGGAACTGTGGCTTGGAGTCTGACATTGATGCCTATAAAGTGTTATTGGCTGCTTTACTCTTAGTAACCAAGTCCATTCTGGACCTGCTGAGCTTCTGGAAAGGCATATGCTCCGCCAGTGGTAGGAAGTGGTAGATCTATCCCAAGCTTCTAGAGAAGGGAACCCTTTCCTAACATGTGACAGATCGGAACCCGCCCCAGACCCTGTACAACATTCATGGATATAACAGTTTTGCATATTATTTTATTATACATGATGCCTCAAACTCATGGATTTACTCTAATCTGAGTGACAATTTAACTCTTAAAATAAGACTTTCAAATTGGCATTACAAGCTGACATGTATGGCTAACAGATGTTAGAAATTACCGGGATTTTGTTTTAATCCTTGTTAAATCCAAACACTTTGATTTTATTATTCACTCACCATCTGCTCCCCCATTCAAATAGAAACCTTTATAATTCAGATGGAAAAATGTCCATTTCATGTCTGTGTATCAATTATAATAGGAAATTTAATAAAATGTATGGACATAGTCATAATTTTACATCGTTTTTTTTTACAGATTGAGGATTTGGCCACACCTGTCCATAGATCTGACCAGTTTTATGTATCCAGGAGTTCATTTAGATCTTCTTCCCAATTAGTTATATCTCTGCTTATCATTGGATTACAGCATTATGTGACACAGAAATCATATGAGGCATTTGCGTGTGTGATTGCTCAGGCAGTAGTGCTCAAATAAAGTTAATGGTCGAGCAGAAATTCTGGTAGCAGAGATCTGATAAAAAGCAGAGGAGGGGAGTTTAACAAATTTCTGAAGGTTTGCTGATAGATATTTAGATCAGCTAAAAATCTAACTTTAGGAAGGCTTTGATAGTGAGTCCCAGAAGGAAGACCAGGTTGGGCCAAAGTGGTATGAAAGAGGACGGAGGTGGAGCTAGGGTGTAAAGCCTATTACAGCAAACCATATTGTATGCAAAGCGGATTAAATGTCCATCTAGACTCAAGACCCAGGAGTAGAGATACACAAATTACCCGTATGTCAGGAACCACGAAGTTAGAGATCCTGCACCATCATCATCATCAGTCATTTATATATAGCGCCACTAATTCCGCAGCGCTGTACAGAGAACTCACTCACATCAGTCCCTGCCCCATTGGAGCTTACAGTCTAAACTCCCTAACATACACATGCACAGACAGACAGACACAGACTAGGGTCAATTTGTTAGCAGCCAATTAACCTCCTAGTATGTTTTTGGAGTGTGGGAGGAAACCGGAGCACCCGGAGGAAACCCACGCAAACACGGGGAGAACAAACAAACTCCTCACAGATAAGGCCATAGTCGGGAATTAACTCATGACCCCAGTCCTGTGAGGCATATGTGCTAACCACTTAGCCATCGTGCTGCCCACCATCTAAAGATTACGTTACCCACGCCCAGGGCGTGCAATGTCAATTTTCAGCAGGGAACCCGGCAATGAGTTGTGGACTTACTTGCGTGCATCATGCAGACAGCACCCCCTGATGAGGGTCTTGAGTGTAGTTTGCGTGTGGGGATAATATACAGCAGCAGGAGGAGTATAACAGCAGTATAATGCAATACTAGGATATGCAGCATCAAGAATGTAGCACCAGGACTATGGCAGCAGATGAGTGTAACACTGGTAATATAGCAACAGACAGCAGCATCAGAAATAAACTAGGGAGACAGAAATCACTGTACCTAACAGACATAAATGCTTTGGCACCCTGACAGTGCACAGAGCGAGTTTATATAGAGCTCACAGAGTACAAGTGCTGGGGAAGAGGCCCGAGCAGTCATGTGCTGTGTCCTTAAGAGAACTGCCTGCACATACATCTATGTGTTTATGTCCAAGGTGGCACCATGGAGCGGATGATAATGGGGACAAGAGGACCCAGCGGCACTGGGAGGCAGCAAAGGAGCTGCGCTGGACTCTAGTAAGTCCGGTGCGTGGCACCGTAGTTTTGATTGTGTAGCAATTCGCTGTATTAGACTGAGAGGTCTATTTTTCATGCATTGATTTATAAATCTTTTGTTGCTGATTACTTTTTTTTTTTTTAGGAAATAAACAGTTGTGTCCAATTTATTTTTACTTTATTTATACATTTTGTAACTTTTTGTAAATTTATTTGAATGAATTTACTGTTCAAAACTAGCCAACTCTTTTTAAAAACATTTGATTCCAACTTCAGATTTGAATTCTTTCAGTGCAATATCTGTAAAGTGACTCAATGGCATCTAATCACAGAAATTTGGAGAATTGATTAGCTCTTCTCAAGTCATAACCCAGAGACTTAGACCCGGATTTATTGGTCATCTTTCACTGAAGAGTGAGCACCTAAGAAATTAGTTTTTTCTTCTTAATAATTTGTTTCATCACCCTGCAACCAATCAGAATATTTTTTACCACCAATGAGCTAAACCAAACTGTTGCCAATCAGTTTTTTCAGGAATTGCCTAATGAACTTTGCACTGGTTGGTCTTCCTTTGACATCTAACATACTATAAAATACATAACATATTTTAGTTTGCACTAAAGAATACATTATTTTACATATGAGTTAATGCAATGTATGCATACATAAATCACCTCTCATATGATTATAACTCTGAGCTATTCATTGCAACATTTATTTAAGGCTAACAATAGAACATCCCTGATTTAATTTTGGCATATGTTTATAACGTGCCAAGAAAAATACACGAAAACACATATGCAGTGACCTAAATTAATGTGCAGTGTATGGACCTATATAGGTATTTTGTATCTCACTCGTTAATATATTGTAATAATTTATTAGTTGGTTTTGCTTAGGAGATTATAGATGACTCTTTCTCCAGGAATAAATCAAAAACTAAATATATATCATATACATATAGAACCAGGACAACCGATTAATCCTTGCACATTGTAATTACATAATGGTTATTGCATGGAGACACTTTGAATGTGGCAGGCAAATAATTAACTAGACAAGTGCGATGTTCCTACACTTGAGACAATTTTCTGTCCATCATGTTGAAAATGTGAAATGTTTCTGGCTGGCGATTATCAAAGTTAACAATTGCTGTTTTTTTTTCCCCCTGGTATAAAAAGAAAAACATGAATGACTTTGTGCCTCTCAGATATATTGCCCTATCGTCCAAATGACAGGTTTCTGACTGATCCATCATGCCACCTGCTACTAAACCTCAGTGATATTACTCTGCGGAATGGTTTCATTCTCATCTGGAACCTCAGAATTCTTCAGCTCAACCCAGGCATCCCTTGTGTGTTTAAATCAGCTTAACAGCGCATACAGTGGACTGATTTCCTCACAGACTTTGTCTTTTCTTTTTTTTTTTTTAAAGTGATCACCTTTTGCTGATGCTCTCAGGATTAAACAGGACGGTCTGCCTTCCCGTGTCTGTATTGGTCTTTACCGTTTGTAGTCAATAAAAGACTGACTAAAAAAGACTGAGCTAATGGAAGAATCAATCTCCTGGAAGCCTCCCCGCCGTTTTTTCATCATTCTGCGCCTGGTGTCATCTTAAATTGTAAAATGTAAACCAAAACTCAGTGGGTGGGAAAACTTTCAGTGCACCTTGTTAACAAAAACAGTAAGAGCACACGTTTTGAAGTTATGACTGTCTAGATGGAAGATGTTGGCGGGGTTGTATGTGTACACCCATGAAATAGTGATTTTATTGCTTAGTTTTATCTGGGATTTTCATGTTGTACAGTAGCATGGCATCACATTTATTTTCAGTTTTGGTCACTAGATTAAGTTTGAATGTCTGGAATATTTTAATTATTTTCGTGTACCTTAACTGAAACAGTTTTGCGGTAAAACAGATCTACACCATGTAAAGAGAAAGTAAAGCCACAATTTGACTCTAATATATATGAACGGTTAGGGACTACTGAGCTACATAAACTACATTAAATAACTGGAGTATTTTTACTTAACTAAATACATTCATCATGCTCTCTTTCACTTCTCCACAGCAGGTGGTCATTCTACGAGGGAGGAGCTTTAATAATCACGCAGTGACTGACAGCTAGGCAGACTTGCCTTACAGAAATGCACAAAGTGGATTGATTGATTCATGCACAAGGGGCAGGACCTGTGATGTCACAGCAACAGAATCTCAGACTTGTTTGAGATCTGATCAGGACACTATTGTAATGAAGTGGGTGGAGTCTTAACTGTCTATATTGCAGTGGGGAGGTAATACCTTACTTTATAACAGAGCTACAGTAGAATGTCATGTTGACTCGAAAGAATGTATTTTACCTCCATTCTTCATATGTGAACACTTCATTTGGAGGCTTAGAAGGAGATACAATTCAGCACGGAACAGTCCGCAGAGAAACATTGAGGTGACGTTGAGGCTGAAATTTTTGCTCATATTACCTCGAATCCCAAGGAGGTGCGTAGAAAAATGAGTGGAGATTCGTTACCGTAATAGGCAGCAATTTGAGCAACAGAACTTCCAAGTTGATGCTCAGCTGCACCACACGCTGATTTGAATCTCCCCCTGGTGTCCGTTAGATTAGTATTTAATTAGATCATCCAAATTCACCTATTGCAAGCATTTCTGGCTTCAACTAAAACATATGTATGTACTGTGGCTTAAGTTATATCCCAAGCTTAGTGAAAAATTGAAAAGAAACTATCAGACTTTTTTTTTTTCTTTCTTTGAATCTTAGAATATTGATCGTTCGACCCATAGGACCCCACGGTTATTTTTTTGAGATCCACAAATATTGAAGGTTTCAATATGCTGCAATTTGAATTCAGAATTATCAAACATGTTTGAAGGCATGGCACACACTTACTGTCTTATTATGAATTGACTTTATTTGAATAGGCAATTACTAAATTTTAACTTGTAATCATTTATATATGTTTTTTCAAAGAAATAAAGAAAATATTTCAGGCTTTCCTGCATAGAGTCATCATGAATTCTCCACTGCTTTTGGGGCTTGGGGCAAAATTATAAATTAATGATGGTTGTATCAATAGTTATGCAGGATAGAAGAGACACCTTAATCAATAATCTTGACAAAATGATATGATCGGCCTTAACAGCATGTCTATCATGGATACCTTGGGTGTCCGTTTAGACTTTTAAATTATTAACAACCAAATAAACACCTTTTCAGGCATCACAATATTTTATTCTTGTTTGCTGTTATTTTTGTCTTGGTAATTACTAGATTCAAGAAAGGGTAGATAGAAAGTATGTATATTTGTGTGTGCTTGTGCGTGTGCATGCGCGATTGAGGGTAGTCACCCCACACATTTACTGACAGTAAAATAAATAGCATTCTGTTTGCATGTCAAAAAAGGAGAGAACTAAAGATCAGTAACAAGATGAATTTCTGACCCTACTAAATTACACATAACATTCAGCAATGATTTAGAATCTGAATAGCGTTATGTACTTTGTATTTACAATCTATAACCACCTTTGTTTCCTAGAGGATAATACCTTCACTTTCTGATTATATATCACAATTAAACAAATGTCAGTAAAAATGTTATCCATCATTAAATTTGTATAAAACTGTCAGCAAATAGTGTCTTCTAGGATTGTCAACCCAGGCTGAGCTATTATCTTTAGAATAAGATTATGCCACATATTTTCTATTCTCATGATGATAATAAAGATATATTGCTCCAATAAAATTGCATAAAGCAGAGAGTATTGTTGTTGTAGAGGTAGAAAAGGATCATGGTACGGGTAGGTGCACCAGACTAAACTATATTAACAGGATTGCAGATACACTTGTAGGAAAACATGGGTCTTGAGGATTTGCTTGAATTTAAATTATTTATTGATTGTGGTTTGCTTTCACTTTCTTGATTCCATTCTAGACCTCGTACACACAGGTGGTAATAACATGATAGAAAAATTGGAACTTCCAGGTCTATATCAGTTTTTGTATAACTTTAATCATATTTGCATACACTCTGGAATGTACAGGAGACTCCCAAATCTTAGACCCTCCTGGATTCCCTCCCCTGGAATTCCTTCTGGATCCCACTTCACCTTCTTCTGAATTGCATCATCGTGGCCCTGAGCGACTGCATAATGATGCAAATAACAGTGTAGTGCAGCAATGTCATAATGATAAAAATCATGTCATCATGCTCCCGCACTCGTCCTTTGACCCTCCCCTCCGGGATTTCCTGGATTCCCGACCATGGCCTTATTTGTGTGGAGTTTGTATGTTCTCCCTTTGTTTGCGTGAGTTTCCGCCGGTTTTCTCCCACACTTCAAAAACATACTGGTAGGTTAATTGGCTGCCAACATAATTGTCTCTCTGTCTGTGTTTATTAGGGAATTTAGATTGTAAGCTCCAATGGGGCAGGGACTGATGTGAGTGAGTTCTCTGTACAGTGCTGCGGAATTAGTGGCGCTATATCAATAGTTGCTGATGATAATCTCATAATGAATACATGAGGTGACTTGGTGGTTAGCACTTCTGTCTCACAACACTGGGGTCATGAGTTCGATTCCCCACCATGGTCTTATCTGTGTGGAGTTTGTATGATCTTACCGTGTTTGCGTGGGTTTCCTCCACGTGCTTTGGTTTTCTCCCACACTCCAAAAACATACCGGTAGGTTAATTGGCTGCTGACATAATTAACCTTTTTCTATGTGTGTGTATGTTAGGGAATTTAGACTGTAAGATCTAATGGGGCAGGGATCTTCTTAATGTTGATGTTAAACTGTTTGCAAAAGTGATCGCAAATCATCTCAAACTTCTCCTACCAACATTAAATCACAATGATCATATGGAATTTGTGCCTGGGAGGGAAGCGAGAGACAGCACCACCAAAATCATAGACTTTATCCACTCTATCTCTACCTCTGCGACCCCCACCATCCTCCTATCTACTGATGCCAAAAATTATTTTGATGGAGTGAATTGGTATTTCATGAGCAAAGTTCTGAGACACATGATGATTGGACCTTCTTACTTCCATAAGATTTTGCCACTATATTAATCCCCTTTGGCTAAGATCAGAATTAAGAGCACCCTTTTGGAATCTGTTGCTATTATTAAGGATATGAACCAGCCAGGAATACCTTCTACTCCCCCCCCCCCCATAAATGTATGTGCTTTTGTGTCCTATTAATTCAAGCCTAGTCCTGTTTGCTAATGATATACTCAATATAGTTACCAACCCGATCACGGCCCTTCCCAAATTGATGGTGAAATTTATGAAATTTGGTGGCCTGTCTAATTTAAAAATCAACTATGCAAAGTGAACTGTGCTCAACATTTCTGCTCCTGAACATGATAGCTGGTCTTCAGGCCACCATCCCATTTAAATGGCAACCCAACCTCATCCATTATCACGGGATACTTATTGCAAGAGATAATGTTCAATTATATTGGTTGAATTACTCCCCTCTCCTGGCTAAAACTTGTATAGATCTGGGGATGTGGTCCTCACAAAAATTCTCCTGGTTCGGTAGAATAAATATGATAAAAATGAATATAATCCCAAAAGTGCTCTACATTCTGCAAACGGTTCTGATAAGAATTCTTGATGACCTCCAGAGAGCTGTTCAGGACTTTGTCGGGGGAGGGCCATGGTTTAAACATGCTATTCCTATGTTCATGAGTTAGCAGAAGAGTTATGAAGTGGACAAGGAGGGATGGGGATAAACAATGGGTTGAGGTGGAAAACACCACTATGGCCTTTTCTAGTCTTTCCCGGAGAACATTCAAAAGGGAGGCTCAAGTGGGCGTGACCAGGCTAAGTCATCTGGTGGCCAATGGGAAGTTATGCTCCGTTATAGAGCATCAGGCTAAGTATTTTTTGGTTGACAAGGGGTTTTGGGGATATATGCAACTGCAACATTTCCTTAGGTCTAAGGGAGGAGTTAAGACTTTGGGGGAAGGATCCATCCCACTTTGAACCCAAAGCCAATATTACTTAGTCCTAGGATAGAGACTTATCCTCAGCCGCTGTCCAGATATCTTAGCCCAAGATCTTTCAGGCCACTCATGGGTGTTCATTAAGCATATCAGTAGTGGAGACACGATATAAGCTTTTAACCAGGGGGTATAGGTGCCCTTCTTCCTTAATCAAATTCTACCAAAAGGTTTTATCGACCTGCTATAGTTGCAACAGAGCTCCTGGAATCTGGTGGGACTGTATAAACTAGAGATGCTCAGGCTCGGTTTTCTGAAAACCGAACCCACCCGAACTTAGGGGATTCGAGTAGGCTCGCGAGCCGGCTTTGTAATTTTGCACGTCCTCAGATCTGAATCGAGGCAAAACGTCATTGATGCGTTGTCAGATCTCGCAGGTTTTGGACTCCATAAGTACCTCCCTCCCCAGGAGATCCAGCGCCATTGCTCACACAGAAACAGGGGTAGCAGTGTTCTTGTCACTCTCCATTCTCCAGTGACATTGCTCAGTGCCATTGCTCACACAGAAACTGGGGTAGCAGTGTTCTTGTCACTCTCCAGTCTCCAGTACCATTGCTCAGTGCCATTGCTCATACAGAAACAGGAGTGGTAGCAGAGTTCTTGTCACTTGACAAAAATTGACTAGAAATGACTGGAAATTAATGTTATTGAGGTTAATAATAATAATGTAGGAACAAAAAAAAAGAGCCAAATTATGTAAAAATAGGGATCCAAAACCAAAACCAAAACAAAAAATGCGAGGACTGTTTTACCAAAACCAAAACACGAAGTTAATTCAGATCCAAAACCAAAACCAAATCCAAACACGGGGGTCAGTGAACATCTCTAGTAAAAACATTATTCCATTCTGGAAGGAAGTAGTCAGACTGTCGGAAAAGATAGTTGGACACCAGGTCCTCGTAGATCCAAGCTTTTGGTTGCTATCCTACACCAGCATTCCGATTTCCAAATACAAAAAAACATTTTTGAAGCACTAGAACAATGCAGCTAGTGCGGTCATTCCAGAATATTGGCTCTTGAAATCACATCCTTCGATTAGGGAATGGTTCCACCGGGTGCACTTTTATATGTCAATGGATAATATTATTTTGTCAGCCACAGTTAAATACTCAGTTTTATGTCCACATAGTTTAGTTGGCTGGAGTTTAAAGAATCAAGTGATGACATGGTTGCCTTCTCTACACCAAGTTCCACCCAGCGTGCCGATTTCACAACCCGCATTTTCCCAGTTTCCTTGAGACTGCCCTTTTCTGGCATGTTCGGATTCACCGATATCTCCTTATTTTCTTGGGTCTTGATCTCCACAGTTCACAACCATTAGCTCTAAACACCCCTCCCTCCCTTCCACTTTTTCCTTTCTTTCCACATATTTAATGTACAAAACAGAAATGTTCTGGTTCTATATGTGTTTAACCTTTATACTTGTAGGTCATTATGCAAAGATTCTTTGAATCTCCCGACATTCTACATTTCTTCTGTTATCCATCCAGAATATTGCATAAATTAAAAAAATTATACATTAAAATAAACACATTTTTGATGCTTATATCACTTGTTTAAAGGATGGTCACAATATCATTCTGTATAGTTTGAATGTTATAACAGTATTTCAATATGTGACGTCTTATGTTTTTTTTCTGCACATTTTCTGTTTGGAGAAACACGAGGAGTAATTGTCCGACCCATCCACATTGGGCACTTTCATTAGTTTGAGAATTTATCACTTTACAGTAGGTGAAAAGGCTTTTTTAATACAAACATCATGTGAGTGCAACGTGCATCACAATAATCATTTGTCTGGGTTATCACGTACCGTCAATATATATGTTGTTTATATAAATAAAAAATAATATATATATATATATATATATATATATATATATATGTATATATATAGTTTCTTTTTTCTGGATTTGAACACATGTATTGATCACATAGAGCAAAATCCACACAAATATGGCCTTTCTTTAGGATATTTAATTTTCAAAATTTGACATTTAGGCATTGTGACTATAGGATATAACATTTGCAGCATTATCTTATATTGGAATACGGAATATTTGTTTTATATTGATGTCAATTTACATTTATTTTTAAGATCTAGATCTAGATCTAGAGCTAGATTTGCTTTCTTGACTGTTTATGTTATCGCTAGCACTAGTTGTTTTGGTTTTGTTGAAGTAGATGATGTTTGTTTATTTTTCTTAATTAACTTATTAACCAGCATGACTTATTGTTGTAAAGTTGCCTACACACTGGGTGATCTGTCTGCTTGACCCTGTAGATGAACAATTACATAATCACGTGTAGCTAAACCTCAAACATCTGAGCGGTCATGATCAGAAAACTTTTTGAGTCCCTGACTCATTACAATTTGTGGCCACTTAGGCCTAAAATGACCTAATTGCATGAAAAATTGCAGTGTGTTCTTGGATCATTAAGCTTTGACACGTGTTTACTTGAAAAGTTTTCATTTTCGAGTCACTTTAATAGAAGACAGGGGCCATAGTTATAAAGTCTTGGTAATCTTTATAGGCGATAATTTAAACTTACATATAATGGACTTACCAAAGAAACATTCCTTTAATGAAATATCTTGTGTGACCCCCGTATGTTATATTTTCCATTTTTGCCTTGACTACCATTTAAAATAGGAATACATATCACTAAAGGGCAGAGTTAATTAATCTAATTGCTGTAAACTAAGAAATGTGTGTGGACTTATGTGCAATCAGGCAATCAATAAATTAATTGAAGAAGAAATACAAAGAAAAAATATGCACATCGCTATTCACAGTGGTATATTTATATGTGTATGATCATCATATATAAAAAACTAATAAAGCATAAAACAAATTATAAAAATGGCCCACACAGTTTAAGTAGCCTATATGCACTTACTATGCATGGTCCAATAAAATGCTAAGTATGAGTAGACCACATGCTTCAGATGTAGCCTTAAAGTGCTAAGGTCGCGTCCCACTCCAACCTATTATTATTATTTCTTATTGTTAATTTTTATCAAAATGAATGAAGCTTACTGTATTATGGCACTTGTGAACAGTTCTGCTCACATCTACATATATGTGCATATGACTCTTCAAGAGTCACATGACTCAGGTGAAGATGTAAATTATGCATATGTTAAGATGCACTGTGGATCATTCCAGCGCCACCTGGTGTCATTTACCAATACACCAACTGCAATAAAACTATCTTTTCCCTCACATTGTGACATAGGTGTGCAACAATGTATAATATTGCATGGACGCAGCAACTAAGTATGACTAGTGAGTCAATTAAGGCTGCTCTATCTGTAACCTTTATGTCATCTATTTATACCCATTATTTTACACTATGTGTAGTAATCAATATTTATTACAACTTTAGAACACCAAGTAAATCATTGGCAATCACCTTTGTGTTACATCAGATGCTATACATAAAGAGAAAGCGAGAGAAACTGTTTTAATACGTGTTTCTTGTCAATTAATTTAAAATCTCTGCAGGGGATTTATTCATTTCTGGCTGCTAAGAGCAGGGTAACAGGTGGTAAACATTCTAAGATTGATAAAAACAATAATACTGTTGACCAAGGATACAAAAAATAATGTTTTCCCCTCTTACTGATCAGCCAGGGGTGTTTCTAGAAATTTGGTGCACACAGTGTTAGGATTCTTACCACCCCTAGTTCCAGCACCTTCTCCGCTCTCAGTGTCCCGGACGGTGCTTCCAGTTATCAGCGATCATGTGACCGCACGTTGGGGTGGGGGATTTGAAATCCTTAGATATTTAAACACTGCTCTGACACTTGTTCTGTGTCAGCGCAACTTGTAGGCGTTCTGACTCCTGTTCCTGCGTCCACTGTCTTGTGCCTTTTTGTATCCATTGCTGATTTCCTGTGCAACAGACCCTTTTACTTGACTGACTACTCTCTGCTCTTCCTTTCCTGTGTGCAGACGCCTGG
The DNA here is from genome assembly GCF_038048845.1 of Mixophyes fleayi. Classification (NCBI taxonomy): domain Eukaryota; kingdom Metazoa; phylum Chordata; class Amphibia; order Anura; family Limnodynastidae; genus Mixophyes; species Mixophyes fleayi. Next base: position 130,135,407 of record NC_134408.1, read on the forward strand.
CTTGTCTGACTATCCGTTGCCTCAGTGCCTGCCTCCTATTCATGTTTACCAGACCCAGCTATTCCACACCTCACTCCTGCCTCCTGATTTGTATTTCGCTCTCCTGTGTACCAGTACTCGGCTTGTCCTGACCCTGTTTTCTGCCTACTGATTCTGCATTTCGTCACCAAATTGTGTTTCCAAACCCTTGTTTATCTCTTACCTTTAAACCCTATTACCATCCTCTATCACCATCTGCAGTGCTAAATCTTGAGGCAGACCAGTGGACGGCAACCTGCAAGCTCTCTGCCTCAAAGCCCATCCCGCCTTGGGGCAGTTCTTGGTGAACACCGAAGAGCTTGTTAGACTCCGAACCTCTGGCCAGCCAGCATCAATCTTGATTAGCACTAGAATCCTTAACCTGATTCGTTACATACAGGCCCATGAGTCAAGAGGGCCCCATGCCATCTTCACGAGTTGTATACTGCTGACATATTTTTTTTTTCCTGTTGAGGAATTTCTACTCTATTATGTCTTCACCGCATTGACACGGCTCTGTGGCCCTGCACCCCATCTCTCATTCTGCAGCAGTTGTCTTGGCTCAGAAAGATCACTCTCACATCTCCCTTCTTGGCTCCCCTATTGGCTATGGATGGATCTTCTGTGATCTCTCAGGTGTTATAACAAATCCGGCTGGGGAGCCAAGAAGGGTGGAGTTAGAATGATATTTCTGGGCCCGGCTCATCAGTGCGGTATAATAATGGAACATATTGGGGCAGCAGTATAAAACTCAGGGTGCAGAACGATATTGTCTCAGCATTCCCTCATCCAAGGGCCTTATATCTTCTCTGTACCATTCAGTGCTTACTCTGAATGACCCACCAGCACAGGGGTCCTATCAGTAATATGCACATTTATGGCATGTCTCAGTTGTAGATACCGAAAAATTTGAGTGCTCGGAATCCTAAATTCTGATTTCCCTTTACTTTTAACATTAATATAAACCTGATCACAATATGCTTTAATTTACTATTCTTCCATTGATACTTTGTTGCCCAAGGGGCCCCTAACCCTCCTCTGCTCCCCTCTTCTTTTTCTTCCTCTCCTTTCCCTCCATCAAAATTAAAACCGAACATCAAATATTACCTTTTACTTGTTTCATGATTAACGTGCACCTGTAGTTATTGATCACCTTTATTGCATCGCTGTTTCTTCTATTTGTTCATGTTTGATGTGATCAATAAAATAAATAATACTAAATAAATAGTAATAAATAAAACAATTCCTATTAAAAAAGAAAACCCTGGGTGCAGGTTTGGTGACACGGTGCCTACATGGCATGAGTGTACTCCCTGCACCCAATATAAATACTCTACAGCCCTATGGGAATATCATGGTATGAAATTTGGAATGAAGCCAAATTATTGGGAGGTATATATTTGCATTTTTGCTAAGCAGCACTACCCACTAGGCACACCAAAAACAATCTATGCTTGCATTATGTTCATGGGCTCATTTACCCGTCAAGGAATGTACATATGTCTATATCCATTTATACATTACAGATGTGGCAGGCGATAAATTGAAGCAATTTGCTTTGAAAGATACACTAACTCTTGTCACATCTGCACAGTCAGTTTTACAGTTGAGCTTTGAAAATGTTAACCACATAATTATTTCTTTTTACTTCTGATTGTTTTAGCTTCTTAAATGTGCTGTTAAGTGGAACTTTATCTATAACAGCTGGTCTGCTAATTCCCAATAGAAAATTACTGCTACAGTGTAAACACTAGGGCTTGTTTTGTCAGTAATTGAGTCTCTCTGTTTTGTGGATTTAATAGGTCTTGGCAGAAGAACGTCCTACTGTACATTTCAGTTGTAAATATGTTTACATTTAGATTAACATTGTCTGTTTATTGAATCAAGAGTACACCAAAGCTTCCATTCTACATGCTCATTTTTGTAGCGTAAACTTTTTACATGGAGATTATGAATATTATTAAAGGGAATAAAATCCCCCTGCTGATTCACAATATGTGTTTTGATCGCATGTCAGAGATACAAGCTTTTCTGCTGTATCACTTGCATCAGCTACAGGGTAGGTGTAAGTGCTGATTGATAGTGATGACGGTTGTGTATACATGCTAGAACATGTGTTTGCAATCAGGTTCAACTGTAAAAATGCATTTTATGTACATTGGACATTAAAAACATCATGATAGATGTATTGCATTAATTTTATTATTTTTTTTTGTCGTTAATGACTACAATATTAAAGGTGGACATTCATTGCATACTTTTTTTTCCTGTGTGGTCTGCTGGGACTTTATATTCCAAATATGTATTGGATGTATACTGCAGTGTATTGTGTCTGTAAAAGCAGAGCATACTTAGACCCATATTCAACAATAGCCGTATCTTTAGATCTGCATGTAGTTGAAGTTGGAGGTGGAGGTGTGCATGCCTGAATTACGTGCGTTTTGAAAAAAAATGCAATTTACGTCTGTTTTGCATGCCTAATGAATCAGGCCCTGTATGTCTCTCGTTATGAAGATTATGAACATAGCACAACTTAATCTACAAAAGCAAAAAGGTTTGCAATTGGACTTATCTGTAATTTACTAAAAAAATAAACGTTGCCTTCTTTAATTGTTTAAAAAACAATGAAGGCACTGTTATGTGTACAAATAGCACAAAAGGGCTTATTTACTAAGAGTGCATTTAGGTTCAAAATGTGCACTAGACCATTTAAAATAATTAGACACTTGCTTTCATTGTCTAATTTGCACAAGAAAAATTAACAATAATTGCTGATTGTTTGCTGTGATTCAGTGCAAATTGTGCACCTTAGTGCAATGTTAATAAATGTGCCATCGCCTCTACTGTTTTTTTTCCATGCAAAGCCCAAAAAATATGCAAAAAACATCTTTATAAATTGGAGAAAACAGAAGTACAGCATTACAGTATGGGCCTGATTCATTAAGGTACTTAAATTAAGAAGATTCCTATTTAAGTCTCCTGGACAAAACCATGTTACAATGCAAGGAGTGAAAATTAGTTTTCTGTTTTGCACATAAGTTAAATACTGACTGTTTTTTCATGTAGCACACAAATATCAACTTTACATTTCAGTGTACAAATAAGCTATCAAGTATTTGTGTGCTACATGAAAACACAGTCATTATTTAACTTATGTGCAAAACAGAATACTAATTTTCACCCCTTGCATTGTAACATGGTTTTGTCCAGGTGACCTAAATAAGAAACTTCTTAATTTTAGTACCTTAATGAATCAGGCCCTCTGTCTTTTTATCCAACTCTACTGTTTTGTTCTGTGTAAGATGCAGAAGTATCTGGTAACTAAATTACATTGTATTGAGGCACAGAGAACACTCATACATCTACCATTACAATATTAGACACCACGCATAATGCATTTTTGCACCAGATGCAGCCATAAACCATCATCTACAATGCATTTGATTATAACATTACAGTATTCCGAACGAAAATTCCAATATACATTTATTTTTCTTTCACTTTTCTTTCACTTATGTATTAATGTTTAGATGTTTTCCTACATAATCTAACAGTAATCCATTGAAAAATATGAAAAGGTAAATCTAAGACAATGGCCCACATTATTTAGATTATCTATTGTACAATACCAATGGTACGACTTCCACTGGAAACCAGATAAACTCTTTGAACAAGGCAGTGAGAGGTCTTCACCTATAGCAAGCCGTCTTTCCCATATAGAGCTATAGGTGGGTGTTGTTAGGATGTAGTGCGGATCGTACCTGGTCTCCAGATGCTCTTCCCTCGGTAATCGTACGGAAGTGGGACAGAGAACCTCCGAGTCCCCAATACAAGTAGGACACCAAGGAGTAAATGTATGAACATGCGGGTTCTTCAACACCCGCGTGTTCAGCGTGTTCGGCGATTAAATTTGAATCGGCGCTGCATTGTAAAGGGAAACTTCCCTTTACAATGCAGCGCCGCTTGAAATTTAATCGCCAAACACGCTGAACACGCGGGTGTTGAAGAACCCGCATGTTCATACATTTACCCCCAAATGTGTGAAGTGACGTCTGATTCATTATACAGGAACAATTTGTCAATAAAATATTTCTTAACAAAGGATAATTAGCAATAAGCAAAATCTAAATACAGTATTCACAGACCAGAGCTAATAGAGATGTCAGTAATGGTACCTGAAAGTGCATTTAACTTGGCCGTTACTATGGGAAACACTATTGGGCCTTAATTCAGAATAGCAAAAGCAATAATAATATTCCTATATGTTAATACTTCTATAACTTAAACAATTTGATTACAACTAAGCTTCACAGAACTCTGAGTAGCTTTTTATGACCATCACATAAACAGTATAAGAATAAAGTAATACAGTTCTAGTCTCTAATATCATAAAGAGCATTAATTTTAAATAATATACCACAAGTAAATGATATCACATTCTCTGAATCCCCTTTAATGAAGTCCATCGTCAGCAGAGAGAATTAGCATAGATGTTTTCACTGGCCAGACTTTTGTAAATTGCATGTTAGAACCAGACAGGAGGCAATTTTATAATAATGGAGGCACACAATCATAATAGCAGTCTTATAACTTCAGTACAACTATCAAAAATAGCAGTTACAGTCTCAGGTACGTACTGGAAGGTTGGGTAAAGTACTCCACTTGATAAGCAAATGTCTCTGTAAATCTATCTTAAAATGTAGGATATACTGTGTAGTGAGTGAGAATACACAGTCAGTTTGATTACACAGACCTGTTTCCTGTTGTGTAGATAGTTGTCAGCTCCTATCTGACTCACTGGTATCAGTCCTTGTCTTCAAGTCTTTACAAATACAGGGTTCTGGCTGGTAACACACATCAGTCCTCTGCAGTAGTCTATCTCTCACTTTTCCATAGAACAACATAGTAGAAACATTTATCTCTTTTCACAAAATGTCTCCTCAGATTTCCCTCACTCTGAGGCGCCTCCTCTCAACAGTATCTGTCAACAAACTCTGGAACTTTCCAGCAGTCTTATAGACTGGACTTTTTCCGGGTCCTAGAGTCTCTCCTGTATCATGCTGTAAGACATTCCTGTTTCACTGGGTCCTAGTGCTCTGCAGTTTCTGGGTATCACATTCTCACAGGTACTCAAATGCCCCCTGGTCTTGTACTGAGAGTAGCAAATGTTTATCTTATAAACCAGCTAGTGATGAAATATTGAGGCTGGAAGTAGTAGTACACCATATGCTATACAGAGAATAATCAGTACTGATGCAAAATAGTCGAGGACAGGCAGGAAACAGAAATACCACTGTCAAGCCAGAAGGTCAAGTTGGGCAGTGAGCAAAGAGGAGTCCAAAAACATAGCCAAGTGTCGAGATGAGTGGCATACAAGGAGAATTCAGGAACAAGCAGGGTCAGTAATCAGGCAGTCAATCAAAGTCTTTTTTGGGAGAAATACGCAAGACCTGACAAACCAGATGGCGGTTCCAAATATAAAAATGAAGACGTTAATTATACCTCTAGCAATGTTCTCTTTAATGATGGCGATGAGGGATGTGATGAAGTACATATTGTTCGTTCTTTGAATGAATATGCACCGGATGACATTTGTGAAGTACAAATTGTTCTCAGTCAGCGCCATTTTTATGTTTGTAATAATTCCAGTGGGAAATTTTAAATTAGTCACTGCTGTGACAGCCAGCCATCACTGCTGGAAATATTTGACAGAGGGGACCTAAAGCACTTTATTTAATCGTGCATTTAGAAAAAAATGAAAACTTCAATGTATTTCAAGTTTGTAGTTTATATGTTATTAAAATCCTTAATCGTATACTTGCAAAAAATGATTGCCTTACAAATTATGGGCCTGATGTAGAATTGGCTACAAAATTTGAGTAAATGCATGGAATAATTACATTTATTCTGTCCATAGGCAGAGCCCTACACATCTTAAAATACATCTGCTTCTAGATCAGCAGCGTATATGTATAATTTACGACAAGTCATTATCAGCAGCCAGTATTTGTACCTGCACAATAGCAGGTGTAAATCATATGCCTTGTATGCATGTTTCTACATGTATTCTTGAGCTTGAACACACCTTTATCAAGCAGTAACTAGTTCCCATTTTTATATTTAATTAAGAGTGCCTGGAACAGAGCAGCACAAGTCTTAGCAAGATTAAGTTCTTCAGTTGGTTCACACAGTAGTTGCAGCAGTATGTCTGTACCTTGTGTGGTTTTTGCCTACTTAGGAAGCAGCAAAGGAGAAAGGTTAGGGAAGACATTGAAGCAGTTAGGTTTTATCTGAATGCGTGTTCCTTGCGTGAATTTTCTTCCTGCATTGCTCACCATAATAAGTGATCTCAAAGCATCTTATTCCAGTGAGTGCAAGGACAGGGGGAAAATCTTCATTGAAATGATACATTGCTTCAGACACCTTGGATGTGGTACCCAGCGGCTACGTCCTGAGGGTCTGTATCTGACATTTTCTTGTAGGTCCAATGGTCAGTTCTAACCAACAGAGCATATTTGTGTGTTTATATCTATCTATCTATCTATGTATATATATATATATATATATATATATATACAAGTTAACCCGTGCATGTTACTCATGCTTTCTAGTCAAATCAAGCTACTTAAGGTGTTAAAAAGGTTCTTGTCATGCATTTGGGGCTAGGCCAGGCCTCCTCAGGGGAAGAGCGTTACTTCCCAACGCAAGCGCCCTTTTTTAATGTGGTTTTGTCCACATGTCACCACATCATCATTTTTCTCCATCACCTCATCCTTTATCTTTATCGCCACATCTATCCAGATGTCTATCCAGACACAGGGATCTCTCTCAGCGGTCCTGAGTATCACACTCCTCTCGCTCTGTCACCCCCGGCAACCACCAACCACTCCCCACTGTCACCCCCGGCAACCACCAACCACTCCCAACTGTCACTTCTCCTTCAAGAAATATATATATTTTTTTTTTAAATCTTTATAAACACTTTTAACAATTAACAAATTAAATTAACAAATTAAAAACATCTTAGTATACCAAATTTCAGCCCTTTCTGAGTTTTTTTTCCATAGACACTAAGAATTTAGTAGGTCAGTGTATAACTCCGCCCAGCAGGTGGCGCTGCAGCAAATTTCAGCCCTTTCTGAGTTTTTTTTCCACACACACTAAGAATTTAGTAGGTCAGTGTATAACTTCGCCCAGCAGGTGGCGCTGCAGCTTGGTTTTTTTTTTCACACACAGACACACGCCACTAGGCTTTTATATAGTATATATATATATATATATATATATATATATATATATATGTATGTATCTATGTATATATATATATATATATATATATATATATATATACATATATATATATCTGAACCATGGGCCTATATATATTACAACCTATGAGACAATTGCACTGTGTAAATATTTTCCTAACTAGCGCGGTTTAAAAAATAATTAAACAATCATATCACAAGGTTCATTTTAAATGTGAATACCTGAATATTTTACATTTATGTCTATATATTCAACAAGAAGAGACAATTGTATTCTTATGAACTTAACTGCATTCATGAATTGCACTTAAAAAAGTATATTTCAAAATCACACGGAGGCAATATTTTAACTACAAGTAAACAAGCAGGTCATTTGGTTGCCACAGGAACATTGCGTTACAAATGTGCCGTAGTATAAGCTTAAATGTCTGTATGTTCTCCATAAGTTTAGAAACAACTGTATTACTTCACTTTATAGAATTAATCGGACGGATACATTGTTTTCTAATAACTGTTTTCAACACATTGTGTTATAAGGGGTATTCACATACCTCTTATAGGAACATGGTAACATTTTAAATACTAATAATCGGTCGTCAGTCATACAGCACAATATCCCTATCAAATTGAATGATTCAATTATAGGGTGATTTTATGCAAATATGCAATATTACACTTCAATGCAAACTCACTTTAATATTATTGACCATATTGTCTTTGTTTTTAACTGTACAGACAGTATTCTTATATCTGTATTACAGTTGAGCATTTGAAATCTCTGTTATATTTTTTTGCTATTAATATTTGTTAATTGCTAACAAACTTATTCTTATTTTTGTTTGCTCATTTAAGTTTTAGACCAAACATATTTATTCACATACTTACAGACTGTAGCAGTTGGACGACACAACTAAGTTCCCACAGTGTTTTCAATCTCAAACACTGTATAGAGAGAATCTTGGAACTCCGTAATTTTTTAAAACCATTCTTGGTTACATTGGCATAACCAATGTATATATTCAGCAGTTATATAGTTATGCTACCAGGCTGTTACCTCTGACAAAGTCCTTGTGATGAATCGTGTAGAGTTGTGGCTAGGAATGTTCAAATGAATGCAGTGAAGCTCTGTTGTGGTATTGCATTACCTTGTCCTGCTGTATTTCCTGCTAATGTCAATCTTCTGTATGACTGCATTAAGGCTACAAACTGCTATCATGCTCTTTTTCATATACTGATGGTATGCAGTTGGCATTTTTAATGAAATGCACCCCTTTTGTAGTTCTGTTAGAGTATTCGGAGCCGGAAGGGTTTCCGATTTATTTTAAAGGGGAAGTCACAGACTGTTTACCTGTCTTGATGCAAGATGGAATCTGGTTACCTGTACTGCATGTAAGAATTGCAATGCAACCCTCCTATTATCTTTGTTGTGTTTGAATCTCCCTTTATCTTCATCTGATCTGCACAGACTTTCTCAATTACTTGTTTGACTAAAGGTTTCTGAAATTGCATTGAATGAATGCACTCTGGTTTCTGTAGTTCCTACAGTTTTGCATGGATGGGAGATTATATAGAAAATATACATAAGGCGCCAATCTTAGATCACGTCAGGGTAAGAGGCAATTTTCTTTTCCTTAATAACCATCAGTGGTAAAATGCAATTTTCACTAAAACTCAAAGAGAATCAAACATGGTGTAATATATTCTTTCAATTAAGATAAGGATAGAATATAAAAAGTCCCTATGTACACCAAGTGCCAATGAGTGAAGGTTACACCCGGAAAAAGTGAAATCTGTATGTCTTCTGTTCCACCTTTTCCCCAAAGGACATATGCTTTCCATGTATCCAATAAATATACGCCTTTCAGAAACGATCACATATATTCTCCTCCTTCTTCCACTGGGAGATTCTCCTTGTCTCCACATAAATCATGGAATAATGGACAAAAGAGGAATCTAGTGCATTATCCTTTAAATTTTACTCCACAATAAAAGGATTAAAAACAAACATATAATATAAGAAAGAAGAATTCAAAATCAGATAAATGCAGGGACCCGTACCAGAAGATTCCAGAAAATAGGCATATATGTTATAACCAAAGTCTGTCATCCACCAGGTAGTCAGCTCCCCGCTACTGCCAAAGCATTTCAACTCTCTCTGGAGTCTTTTTCAAGGCTGATGTCATTGAAACCATATGTGTCTATAGTTTCCAGATGAACTTCAGGGGAGTATTTTCTTATACTGTGAGCTGTCTTATACCTTTTCTTATACTGTGAGTTCTTGTTAGTCAGCTATCCATTACCATAAAGTTCTCATATCACAGCTCTACATATGGATACAATTGTGTGCTCTCTATATGGATACAATGTGTGCTTTACATATGGATACAGTGTGTGCTCTAAATATGGATACAGTGTGTGCTCTACATATGGATACAGTGTGTGCTCTCTATGTGGATACAATGTGTGCTCTACATATGGATACAATGTGTGCTCTACATATGGATACAATATGCGCTCTACATATGGATACAGTGTGCCCTCTACATATGGACACAGTGTGTGCTCTACATATGGATACAATGTGTGTCTACATATGGATACAATATGCGCTCTACATTTGGATACAATGTGCGCTTTACATATGGATACAATGTGCGCTGTACATATGGATACAATGTGTGCTCTACATATGGATACAGTGTGTGCTCTAAATATGGATACAGTGTGTGCTCTACATATGGATACAGTGTGTGCTCTCTATGTGGATACAATGTGTGCTCTACATATGGATACAATGTGCGCTCTACATATGGATACAATATGCGCTCTACATTTGGATACAATGTTCGCTCTACATATGGATACAATGTGTGCTCTACATATGGATACAATATGCGCTCTACAATTGGATACAATGTGCGCTCTACATATGGATACAATGTGCGCTGTACATATGGATACAATGTGTACTTTACATATGGATACAGTGTGTGCTCTACATATGGATACAGTGTGCACTCTACATATGGATACTATGTGCGCGCTACATATGAATACAGTGTGCGCTCTACATATTGATACAATGCGTGCTCTACTTATGGATACAGTGTGTGCTCTACATATGGATACAGTGTGTGCTCTCTATGTGGATACAATGTGTGCTCTACATATGGATACAATGTGCACTGTACATATAGATACAATGTGTGCTCTACATATGGATACAGTGTGCACTCTACATATGGATACAGTGTTCTCTCTACATATGAATACAGTGTGCGCTCGACATATTGATACAATGCGTGCTCTACTTATGGATACAGTGTGTGCTCTACATATGGATACAATGTGTGCTCTACATATGGATACAATGTATGCTCTACATATGGATACAGTGTGTGCTCTACATATGGATACAGTGTGCGCTCTACATATGGACACAGTGTGCGCTCTACTTATGGATACAGTGTGTGCTCTACATATGGATACAGTGTGCGCTCTACATAAGGATACAATGTGTGCTCTACATATGAATACTATGTGCGCGCTACATATGGATACTATGTGCACGCTACATAGGAATACAGTGTGCGCTCTACATATGGATACAATGTGTGCTCTACTTATGGATACAATGTGTGCACTACATATGGATACAATGTGTGCTCTACATATGGATACAATGTGTGCTCTACATATGGATACAATGTGTGCACTACATATGGATACAATGTGTGCTCTATATATGGATACAATGTGTGCTCTACATATGGATACAATGTGTGCTCTACATATAGATATATTGTGAGCTCCACATATGGATAATGAGTGTGACAACCCAGTAACAATGTCCCTACCGATTTTTATCAGGATGACTTAATGTCCATTATTGTTTATGATTAATGTATATGTCAAGTAGCTGAATACCTTGTTAGTAGTACATTAAGTAACTAAATAAAGAAATCAGTAGCCAATTCACTAATGAGAAATACACTGTATCTACAAACACGTTTTACAGAATCCTGGTATGAAAATAGATGATATTGAGACAAGATAAAAGCCATCTTTACCTCCCCTATAAAATGTAGCATTCAACAGTGTGGGAATTTACAGCTCTAATATTTGCATATATTTGTACATGCGTTGTACAGGGCTGCTTCACAATTTATTACAGCAGTCATTTTATTATGTTATTTTGACAGTGAGTTGTGGAGTGGTTTTCTATGTTGCTTTAGAGTGATGATGAAAGATGGGAGAAAAGTTACAGAGGAGGGAAGCAGCGTGTAAACTGTGTGAGTGTTTGAATCACGAGAGTTCATATATTCAACTTGACTGATCATATTATGACATCATCTAATAATGGCTTTAAACTGTTCTTGAATTACAAACAATTCTTTTTTAGCAGTAAGTAAAAAATGGAGCAATTATATCCAAATTATAAGTTCACTTGTTTTACACTTAAGGGACACTAGCTTAAATGTTTTCCTTTCATTATGTCTATTGTGTGTATGAAACTAAAACTGAAAATACTGTCTCTTTTTCATGACAGTATTCTATTTTTGGGTAAAGACAGTTCCGTGGGAGACATTGTTCCTCAGTTGCGTAGAGTAAATTGTCCAAACCACGTACAGAATCCTCTGTGTCGGTGTTATATATCTCACTCTGCACAGGTGCACTCAGATTTCCACCAAAGCTAATGGGTTTGCTGAGCAAAGATGATGACATTCACGAAGAGCCTAAGTTTCCACTCGTTGTTGGGCACAGTTGGGGCATTTCTGTCTAAGTAGGAGACTAACCATTCTATTTAGTTTTGTGCAGTACAAAATTGAGATTTCATTTCATGGAGTGAGATTATTATAATGAGATAAAAGGGTGGAGAGGGAGAACTTTAGGGGCATTATACTTCACAAAAGGACTTAATTTTCACACCATCTCTAATGTGTCAGAAATCGGGTCCACCTTATACTTTTGATTGAAATCGGGTCCACCTTATACTTTTGATTGCATATTGTGCCTTTTAGTTGTACTTAGGTAACGGAAAAGCATTTCTAAGTGTACATTAACCAATACAAAGAAAACCTTTAAATGTACAAAAATGTAACATGTGATAAATGTAGTTCCAATGTCTCCTCAAAGACTTAGGGCTAGATTTACTAAACTGCGGGTTTGAAAAAATGGGGATGTTGCCTATAGCAACCAATCAGATTCTAGCTTTCATTTATTTAGTACCTTCTACAAAATGATAGCTAGAATCTGATTGGTTGCTATACATCAACATCCCCACTTTTTCAAACCCGCAGCTTAGTAAATCTAGCCCTTAGTATTGGGTGAACCATGTAGGTGAACTAATAGAAAACCATATTTTCCTTTGTACATCCATTCTACTTTGTTAAGTAAGGTCTAGTGAGTCTGTTTGCACGCAGCTGACAACCATGCCTGATACTCAGTAGTCCATTTTGCTCTCTACTCTTCGGGGTATATTTACTAAACTGCGGGTTTGAAAATGTGGAGATGTTGCCTATAGCAACCAATCAGATTCTAATTACCATTTATTTAGTTCATTCTACAAAATAAGAGCTAGAATTTGTTGGTTGCTATAGGACACATCTCCACTTTTTCAAACACGCAGTTTAGTAAATATACCCCTTCTTCTCTTCCACCCACACTCCTACCCTCTGAACATAAAAAAATTGAGCAGAGGTTAAACTAATTTTGCCTGTGGTGCACATAGACAGGTGGTGGTAAGACTTTTCTTAGCTCACACATTTAGGAGGTCTTATTTGGAAAGACAACAAGAACAATGGTGGCGCTTCAAATGGACTGTTTAGCTGTTGATCGGAACGAACTGTCCCAGAATGCACAAAAAAAAAAAATTATATGGAAATATTTTCTATTATGTGCATTAAATTGCTTTGGTGTGTTGTTAACGTTTTTTTTTTATATTGTTATATGTGAATCTTTAGGCACTGAAGATCCAAAAGTAAGAATGACTGGTAGCAACCATTTAAACTTCCATAGATAATTGTGTCCTTATCCTGAATCGTCACTGCTGTTTCACCAAAACATTTGTGCATAGTTAAAATTCATTAAAAACTGTAATCCTTTTGTACTGGACTGACAATAAATCTGTAAACATCATACACAGCCTCTGGCACATTAATGAAACAAAGTCTATACTGCAAGTCATAACTAGACAGTATGGAATGATAAATTGGATTTTGAAATTGTTAATGAAATATTTATAAATTTTTTTTAAAAAAAAATGTAGTCGTTTGCAATCACACTTTTGCTTGAGCTCTATATTTGGAATTTGCTGATAGTTACTGGAAGCTGCTTTGGGATTGATATTCTCAGCACTATTGTATTGCGATCAATAATTAAATTTAGTGCTGACATGAATCTAGTTTATGCAGCAGTCTGTGACAATCTCATCTTGCAAAATTAATCCTTTCCAATTTATTTAATAGAAGTCTTCAACAATAAAAATAATTCCAGACGAATATCAGTGCTGAATTATCTCTGGTCAATATGACTTTATTATAAATTAAGTGCACATATTCATTAGTAAATGAACTGTCAAAACTGAAAACAGAGTTTGTTTTTATATTGTTTAAAGGTAATTATGATTATGATAATGATAAAAAAACACTTCACCTTATCATACAGTTGTCCTCAGCCAGGGTTCTAAGTTCCGGAAAAAAAATACACAGACTTATCTACAGCAATTGTAACAGGATATAAGTAAAAATTAAATGGATATGTTAATAACCATTCAATTGACACATGGCTGTAAATCAGAGTTAGAACAATTCTGATACTATTGTTATCAAAGCAAGTACATGCACTCTTTCCTCATCAACATTTTTAGAATAATCTGCCAGCATTGTATTGTGAATAATACATTAACCGTGTTTCTCAGTTTTCATGTCTGATTTAATTTCAGAAGCTTGGCATGACTAGAATAGAAACATCAATTAAGAAAATTAGATGGAAAAGAATTAATGAGAGAAAAACAAAAGGTATGCACATCTTTATTGATTAATTTAGTCATCAGTATGTTAGCGGTTAAGTATATACCTAGAATACTGATTCCAGGGACTATAGAAAATCCATTTTTTTTTAAATCAGCCTAATTTGACACTCGATTTATTCAGCTACATTTTACATAGACATCTAATAGCACAACTGACAAAGAACATTATATTTTCATTGCAGCAATTACATAAATATATTAAGTATCTAATGTGAACATTTATGGAGTTTCAAGAATAATTGCAATTAATAATAGTCCACATCTTATTACTTTAGTTAACAAATTGTCTAAACTCAAATACCATTTATCTATTTGTAAAATGTCCAATATTGGGGCATGGATTTCTTCTTATTTATTTCAATATTTGTTTTTTAGAATTGTAAAAATAAATGTTCAATTATTTATTGCACTTGTTATACATACATTTTGACTTTGGAAATATAAATATATATCCACTACATTTAAGTTTAATAAGCCACATACCATTGGAATTGAGTTTGCTTGCGATAAATGATGCACCATAGAACAGGATGATATTTTACGATTAACTTGAATATGACAAGCAGTTCACAGCAAAAATAATCAGACACATGTCACAATACACTTAGGGCTAGATTTACTAAGCTGCGGATTTGAAAAAGTGGGGATGTTGCCTATAGCAACCAATCAGATTCTAGCTGTCATTTTGTAGAAAGTAAATACTAAATAAATGAAAGCTAGAATCTGATTGGTTGCTATAGGCAACATCTCCACTTTTTCAAACCCGCAGCTTAGTAAATCTAGCCCTTAGTGTTCTCCGCTTAATCCTTAGTCATGGTGCTCTGTTCATTGCAACAAATTTTACTTCTTCTGTATGTAAGTTAGAAGATGAAATTGCATCAAGCATCAACATTTTAACAGTATTATGTTAAAAGTATTGAGAATATGCAACAAAATAATACATTAATATACTACTACTACTAATTATAATAATGATTACAACCTGTCAAACTGCAACACATTATTACAAAATAAGTTGCAGATATCAGTTTAACCTTATATCAGGGTGTGATTAATCTTCAATAAAAGTCACTACATAGTGAGGAGCAGACAAAACAGAGCACACCAGAGGCAGTGGCGGATCCAGGGGGGCGATCAGGGCAATCGCCCCCCTAGCAGCACAAGTCCTTTAAATTTAGATCCAAGATGCCAATCAAAACGGTTGGAGGGGTCGGGGCCAACCGCGGGTGGTGGGAGGGGTTTCTGGGGCCAGCCAATAAGAATGAAGGAGGAGCGTGATTATGCAAAATTGCCCCCCCCCCTTTAAAATTACGTCTAGGTCCGCCGCTGACCAGAGGTCCTGATTTGACATCTCAGAAAAAGCCATATGATCACACAAAAAGCAAACACCATTGTGAAATATACAGTTAGGTACATTGAGACAAGTCAATGAGGCTAGGAAGAGAAGGGTCCACAGAACCTGGTGGACGTAGAAGCATAGATTCTTCGCCATTGGTAATAAACTCAAGCCAATCAAACCATCTAAGCATGGGGGAGGATGCTGCCACAGAATAGGGGGTACCAGACATTTCCATTTCAAATCTAAATTGTATTTTGGCAAGAATTTTGTCAATACTAGGCACCTCTTGAATAGTAGGGGTGTCTTCACAATTGTGCAATCACTGCCCTGGCAGCTATAAGGATATGTCCCCATATATACCTATTTTGTTTCAAAAACTGATCTGGCTACAAGTGGAAGAGTGCACCAAGTGGGGAAGGGGTTAATGTTAGTGACTGTCCATGCTCTAACCTCTAACCAAATCGGACTGCAGAAGGTATATCACATTCTGTTATTAAAAATAATTTTGTGTCTAGAATTGGTGTAGTACAAGGGGAAAAGGTGGACCAATTAATGGTTCCTCAGGCTCATGTACATCTTGTGTTAAAAGCAGCACTTACGCATCTCTGTGGGGGACACCCGGGGGAATATACAACACGGGAATGAGTTTTGCTCGTTTTCTAGCCCATATGACAGTGAACGGTATTGCCAATGTTGTCCCATCTGCAGAGAATCTGTCCTCTCATACCAATACCTATAGTTCAGGTCCCTTTTGTATGTATAGATATGGACCTTGTGGGGTCATTGGAAAAGTCAGCTTGTGGACACCAATATATATTAGTGGAGCTTGACTATGCAAACTGATATCCAGAGGCAGTTCCACTGCAGAAAATATAGTCCAACCTCATACCTAAAGAGCACTTGATGATTTTTACATGTTTGGTAATTACCAAGGAAATTCTCACTGACCAGGGCACCCTGTTCATTTCCAAGTTGATGAAGGACATGTGTCAGCTATTAGGGGTGATGACTTTACACGCCTCCGTGTACCATCCATAAATGGACGGCTTGGTAGAGCACTTTAACTGCATATTAAAGCACATGATGAGGAAAGCCGTGGTGAAAGAGAAAAGGGATTGGGACACTCTTATCCCATTGTTGTTTGCAATCTGTGAGGTACCTCAAGCCTCAACAGTATTTAAACCTTTTGAGTTATTGTTTGGGAGGCAGCCAAGTGGTATATTGAGTATGTTGAAAGAAGTGTGGGAGCAGCAAAGCCCCAGAGAGTCAAATCTGGTACAATTTGTGGCCCAGATGTATAAGAAGTTGGGGAAAATAGGGCCCATTGTACAACACCATGTAAAAGAGGCTCAGGAATGGCTAAAGTGAAGTTATGACAAAACTGCTGTAACTCGATATCTCAATCCTAGGGACAAGATCCGGGTCCTGGTCCCAACCAAGGAAAGCAAACTTTTTGTCCACTGTCAAGGTCTGTGTGAAGTCCTATATCAAAACCAGACGAGCTAAGGTAAGGAAGGAGATTGAGAAGATGGTCCAGCTGGATGTGATTGAGGTATCCACTAGTGAGCAGAACACTCCTATTGTGGTTTTCCCAAAACTCAATGGAAGTATTCGGTTGTGCTACAACTTCCCAGTCCAGTGTATCCCAGTCCAATGCCTATCCTATGCAATGGGGGGACGAACTGGTAGAAAATCTAGCTGGTAGTAACTATCTGACTACTCTTGACTTCACTTAGGGGTATTGGCAAGTCCCCCTTACTTCCTCGGTCAAGCAAAAGACCAAATTTCTCTTTCAATATAAGGTTCTATACTTGGGGTTGCATGGAGCACCTGCCACTGTTGAAAGGGCCATGAATATATTGCTATTACCCCATACAGCTTAGGCAGCCACTTACTTAGATGACATAGTGATTTATACCCAAGACTGGAAGTCACATCTGGCCAAAGTAGAGGCAGTTTTAGCTTCAGTGAAGTCTGTGGGATTGACAGATAATCCAGAAAAGTGTGCCATATTTATGAGAGAAACCAAATATTTGGGGTACATTGTCAGACAAGGGCAAGTAAAACTCCAACTAGACAAGGTGGTAGCAGTCAAAAAACGTCCAAGACCAGAAAAGAAATCACAGTTAAGAACCTTTCTAGACTTAGTCACTACAGGTGATTTGTAAGCCATTTTGCCACTAGAGCTGCTCCATTTACAGATGTAAAGAAAAGCTGTTCAGACCGGTTAGCCAAGTCTGACTCTGTAGAGGCTGCTTGGTCAGATCTTTGCTAAGCCCTCTGCTCCTCTCCAGTACTACAAGCACCTGACATTACCCAGAGGTTCTTCCTCCAAACCGATGCCTCTGGTGTTGGCTAGGTGCAGTCTTGTCGCAGGAGAAGAATGGAATAGAAAATACTGTCCTGTATCTGAGTTGGAAGTTACTTACAAGGAAACAAATCTGCAACCGTGGAGAAGGAATATCTCACGATAAAATGTGCCACAGAAGCACCATTGTGGTGCATGGTAAATACTGTCTGCTTTTGCATGTAGCACACAAATACTAGACAGCTTTATTTTCACAGTGGAATTTAGAGTTGAGTTAGGACACACTCCTTACATACTTTAAAACTGTCTACATATTTTAAATCCCCCTATCCTTTTTTATTGCTTTGCTTCTGTCTGGAATGACAGTAAATGGATGAAAGTAACCATGGGAATAAGCATGGTTAAGTGATTTTTATCCTATAAAATATAGTTATGGTTCCTTCATTTGGAGACTTAGGAATATATTTGAGTGATATGAGTGAGTTCTCTGTACAGCACTGCAGAATTAGTGGCACTATATAATTAGATGATGATGATGTGTACTAAACTGTGGGTTTGAAAAAGTGGAGATGTTGCCTATAGCAACCAGATTCTAGTTATCATTTATTTTTTTTATTTTTTTAAATCAGGTAAAATTTTATTGTATTTTTTCCTTTAAACAACAAAAAAAAGCCCAACACAGTAGGCTATCCCCCCAACTATACCCCATACAGTGTTACAAGCATTGTCAAGTATTTATACACCATGCAATTAGAAAAAACAAAAAGCATTAACATTCACATTTCCAAGTAAAGATATATACATTTTTTTTTTTTTTCCAGATATAGTGAAATAATGGTACAGCTTTGGTAATACAAGATACAGTCATTGATCTTAATAACATAATAGGTGGCTGGATGTCCGTCCCAAGCTTCAATCAGGAGAGTTCCACTTCCCTCAATCCCTCCGTGACATACGGGGATATCCTCCATCTATACCATATTCTTTCATACTTATCCACCAAATTCCTGCTGGTATACATGAACCTTTTATGGCCAACTGTATCGTTAACAAGTTCAATCCAGCTATTCAATGTTGGAGCTTCTGGTGCCATCCATTTCCTAGCTATCACTACCTTTGCCAGCATGAGTAACGTATTGATAAGCAATCTAATGAGTCTACGAGTTTTTTTGTTCAGGCCTAAACCGAATATACAGAGCCTTGGACTCAGGGCAATCACTCCCACCTCCAATCTTTTAATACAGTCCTCCACTTCTCCCCAAAAGGATGAAACCAGCGGACACTCCCAAAGCATATGCCAGAAGCCCCCCTCCTCGCTCCTACATTTGGGACACAACACTTTCTGACCACCACTGAACTTAGAAAGCCGAAGAGGGGTGAGATATGCTCTGTGTAACAGAAAAAATTGAACTTGGCGAAATCTAATTGATGTGATGACCTCCTTTGGGCTACATAACACCATACCCCATGCCTTATCACTAAGACGCCCCAGGTCCCCCTCCCACCTGCATTGCAGCTCCGGCAAGCCCCCTTCGCCAGATCCTTCCACCAAAATTGAGTACAGAAAAGAGATTTTCCGCCTCTGGCCCAACCTTGACAGTTGCACCCTTAAGGAATCTGCGTTAAAGTTCGGGGTAGCTTCCCGAAACTGCGAGGCCAGAGCATGTCTTAATTGCAAATATCTATAAAAGTAACCCCTAGGTAGTTCATGTAGTGTCTGAAGTTGTTCAAATGAATATAATATACCGTTCTCATACAGTTGTCCAATGTGTGTTATATTGTAGTTCCGCCAAGCTCCAGCCCCCTCCATCTTAATCAGTTCTCCAAAATCCAAATTGTCCCATAGTGGAGTGCATGGATCTAGATCCAATCCCCCTCCAATCTGGGACGACAATCTCCAAACCTTCATGGCCTGTATTAATAAAGGGGGGTCCCTCCCAACTTTTCTTCCGGCCAGAAGAAACTGCACACGTGTATGACTAGATCCTGTCTCAGAAACCAAAAAATCATGCAAGTCTAGACCCAGCCTTGACCTAAACCAAATTTCAATATGTGCTAACTGGGAGGAAAAATAATAAAGCCGTAGATTCGGCAAAGCCAAGCCCCCCGATCCTCGAGAACGATATAAAGTAGTGAGTTTAACTTTTGCCCTCCTGCCCGCCCATATCAAAGAGGCCATAAGACGTTCTATGTAACGGAATGTACTATGGGGGATATAGACCGGCGACTGCTGCAAAACATACAGAAACTTTGGTTGAACTATCATTTTGACCAGATTAATTCTACCTGTGACCGACAGTGGCAGCTGCTTCCACACCCCAACTCGGCTCTTAAGATAATCAATCTGAGGTTGAACATTACGCTGAATATACTGACCCATATCACTAGAAATCCAGATACCAAGATATTTAAATACCGGAGTCCATTTAAGAGAAGTCTGCAGAACTTGGCCCGTAGGGCAGGTTCCCCTGATCGGAGTTACGCTAGATTTATCCCAGTTAATCAAAAGTCCCGAGTATCTACCGAACACCGAGACCACATGGAGTAGATTTGGCAACGATTTATCAGGATATGACAAAAAAAGTAGCATATCATCTGCATAAAGGGCAATCTTGTCCATCCTGCAGCCCATCCTTAAACCAGTAATATCTGGCTGCATTCTTACCACACATGCCAATGGCTCTATGGCAAGGGCAAACAGAGCAGGGGACAGGGGACATCCCTGTCTGGTACCTCTGCCCATAACAAACTGGCGGGACATAAAGCCATTTACACAGACTCTAGCTGTAGGACAAGAATACAAAAGTCTAATCCACTGAATAAAAAATGGTCCAAACCCAAATTTCAAAAGCACCGCCCACAGGTACCTCCACTCCACAGAGTCAAAGGCCCTAGCAGCATCCAAGGACACCACCACCGCCTCCTCCTCCGCAGGATGGGGCAACTGTAAATGACAAAAAAGCCTTCGCAGATTTATGGCCGTAGATTTTCCTGGCATAAAACCGGTTTGATCAGGATGCACTATCTCACTAATCACCCGGTTCAACCGTGTCGCCAAAATTTTTGCTAAAATCTTAATATCCGTTGCCAGTAACGATATCGGTCTGTATGATTCTGGAAACAAGGGATCCTTTCCCGTTTTAGGGATAAGAACTATAATGGCTTCAGACATAGACGGAGACACAAACCCCTGATCTCTAAAACTTGTAAACATGTCCTTCAGGCGAGGCACAAAAAACCCCAAATGTTTCTTATACAGTTCTATGGGTATCCCATCTATGCCCGAAACCCTACCGTTTGGGAACGATGATATTGCAGCTACAATCTCCTCATCAGAAATTGACAATTCCAAACTTTCTCTACCATCTATACTCAGTTCGGGTATGGAAACAGCCGCCAGAAACGTATCTAAATCAGAGTCTGAGTACTCAGCTCTTGATGTATAAGCCTCTTTGAAATACGTATAGAAAACATCACTAATCTCTTCAGTCACGGTATGTACGACACCCAAAGTATCAGTAATCCCCGCCACTACAGTCGCCGCCCTTTCAGACCTAGCTAAATAAGCTAAAAACCTACCACACTTATCCGCTTCAAAGTATTGTGTATGTTTAGCAAATAACAACTTACGCCTTGATTTATCTAGCAAATAATCCGACCACTCTCTCTGTACTGTTAACCAAGCCATCCTATCAGAAACCGCATGAGAAGAGAGATATACTTCCTCCAACCGCACAACCTCTTTTTCCAATCTATCGCCTTTCAGCCTAGATTCTCTCTTGAAACAGTTGATGCTTCTAATTAAAGAGCCTCTTAAAAACGCCTTAAAGGAATCCCAAACGACAGACAGAGCTGCTGTATCCACATTGGTAGCAAAGTACTCCTCCCATTGGGACTCTAAAATATTTCCATCCTGCAATAATGTCAACCAAAAGGGGTTAAGCCTCCAGAATGCTTGACCTCGAGAAACATTAAGTTCAACTGTTAATATCAATGGAGAGTGATCTGAAATTCCCCTTGGCAAATATGCGACACCAGAGACAGCCGGCAGCAGTTCCCCCGATACAAGTCCTAGATCAATTCGGGAGAAGGCGTTATATGAAGTGGAGAAACATGAGAAACAAACCTCTGCCGGATGCCTCAGGCGCCACACATCCACCAAACCCATTTCTGCCACCAAATCAGCAAACTTTGATCTCTTAGCATGTGTATTATCCCCCACCTCCCTCCACCTGTCAACATTAGAATCCAACACATTATTGAAATCCCCACAGCAGATCACTGGAGTATCAGGAGACAGAGAAATAAAATCACTGCACTTTTTTAGGACCTCACCACTATAGGGAGGGGGGACATAGACTGATAGCAGGTTTATACGTTTGGAATCGAAGCAGCCCCTTACAAAAACATATCGACCTAATGGATCCGACTCCACCACTTCCAGAATAAAATTTACTTTCTTTCGTATAAGGAGAGATACCCCTCTAGAATGGCCCGTATGAGTAGCATGATATGCCCATCCAACCCACGGTTTCTTAAGGGCCAACACTTTACCTCCCACTAAATGGGTTTCAGTTAAACATATAACATCTGCCTCATACTTTTTCAATTGGGATATGACCA
The DNA here is from genome assembly GCF_038048845.1 of Mixophyes fleayi. Lineage (NCBI taxonomy): Eukaryota > Metazoa > Chordata > Amphibia > Anura > Limnodynastidae > Mixophyes > Mixophyes fleayi. The sequence continues at coordinate 130,157,996 of NC_134408.1, forward strand.
AAGACCGTTTAATTTTATCGTTTAGACCACGTACATTCCAGGTCAGGATTTTTATAGACCCCTTATTCACCTTCCCAGTCGCCATAGCACAAGGGAATACACATGAAGCATCTTACCATAACCGTCAACCCCTTCCAGCCCAGGCAGACACCCAGCCACCAAACAACCACATTAGCATTTACCAAGATAGACAGTCTCAACATCCGAAAGCATTTGTATAAAGATAAAGTACCATACTTGTCACTGTATTGTAAGAACTCATCCCTCCCTACCCTATTCAAACAACCCCCCTCCACGTATATCCACCCCCAACTGAGACATACCTGGATCCCCTTATAACTATCCCTCATCTCCTTAGACAACGCACACACCTATCTCCCCGTACTTATGGAGATACCTATATGCACTGAAAAAAAAGAAGAGGGAGACCGCGACCCTTTAAGCAAGGGAAGCTCCCCAACCCACAAATTCACCCCTAGTACTCCCCTAACCCTCCTATCTGTTAGCACCAACAACAGAATTCAGCAGTTTCAAATACTATCACCTTATACATAACATATAAGTATCCAAATACCTACAGTATTAATGGCAGTATTTCAATTTTGTATAAACATACATCCAAGTGATATATATTATCCAAAACATTATAGCTATCAAAGGCACATAGTCCCCAGTGGTATCATCTCAGTTCAATAGACCAATACATCACCAGGAGCATCTTCAATCCGGACGAAGACCACTAGGAGCTCTCCTATCCAGCCAGTGAGTCGCCTCAGACGATGATCCAAAGAAAAGGGTAGTCCCATCTGCAATCACCCTCAATCTTGCCGGGAAGAGCATAGCATATGGCAATTGCATTTCACGAAGACGACGTTTCACCTGTATAAATTGTGCTCTGCTTTTTTGCACATCCACCGAAAAGTCAGGAAATACAGCAACTCTCTGGTTTTCATGCATCAGGGGGCCCTTAATCCGAGCCAAACGCAGGATAGCATCCCGATCTTTATAATGCAACATCTTGGCAATAAATGTGCGCGGCTGTGCACCAGGAGGTGGTCTCTGTGTCGGGATCCGATGTGCCCTTTCCACCGCAAACTGGGCCGTGAACTCCTCTCTGCCGAATAGCTGGATCATCCAGTTCTCAAGAAATGTCTCCGGAGCATTTCCCTCAGCCTTCTCAGGGAGACCCACCAGTCGAATGTTACTGCGTCTGAGGCGACCCTCCATATCTGACATTTTCTGTCTAACTGACACCATCTGAGCCTCCAGACCGGCAACCTTCTGCGGTAAAGGGACTGTAGTATCTTCAAGTATAGATATGCGAGCCTCTGTCTCCGACACACGTTCCCTAATTTTCTGAAAGTCCTGCCGCATCAATGACAAATCAACCTGCACTTCTCCGATTTTATCCATTACCTTCTTTTCAGAGGCAGCAATGGCTTTCAGGACCTCCTGAAGAGTAGAATCAGCAGGTGTTTCTGCGTCTGTAGAAGACTGGGGTACCCGCAGCTCAGACGCAGGAGCTCCCCCTGCCGCTGTAGCAGGATTAGTGCGAGCATATTTCTCCAGCTTGCTGGCAGCAGTGTTACTTGCAGCGTGCTTTCCCATGATGGCACCTGCTATGTCCAGATGTTGATAGTTGCACTCTTAGGTTATTCACTTACAGCTCAGCTTATAAACTTGATGTTATAGCAGAACACCCAGTCCTCAAATCCACAGCACCTTGGATGTCTCAAATGTAGATAAAAGCACTATGTTAAGTGATCACTGAGACACATGTACTTTCAGGCAGCTCCTGTATTCAGGCACTTCACAGAGGGAGAACCTTCAGATACACCTAGTATTCTCTTCACTGTGGCACAAACAGCAGTCCCACACCACATAGGTTTTACCAGCTGAGCCTTTACTCATACAGAGATGTATAGACTCTGCCTCCCTCCGACAATACTCTCCCAAGATGGCGCCTCAAACCACTTCACGGCGGGAACCCGAGTACTGACCTTCCACTCCTTTCCAATTGCCAGATATCTTCTCTCTACAGAGCCAGCTGTCCCCACTCTGAACAAGTAAGTATGTATTTCAGTGTTTTACTCTCCGGCTAGAGTTCAGTCTTTTCCCCGCCAACAGGTTCCGCCTCAGCAGCGCTCCGGTCACTCGTGACTCTCACAGCCGCCCTGATCTTCCAACATACACCAAACTTGCCTCTGCTAGTGCCAGGACAGTTCCCCCACAAAATTATTGCGGTAAGAGGGAGTTACAGGTCATCAGGATGTCCGATCAGGATATTTAGGCTGGGGAGCTCCGGTATCTGCAACCTACACCATGCTCCGCCAGGCCACGCCCCAGTTATCATTTATTTAATACATTCTACAAAATGACAGCTAGAATCTGATTGGTTGCTATAGGCAACATCTCCACTTTTTTAAACCCGCAGTTTAGTAAATATACCCCTTAATATCCACGAATATCTAAAAATAAGAAGGAAAAATGATAAATAGTTGTTACCACTCAATAGCAATGCTACACACACTTTGCTGCAAAAGCACATAAGAAAAGTAAAACCAAGGGACATTGTGAGGAAAAACAAATGTAATTTTCATTGTAAATATATATGTTAGAATACTTTCATTAAGGTACTCCAAATGACTGGAAAAATTGCCTTAACTAGAAAATCCCAATTCCCAAGCATTCTGTATAAATTATTCCATATGTGTACCTAAAATTTAAATTCTTTGACATGACAGATATCTTTTATTTTGGCAGCATATGTAAAAAATGTATCTATTTTAGCTTCACTCACATGAAAGAGGGTATGAAACAGAGTTCTGCATAAAATAAAGTTTACAATTTGGGAATATATAGTATAGAACAGCACTGTACTGAGTATTTTATGGCTGATAAATTGAGTTTTTTTTAGTGATTTTATATTCTAAGCACTTCAATGTATAGTGTTGGAAATTACATTTGAAATAATTCCTTTAATAATCATATTTATGTAGCAATCATGGGCATTTGGTTGGTAAGCTGTATTTTTCACAATGACAGTTACAATATAAAGCTTATTAAAGTAAAATAAAATAAAATCGTATATATATTTTAACAGAAGCTTTCACAGTGTCTCAGAGGATTTTTTTTTATAACAGTTATTCCATTATAATAGGTCCATTTCTTCATCATTCAGCATTTAGCAATAAATGGTGCTAAAACATATGATAAATGTACCAATATTACGCAAATAGCCCTTTTATTTCCCATTACCTCTATATGAAATGGCTATGGAGTAATTTATGGTTGCAGTTTAAGACTGAATTATGCTTAGACATGGAACAGACGCTTTTCAGAAAAAAAAAAAGAAAAACTGATGCCAAATTATCTTTTCTACTTAAATTACAAAGAGAAACAGTAGTGTACAGCAAGAGATGATTTGGCTCTATATTCTGAGCTTAGTCTACTGTTGACTCTATAGTTTAATTTTTACATAGTTCTATGACAAAAAAAAAACCCTGTACCATTGTTTTGTGAGTATAACTGCAAATGACCATATGCCAACATAGGGCAAGATATGTTTGTGTATTTGTGATGTCACTACCCCTGGTTTCATACTTCTACTGGATACGCCACACAAATGACAGATTTGCTTACTATTAATAAGTGTGAACAATAGACAGATTTGGTCAGGACAAATATAAAAGTATGTAGATGCATTTTCTGCCCATTTTGTAGCATAAGTAAGAAGCATTTTTACGTCTGTTTAAAAGACTGAATTCTCAATAGGACACCATGCTTGGGTCAAGGCGAAAATAACATGTAAAATTAATGTCATTAATTGCTTAAAACTGACAGTGCAAAAAATACTTCATACACAGCACCTCTTAAATCCTTTGGATTGTGGTGCCCAAGGCAGCTGTCTGTTTTGTCTAACCCTTGATTTGACCATAGGAATCATTACTATCATTGCCCCTTATTAGTAAGGCTACCGACGTTCACTAAACAGCAAAAAGTTTCTGCCCAATTTACAGTTCTTAGTAAAAGGAAGATAGTTATGGTCTATACAAATATGAAACTATCTTACTGACATGTCAACTCCACATAAATCCTACATAACATGATAAACCATTTCATAAACTAATTCTGAAGAACTCAGATTTCTGTTAAGAGTCCACCTTCTTGATTCCTCTCTGTACATATTGTTATACATTTTCACTGCACACAAATACAGTGGACCTCAGTTACAAAGCACACTGGATACACGCTGCAAATCATTTTGGCTTTGCAATGCACAACCTAGATAGTACTCCGAGCACACCTCAAGGTGCCTCTCTATGGTCAAGCCTCCACAAAGTGAAACTAGGTGTTCAGGCAGAATAGATAACACTGGTCTACAAAATTTACTTTTCGTATGTTAAATTAATCTGATAAGGTCTTTTTTAATAGTATTTTTTGTGTTGATATGGAATCTGTTTGCCAAATTCACGCCGTGGGCTGGGATTTTGAGTAACATGCTTTTAAAAATAATTTAAATTTGAATTTTCCTTTAAAAATTCACGATATGACACATATGAAGTTAACTCAAAAAAAATTAACTTTTAGTGCTTTTTATTTTGTATTTAGCTTGAGAAGCATCCCTTTTAAGTATCCAGGAGTAATCTGCAAGCATATTTGTATTCCTTTTTCCTTGGTAGCGAGTTTTCATCGTTGATATATAGTGGTGGAAGCGTTCACTGTGTTAGTCACTTACATCTCCAAGATTTTCTGGGAAAAAGACTAAGCTGCGGGTTTGAAAAAGTGGAGATGTTGCCTATAGCAACCAATCAGATTCTAGCTGTCATTTTGTAGAATACACTAAATAAATGAAAGCTAGAATCTGATTGGTTGCTATAGGCAACATCTCCATTTTTCCAAACCCGCAGTTTAGTAAATCTAGCCCAAATGTGAATCCAAAAAAATTATTTTCAAAGACATTTTGCATCCCAGGGATCTCAGCCTTCTTGTTTCCCAATACTTTTTGGAGTGATCCCCGTGTAGCTGCCTCAGACTCATACAAGTTTCTCTCAAAATCTTCATCCTTCATGAGCTCTCGTATTTGTGGTCGAACAAATATCCTCTCTTTGATTTTTGCTTCATTTATTACAGGAAACTACAGGCCATAAACTTGCTTGTGATTCCTCTCATTGTTGTGATACAAAAATAACAGTCTGTTCTCTCCACACCATGGGAACTGCAAATGGCATATGACGAGACTTACCATTCAGCCAAATATTAAGCAAAGTTACACACAAGCACAACAGAGATGAGGAGCCCATCCTGATCTCCAATTTTAGAACCAAAGTAGAGCTCATATGATTTGCTTACCAAAGAAGCAATGTTTCTTCTTTGTGACTTGAAAGTTAATTTACCCCACACGTAACAAAAATTGTTTGGATGATTTATACAGCTACGTGGCATTTTGCAGAAGTATGCACACCGTACACTGAAACTGAAAATGCAGGAGTGACTCATAAAGGTTTCAGATAAGTGACTCATATAGTTTCATCATATACGCAGCAGATGTATCTACTTTATTTTCTCTTTATACATAAATAAATGATTTATAGGGGATGGCTAATGCATTTAACATGATTGTTTGCTCATTATGCAAGTCACGAAACAAAAATAAATTATTTTAAAAAATTCAAAAAGATACTTATACACCAGGGGGTAAATGTATCAAGCTGAGAGTTTTCCGGCGGGTTTAAAAAATTGGAGATGTTGCCTATAGCAACCAATCAGATTCTAGCTATCATTTTGTAGAATGTACTAAATAAATGACAGCTAGAATCTGATTGGTTTTTCAAATCCGCTGGAAAACTCTCAGCTGGATACATGTAGCCCCAGGTTGTTTTCAGCAAAATGTATATTTTTTTAAAACAATGGAGTGCCTAGGACAGATTTTGACATCATTTTTGGAATCAGCACCAGAAAATACATAAAAATCAGTCAAAATTATCCATTTAACATTACCATTGTTGACCAGTGTAATCTGAAAGAGACGTTGTGCAAAAGTGTAAATGTTATATTAAAGTCCAACCTCCCACCAGTTTTGAACCATCCCCTTCAACACATTATTATTATTATTATTAATTTTTATTTATAGGGTGCCACAAAGTATCCTTAGCGCCGTACAAGGAGAAACAATGGCACAGTACAAGGTGAAACAGCACAGTACAAGTAACAGTAAGCACTATAACTCTGGGGGCTCAGTCACAGCAAGAAAAAGAGGGAGGGGAAAAGTGAGTACAGGCAGGTAACTATTGCCCAAGAGGGTGGGCAACACATTAAAGCAACACATTAAAGTTTCCATATTTTTCTCCTGGAATACTCCCTGTTTAGCGTAATTTATGGCATATTGATATTGTACATAATGTACATAAAATTGAAAGGTGCCCATAATACTGATCACAACTGTACTTGGAGAAAAATATTCCAGTAAAGTAATGATTATGCATTAATATAAACAAACTAACATAAACAATTAGTGATAAAATTCAATTATTATTTCAAATTGAACAAGCAACAACGTAAAATGTTTCTTCCTCATGGGTGATTTTAACTATCCAGATTGAGCACTATAAAATGATTGGTTCTTGCAAAAGTAGTCAACTTTTATATTTTTAAAAGATAATTACTTTTCGAAAGTGGTAGAAGAATCAACTAGAGGACTGCTGGGCTTAATTCTACCTAATAGAACTGATGTAACATCTAATGAACAGGTGAGGGGGCATTTAGTAAATAGTGATCACAACATGGTAACATTTGACTTGAGTTTCAAAAAACACTTTGTAAGGGAACTACAAAAACTATGAATTTCAAAAGGGCAAAGTTTAATCAGCTCAGAGAAGCGATGAAGCTTGCAGAATGGGAAAGTGTTCTGTTAAATTAAATTAAAGGACAGAGATCAAATGGGAAATTTTCTTAAATATTTTAAATATATACCAACTGTACGGCAACAACATTACTAGGAATAAAAGGCAACCACTGTGGTTAAATAAGAAAGTATTATAGTTAATAAGGACATAGGAGCATTTACATTTTTAAGGCTAGAAGGCACTGAAAATTCATTATGGATATAAAAGTCAAGTCGCCAAATATGCAAAAAAATTAAGGTTAGCAGTGATTGAAGTTAAAAGCAAAAAAGTGAAAAAGATAGTATGTAGATAAACAGCAACAAAAATAAAACTTATATAATTGTAGAAGATAAAGTGAAAGTTGGTCTTTTAATTTTTTTTGTCTGTGTTCACTAAAGAAGAATACATTACAGAAAATAAATTGTGCAGCAATTGCATATGCACATTTTAAATCTTACTTGTCTGAAAGGAAGTTATGCCTAAACAAGATTAAGACAAATAAAACACCTGGCCCAGATGACATACACCCATGTGTGCTAAAGACACTAAGATCAGTAATAGACAATGATTTTTTCATCTATGGACTCCAACACAAGAGGGTCTTGCCAGAAGGCTACAACCTTTGCAAAGGTAAAAAAAAAAAGTGGAACCAGGAAATAATAGACCTTTGAGACTGACTAGTGGGTAAATTATTCAAAGGATTCTGAGTGATGTAATTCTGAAATATAGAGATTTATGTATACAAAATTTAAAATAAAAGATGTAGGTGCACACTGTAAACACTAACACCATGGGGTAAATGTATGAAGCATCGGTTTCTGCAAGTCACCAGTAAACGGCAACTTTGCAGGGGAAATTTAAAGCAGCAAGGATTTTAAAGGCAAGTTTGCTTAGGCACCAAGTACACTGTAAACGTATTTCTTCGGCTTAGGTAAAACAACGAGGACCATTAAGTAAATATTATAAGGATTCTCAGTAGCAGAAATACCTCCATGTGTATATATAATTAAAAATTAATATATATATATATATATATATATATATATATATATATATATATATATATATATATACCATTCAACCACTTCACTGTAGCCTACCCTACCCCCTCCTCTCTATGTCTAAAATGTTCCTGGTAGACTGTCGGGTCTTGCCCCTCTGGATAAAATTTGCCAGCACTCTCCTGTATGTGGGGATAGTTGACCAGGACCAGTACGATAGATGATGAGTGCTATGTATGGCTGTTACATTGTGCAGCAGTAGGGCCATTTGGATGCGGAGTGTAGGCAGCAGAAAGTGCACATTTGGCTGTCTCTGCAAAAATCCCTACACACTGTACCATAAACACACACACACACACACACACATACACACACACACACACACACACACACACACACACACACACACACACATATATATACACAGGGGGCTTAAGTCACTTACAGAAGATCCTCCTGCATTTACTACCCACCCCTCAGTGCTGTATGTAACAGCATGCTGTCCCATCTATGTAAAGAGATTGGAGTTCTTCTCCCTTTTGCCTGCCATCTTGTATTCAACCTTGAACAAACCCAACAGAGGCAGCGCTCAGAGAAGTGTAGCTGTTGGAAGATGCAATTTAGTGTTGAGGTATAAATGGATTCAGAGTTCCTTCTCTCTGATAAAACGAGCACTCTCCAGCTATCATCACAAGGAGAGTTACCCTTTCCTTCCTTCCCTTACTCTTCTACTCCTCACATACTCATAAAAATACACGGCACTGGCTGGATTAAATTCATATCTATGTGAGAGAACATTAAGACCCAGTTTGTTCTTGTTCCAGGAGACTATTTTGATCTTGCATGATGGGTGAGATTGACAAAGGGCACAGCGACTGGGAGCTTCTCATTATAGAATGGTATGATCTGTATATATTTCATTAGCAGTTTGTATGAATCCCGTAAAAGCATCAAGTCCCATTTAATTGTAAACCCTCACTGTGGAGGAAGACGTTACAACAGGCCTGAGTTATTAAGGTACATATCTGCGATTTTGAGCGTATTGTATGCAAAATCAGTCTGCACATGCCCATAACTGGACCATATACCAGAAAGCGCAGGCCCAGTTCACTCTGTCTTCGTATGCAAAGGACGCTTACTACAGCTTTCAATTTTGTTGAGGGAACAGGGCTGGGAAGGTGTGTTTGTCCGTAGTCAATTTACAGTAAGGGCTGCCAAGCTCGAGCGCACACAGCCATGTTTGAATCAAGATCTGGGTGTCTCACAGTCACTTGTGTTTCTGCCATATCTCTTGCACCAGCTATAGGGATAGTCTAAGTCCTGAGTCCTAGTTATGTCAGTATCGTATGCATGCTATAACATGTGTCTACAATCAGGAGCAACTGTTAAATTATCTATATAGTAGACATTAAGTACAGCCTAATAAATGTTTTTCCAAGGGAAAAATTATATAAAATATATATATATATATTTTAATTTCTATGTATAACCATAAATAACTATATTATTGACAGGTACTTAATATTTTTTTTCTTGTGTGTTTTCTTTTGAGATTTTCTATTACAGAAAAGTATTGTGTAATACCCTACAAATCACAGGTATATTACTGTATGCACTTACTCAGAAAAATACAGTTGCCCATTGTGCCTCTGGGAAGTTGAAAGCAAATTGCATCTACTATTTTGGGATGGGCAAACTGCAGTGAATAAACTAGAAGGTTCTAGGAGATTCTTGGGGAAAAGAGGAGGAGTCAAAAACGGACTGGCTAGTGAGAGAAGTGATGTGTGACTGCTGGCTGAGCTAATATAGGATCTTCCCACAAAGAGCCACTGAATGCTATGGCTGAATTGTTGTCCTCAGGGATGTTTTCTGCCAGCCCAGAAAGAAGCACCTTTGCAGTATAGGAAAAGACCTAACTTGCAACTGAGATGCCAGCAGCACTCATATGCAGACAGATATGTTTCCTTTTCTTTGCTATGTTCAAGTTATTTAAGCGAGACATCAATCTGTGTTATGGAAACCTCTGACTTGGACTGTAATATTGCTGTTGAAAGGTGGTATAACACTGGCTAAAGGAAGAGTTTTTTTCCAGCCAAATCACAAGAGTTTGTTTATAGTGCATCAGAAGTTTGATTCTATTGTGAAACTGCCTAAAATAGTTGCTGATGAGAGAATTGGAAGTTGCTTAACCCTACAGTTGCTGGGAGACTGCTGCTTATTCCATTAGACGGATTGCTAAGTGGAGACTGTCCTTTACACTGGAAATCATTTATTTTGAAGAATTGCTGTTGTTATGGAGCTAAAGAGTCACACATGTGTCGAGTTGACTACTGATTTCACCTTGAACAAGTAAATAAGCTTCATGTGTCAGATGAAACTTTGCTTAAACCTGTGGTTTATAATGTACCCCCTTGGGTTCTGTATTTCATAAAGTGAACTGGAAAGCATCTATTTTGAACCAGCTGAATTACTCCTTGTTGCATCTCTACTGATTTTTGTGTAATAAGTATGATCTGTATAATTGCACTAAAAGTATTGTGATTGATTGGTCTATATTATCTGCTGCCACAGCATTTAGTGTAATGGTCAAATTAACTTGTAGCAACTGATTGTCTCCTAAAGTATCTATCCAGTGAAATCCATTTCACTGATGCATAGTGCCTAAGTATAAAGTGGGACATATTTATTCAGTGATCTATGTGCTGTGTCAATTGATGTTTGCATACTGTTAAACCAAGATTTATAAAATGTTATTTATTTTGTGACATGTTGAATAACACTGCATGTTGATAGTATACTGCTATTACTTTTCTATACTACCACTACTTATCTGCTGCTGTGGTAAAGCCTTTTCCACAGGCAAAGAGAATAAACTCATGAGTTTATGCAGTTTTAGTGCTGTGTTCCTTGTTTTATTCCAATACTACTGGGGGGACCTTTGCCTCTCTACCATACCACCGGGCTTGTAGAATCCTTCCTTACATTACTTTTGGGGGTACCAACCATCTGCCCCGTTACACCTGTACATATCCTGCGGTGTCTGGTCTAGTAGAGCAAAGTAAACCTACACCCGTAGTATCTTTAGATCCATTCCTTGGTGTCTTCGGGAGTATGCAGAGTTGATTTCATGATGATCACACGATGAGACAAGTATGCGTGCCTTAATGACTCAGGTCCAGTATCTCTAATAGAAACGAGTGTGTGCCAAATTATTATCTTACATGGTCCAGAAATCATCATAACAGTAATTTTTCATAATCAGCTCTATGGGTTAGATAGGTCTGAGATTGCTAAAAACAAGAGTGTAAGCTTTGCTGGCTAATCAGAAGTATGATATTAATCTCTGTGGCATATAATGAAGCTAGATAGTAAGCTCTATTGGTTAGATATGAATCAGATAATAAGATCCGTGGCTTAGAAGTCAGAAAGTTAACTATGAAATGGATAGTCAACAGATTGTAAACATATGTGTAAACTATCTATGTTTACATCTGTAAATATCATATTTAGATACTTTATAGTAAGTTCTATGGCTTAGAAGCTCTGTAGTAAGATATGTGGACTAGAGAGAGATCAGTAATCTTGGGCCTTAGGAGCTGTTCTACAGCTAAACCGATACACACACACACACACACACACACACACACACACTGAGAAAATGTTCTCTGGAACAAACCATGTTACAATGCAAGAGGCGCAACTTAGTTTATTATTTTGCATATAAGTTAAATACTGGCTGCTTTTTCATCAATCACACAAATACTTGATAGGTTTATTTTTACACTGAAATGTAAAGTTGATCTAGGACATACCCTATCCCAACAATAAATCTGTCCCCACATTTTAAATTTATCTCCCCCTCCAATGCAACATGGTTTTCCCCAGGTGCAAAGGTACTACATTTTTATGCTATGCTCTCCTTAATGACTCAAGCCCAGTATCTCAAAGCCAATCTCTCAGAAATTAATGAACACCACAAAGTGTCCGACACATAGGATTTACATTACTCTTCTACCCACTATTTGGCTACTACATTGCCAAATAGTTCTTGTGTAGACTGATGTAGATATATAGTGAAAATAAATGCATAGAATGATTTTTTGAAGTGAAACTTCTTTTGCTTTTCATCTAATAAAAAGCCTTTGTGGAGATTAAAATGTGTAATGAAAGTGGCATTATGCTCTTAACCTGCACACTGTTTGAATCCTCCGAGTCCTGTGATCTGAGTATAAGAAATAATATAATAAATACAATACAATACAATACAATACAATACAATACAATATAATAAATTAGGCTCTCTGCCCATTGACTCCAATGCTCCATTGTCTTTGCACCTATTTAGTGGCTCTAAAACTGTTAGTTGTGCCCAAACTAATGGGCTCAAGTTTCAGTCTGTGCTGAATATACCCCTTGCACCCCAGTTGCTTTGTTGAGAGTTGTAGTGTTATTTAGTTACTGTATTGTACTGTTATTCCATGTACTGTCTTGTTATTTGCCCTCTATATGGCAATGGGACCTCATATGGCGCCCTATAACTAAATGTTAATAGTAATAGTAATAATAATAATCTCAGCTATCACACTATTATCGCCCTAAAGGTCTTTCATGCAAGTCAAGTGAAAATACATTTTCAATGACAAAAGGCAAAGAAGTTTCACTTAAAATGTGCATGCTTGGCACACACTACATATTTTAACTTACACTACCCCTGATGCCCTTTAAGGGGCCATTGGTCTATTTTTGTGCACGGAAATCACAGACTAATAAAATAATATTTCAGCCTGTTTGGTTGGAGCATAAGGATGTAGCGTTTCATTTACTATTGGTCTGTAATCTCATTAGGGCAGGGCCACCATTGTCTTGTTTCTTGTCATTGTAAGTAATTTGTTTGTGTCATGATCTCCTCAATGTACAGCACTGTGTAATATGTCAGTGCTTTATAAATAAATGATAATAATAGTAATATCTGAAATCAGCTATCATATTTGCTACATCTATTCACATAGGGATCACGATAAGCTAAAATAAGAGTGCTATTAATCACATGTTCAGCTTAGACACTTGATGGACAGTATTGTTTAGATCAAAAACAGGAAAGACATGACAGCCCTTATTCATTATTCAATCCTCAAAGGAGACATGTACAGAGCTTTGAAAGCTTAGAGCCTTTATATAGAAATATGTCTATTTGAAATGCACGAAGTCCTTATTTTAAATATCTTGGATTCTCTATCTATAAATTGATTGCAATTCCAGTAGTTAAATCTAAACAGCATTGCATCATTAGATTTAATTTACCTTTTGCAATGCTACATTATACTGTGTTGCATTAGAAAAAATGTATTGCATTTTTTTAATTTAGTAAAATAAAATCAGTTATAGTTATCTCTAATGCAGCAGAATATTGCCAATGAACTGCTTTGCTTTGTCAGCAAGTTAGGGATGAAAACATATTAAATGAGGATCAATTCCTAGTTGTTAAACTTATGTGGTGCATTAAAGCTACATGTGCAAAATTGCACCTATCTTTGTAGATCTGCACCCTCACATCCTGATCTGTGTTTAAATTGTAAAAAGAAGCAATCTATCCTAAAATATTGAATGTTTCATTCTATATTTACTTTTTTATTCTATTATATAATTTTGCTTTATGGTTAAAGTCATGATTGTAAGAAGTTCCTTCATCATCATCATCATCATCATTGTCAGCTATTTATATAACGCCACTAATTCCTCAGCACTGTACATAGAACTCATTCACATCAGTCCCTGCCCCATTGGAGCTTACATTCTAAATTCCCTAACATAGACATAGACATAGACATGTTTTTGGAGTGTGGGAGGAAAGCAGAGCACCCAGAGGAAACCCACGCAAACACGGGGAGAACATACAAACTCCACATAGATACGCTTGTATGTTCTCCCCGTGTTTGCGTGGGTTTCCAGGTGCTCTAGTTTCCTCCCAAACTCTAAAAACATACTGGTAGGTTAATTGGCTGCTATCAAATTGATCCTAGTATCTCTCTCTGTCTGTGTGTGTATGTGTGTGCTATGGGATTTAGACTGTAAGCGCCAATGGGGCAGGGACTAATGTGAGTGAGTTCTCTGTACAGCGCTGTGGAATTAATGACGCTATATTAATTGCTGCTGGTGATGATGATGATGATGTATTGAATATTACAATGTATGTATGGGAATGTATTGTACTTTCACCTGGATGTAAATTGGGTGCTTTTTATATTGGCTGCAATAAGATCTTTAAGGTTGCAGATTTTTCAGGGCAAATTCTGACTAGCCAAAGCCTATTGTGACCTGTACAATTAACCATGCCTTCAAATATACTGAATCTTCACTCTTTCCAGTTCAATATCTCTATCTGTAAAACAAGATTTCCTGTTGGCAGGTCTGGTGTACCTTTCTGCTTATCCTGAGGCCAAGACACCAAGAAACTCCTATTTCATTGCTCAAGTCTGCCCATCAGATATGCACATTCTGTAACTGCAGGGCCGTCTTAACCGCGTTACAGGCCCCCGGACAAAGCAGTGCACTGGGGCCCTACCTAAAATCAAAACAAAGCCACTGTCGGGTCATAGCAACCAAACTTCATTGCACTCCGTTCCATTTCTTCCATTATTTACGTTTAGTAGATAGCAAAAAATAATAAAAATATTGAAAGACTTTATTTTAGCTTTACAGCTTCAAAAAATTATGTGTTTTGATTAAGTCTTATGTACAATTAGTACGAGTATGGTGTTTTCGTCAAGGTCAAGATATGTATTCGCAACAGCAAGATCGCATGTACAGATAACACCTGATACTGTGGTGATTAGTCCACCTAAATATTTTCCTAAAGAGGATTTGAAGGTTCTGAATAAGTCTCCCGGAATAAGCTACTGAAAAGTTGGCAAGCCTATGGGGTCCCTATGCTGATGGGGCCCCCGGGCAACTGCCTAGCGTGCCCATACATTAAGACGGCTCTGTGTAACTGCTTCCATTATGTTATGCTATGCTTAGTCCTATATATCTATGCTCATGACCTGTATATGCTGCTTCATAGCATAGTTGTAGCATTTATATTCCTGATGTGCTGAGGAACAGCTTTGTAAATTAATAATTAAATAAAACTTGGAAGACATTTATGTTTTCATAAAGGGTCATTGAATTTAAAAGGCAGTTTGTTTATGTAAGAGTCACTTGTAACATTTACTTTCACATTTACTGTACACCACATTTCTTAACATTTCAAAAGTATTTTTTCTATATACAGTGAACTTTCAATTTGCAACTAATAAAGTCCTATAACAAGTCTACTTGATGACACTACAGGAGAATAAATCCTGAGAAATAAAGCTAAGCAAATATAATTTCCTCTGTTTGATTATTAAATGGAAATATTAAAGGAGGGGTATAAGTGCATGAACATAAAATATATAGTTGTCTCATGCCTTGAAGGGGTTCTTTCCCAATCCATCTGAACAATTCTGGGGCTTGGGTAATATACTAGACTACCTGTCCTTTTTGATGCCTGGTTTGGTGGACCTAATAGCCAGTCGCCTAGTATTGGGTAATATACTAGACTGCGTGTCCATCGTGTTGCTTGTTTCAGTGCACCCAATAGCTACGAACCTAGTATAGGGTACCCCATTCACTACTCTGATCCCAAGTTTTGGGTAGGACCAATAGGTGGCACTGAATTGCACTTGCATGTCCCAACCATCACCCAGGACATTTGGGGATGGAAAATAAAAACAAACTTGCAAATACCCCCACATTAACATGTACATCTCTTAGTACATACTGTCCCCCATTCTATACACATACAATCAAAGCATTGTCCTCAATCTTCATCAGAAGTAAGCCATAACTAATCTGGAGTGAAGCCCTTGGACCTGTCTTCATCCAAACTGATTGGTTATTTTTTTGACAATTTTCAAAAAAATAACATTTTGAGGGGGTAGGAAATTGGTAGAAATCTGACTAATCTTTACATACATTGAAATTAAATAAAAATCCCTGTTGAATATGGGTACAGACATTTGAAGGTTCAAAATATCTTGGGATTCTTTAACAAGCTGCTGATAGTGTTTGAAGGGGTTAACTGTTGATATGTCAAATTAATTTATGTCAGAAGACCATCAGTTTTATGACACATTTTTCTGGCCATTTATCAAGTCGTAAAATCTTGGTGAGCATTGAAAAATTGGCAATAAACTGTCAAAAATAATTCTTAAGTATCCTAAAAAGATCTTTGACTTATGCAAATGTTCCCATTGCTTCCATTCATCATTTTAATATAGGTGAAGAGATGAAACACAGCAGCTTCCTATCTACTAATCATTCAAATAGCAACAATTGCCATTTTAATGTAAATTCATTTTTTAAAGTGCACGGACTATGTATTGATTGTACAAACCTTGAAGTTGACATTGCTTGTTTACAGCAATAATAATTTAACATTTTAGTAAAATTAATTTTCATAAAATGATAGCTAATATTTATTTGCTGCTCAAGTTTCTAAATTCGCATTTAGTGACTTAATTTCCATTCGTATTTATTACATTCTGTTGTACAGTATCTTCCTTTAGACTTCTAAACATATTTATACTTAGTTAAATACTTTTTAATACGCATTACGTTATTATATAATTTTTCCAATAAGTAACTTTAATGTGTTACACATTATTTATGAACTTTTGAATATATTAGGAAAGTATTAACAATAGCAGCTATAATTATAAAATAAAGAACAATCAATCTCCAAAATTTAACTTTCGGATATGACTCAAGGAGGAACATTATGCTTATACACACAGTACTTTTGTGCAGAGAAAGTCTGTAAGGCTGTCAGTCATCTTTTGCCTGTTTAACTAGAAATGTACCTAACTTTAAGCTACTGCAGAGAGGTGAAAGATGAACACATTTTTTTCTGCTCACTAATACAAAGCATTTTAATGTTCAATCCTAACTTACTTTCTTTCCAGTTCTTCACAATGCTGTTCTACCACATTTTATACAAGAAAACAACGGTAATATATTAAGGCTATGTCTACATGGGCACATTTTCCATCGATCCCAATGCCAATCTTTTTTCACAGATACATTGAGGATGAACAGATTCTCATACATAGCAATGGTTTCTAAGGAGGGATGATGGAGCAATGCACGCAGTCATTGTACCAAAACAGATGACGAAACAGGAATGAGGGAAGTAGAGTGTGTTCATGTTTCAGAACACTGCATTTGAACTTCTCCAACTTATCACTCTTTAAACATAAATCTCCCCTGTTTACCAGTCAAATAGAATAGAGGGAAGATGGATTAAATGCTGTGTACATAAGCCATTGCAATTATATATATATATTTATATATATATATATACATATACACATATACATATATATATATATATATATATATATATATATATTTATATATATATATACATATATATATATATATATATATATATATATATATGTAGCTACAGTTATTTCAGTGCACACTATTATTAGTATGTGGGGTAAATTATCTGCTATATATAACTAATTATAAGGATATTATAAGCCACAATGAGTTCTGTGACCATATAAATGAACAAGGCCACCAACTGTATCTTTATACATATCACAAACAGAACTCCAAGGTGACTTGCAATATCCATAATCATTTATAGTAGGGTGTGTTACTCTTTATAATACATAATTTTCCTAATGACCATTGGATTGATAACATCATAACTTGCCACTTATACAGATATTAGTTACAAGTTTCTACATATTTTAGCATCCCTTGTGTATTATATGTAGCTACTTGTATCATTTGGTGTATTGCATTATTTGGTGTGTAGTGATGTTATCATATATATTTGGTGAGTGATATCACTAGTATACAATGTCATATTTCGGAAATATTCTGATATGAAAGATATAGCTGTCAGTGAAGAAAAAAAACCAAAAACTTGATATAAGGATCATGCCAGCAATTTGTCTTGACACATGTTGAAACATATTTATTATAAGAAATAATTTACTTCCTATTGTACAACTGTATCTGTTTTAGAATCCTTCTAAAGTTCTTTTAGGCCTTCTAAATTATTTCACTTGGGAAGTAAACCTGTAGCCTTACATCTAGCCTGTTTACTATTGAGTGGCGATAGGACTGATTTTATTTTATCATTTTGTAGCACTGATAGAATACCTTCTATTGCCACAATTTACTAAGAAAATGTCACGGGGCAGCTGAGTGATACTCAGTTCCCTGGCGATACTGGCTGGCACTAGGTGGTAAGAGAGCACATACCACTTCACCGGCCTTTCCAGTGCATTAAAGCCCCAGCATTGAAGGTTCACACATGCACAGTGGAACTGGATACCTGGTTTAGAAATTAATAGAGAAAATCTGTAAAACAAATTGAAAAATATATATTTTACTGTTGTTTAATTTTAAAGTGGTGCTTTGTTAAATAGAGGGAATGCCAAAAACTGGCAAAAACTGTTTTTCGCCAGGGAAATAGTTTTTCTCCTGTTCTTAAATAGACTCCTTAATATCTATTATTTTATATATGTAGGAGAATGAATGGTAGAAATGCAATCGTTTTTAGCATAGAAGTATAGAAATATAGAATTTGACAGGAAACAAAAGTTAAATGCTCTATGGGTTTACCCATAGCAATTCATATTTAATTGTATTTTATTGTTTTATTTTATTTTTATACCCTAACAAATGTCTTATGTTATGGACTATAAGACTGGAGTCCCATGCAGTCAGGACAGCTAGAGATCTCACACACAGGCTAATGAGGTCTCATTTTTCCACATGCCAGATCAATTAAACTCAGATCTGGTCATTTTAGTCCATAGGTGATAACTAGATTCTCATCTTGTCTAGGTCAACACAATGTGCAAGCAAAATTACCACAAGTGTGACCAGCTTTAGCATTACACAGAAGGGGCCTTATGTCCTGTCCTTTATTTAGAATTCCAAGCCGCACATTTCTTAAGATACATGCAACTTGTATGCAAAATGCGTATCCTCAGCAGTAAGACGGATCTAACAACAGGGGGAAAGTGGTTGCAACCGATAAGCATTCCAAAGTCACATCAGTGGGTTAAAACCCTCAGCTTAGTATGTAAGGAACGTTAACAGGCCCTTATTGTATTATGCGCACTACCTGCCCTGTTCTGCCTCTCTAAGTGACGGAGAACTTACTAAGACATACGTTTTTTACTATGTGTGCGCAGTTATAAAAAGCTCTTTTAACACTTTCGAGTTCGACTTACGTTCGAATCTACATGACCCTAAAGACTACAAATAAACATAAAAACATGGAAACAACTGCGTCAACACCAAGCTTCTGTAATTTAAAAATCAATTTGTTGTAGGCAAAACAGAGTTAGTATAAATAAAAGTGAATATATATGTTGCTACAGTATATATATTCTCAATAATGTATGCCAGTTTGTTATGAAAAGTTTAGAGACATAATGATCACGTTTGTAAGATAGGCTATAATTAAATGTATCTATGCCATATAGTGACATTGGTGAATTGTGACTCTCTCCCTCTCTATTGTAAGGTTTAAAATGTACGACTTCTAATTTCAGACTTCGTTTGAAGTCTTTACTTTTGCAATAGCTTTCATATAGCCTTTAATGATATAGTCAGTGGACATTTTACAAAGTCATCTCAGCCTATCTGTTTTTTTTTTTTTTATAAAAAGATTAAAAAGAATTTTCATATTACCTCTGGAAACTTTTTCTTGCTTGTTATTCAAAGAAATGAATATATTTAAAAGGCAGCAAAAGATTTTAATGCATTTAGGAGGAGAAAAACAACACTGCTCCCATTTGTTTCTTCTGAGGCACTTTTATAAATTACAGCAAAGAGCTAATACATTTCTAAGAACATATAAAACAAAATACTGGTTTTGAAGTGTTATAATAAAACAGCTCAGCTTGTTTCATGTCTAGTCTCTTTTTTAATGAAGATCTTCTGGCAGTTCTTGAATGTATAACTAGTTTGTATCACGGAATAAAGCTGTCTATTCTGATGATTGACATGAGCCCACTTTACAGTGGGATTCTGAAAATTAGTCCACAGAGGTCCATTTTTTTCAGGTATTTTTCAGAATGAGAGCGGTCCTCAGACTACAGTAGAGGCTTCTTAACCCCCTCTCATTGGTATTCTAATCTGGCAGGGTTGTCCTGCTTTTTAAAGTAACTCAGAGATTCTTGATCATATCCCCCTTGACACATTACTTAGCCAAAGGATTCAAATGAAATTCAAGAAACACAGAATACAGCACAATGGGATCAGAAAGTGCACAATTAATAATCATACAGTCAATTAATTTTTAATGCATATATTTCTACCCATAACATTTCTCATTCAAATGAGGAACGAAATCATAGATATATGTCTATCTATAGCATTCATCTCAATCTCTCTCTTTAGATATATATATATATATATATATGTATATATATATATATATATATATATATATATATATATATATATGTATGTATATATATATATATATATGTATATATATATATATATATATATATATATATATATATATATATATATCTATCACCTCCTTCATAGCACATGTTTTAGTTTTATCTACCACCACGTAATACATGAATAAGATATATATTTGAAGGTGATGTTGCACATAGAAAATCATTGTCTTTTTTAATTAGCAATATTGCCTTTAGATTACCTTGACACTTAACCATTGTTTTGTCTTTGTAGTCCACTAATCACTGTCTTTTCACTTTCAAAATAGAGCAATCTGACATTTGTCATTTGATAATTCTCATCATTCATGGTAAATACAATTGCAAATCAAAGATCTTTGTGATACAAGAAGTTCCAACTGTCTCAGAAATAACGACCCTCTTTAAAGCAGGGAATCTAAACCTGTAGGTTGGGACCCATACCAAGGTTTGCAGAGCCAGTTAAAGGGTTTCAGGATTTTTTGCAAAGTTATTTGTACATAGCTAATAAAACTAAATAATCATACTACAACATTATATTTTTATTATTATTATCCTTTATTAACAGGGTGCCACGAGTGGTGCACAGCGCTATACAGAGCACAGACAAAAAAAAACAGTACATGGTACATTTTAGGCAAGGCCTGATTTTTCTGTTCATCCTGTTTACTAAATCGGTAGGTAACAAAAACATTATTAAATAGAATTACATTATGCCTTTAAAATTGAATCTTATTTACAGACAGAATAAAAAGACAAAGGAAGTCATTTATGAAGCACAAAAGCTTGAGACCCACATCCACCTCAATTTGTGGAATGGAGCTTACAGTTTGGGACACTGAGGTTTACAGAGTAGGTTGGGGGGTTGTGAAAGAGCATAACAGAGACGGAGGGGAGGATTTGGGCACAATAAAGACAATCCTATCATAGTATGGAATAAGAGTAGGTACACCGATTATGCAAAGCAGAAATATTTCATCTTGTGGAACAAGATTATTGAAATGAGGTAAAGGAAAGCAAAGGGTGTATTTTATGGAGTGTAGGAGACAATATATTGATTTTATTATATGGGACCTCCATTACGATTTTCTATATCTAGCTGGATAACCTTTTGGATTATCTGCTTCATCAGAAAAAGGACTCTAATCAGGGATAAAGTACAATTACATAATGTCTGTCAGTCTTCACTTTTTTACAATTTAGTAATTTATCTTACTTATTTATAGAGATGATGTAATAAAATGATATTCATTTTTGTGCCCTACAGTTTAATATTTTAATTTAGAATATGTGCTGTAGTTGGGTTATTATTTTAATACTTTTATTTTTGTGCTAGCAATAGAGATAATCCTCTAGAATGTGTAACACAGACCCGTTGGTGTGTTTGTAAATTAATGTTTTTTTAACAGAACTAAAAAAATTAAACTTCTTAAAGAATTGTGCTCAACCATATAGAGGCTGAAAAGATTAAAACTTTCTTTAGAAAGTGTTCCTTAAATTTTTAGTATTGTGTTTAAGTACAGTGCGTTTTTTCCTAGCTTTCATGTCGACAAAGCACTTAATAATCTCTGACATGTTTACATTTTGAGCAACGTAATTGTCAATCAATTGCAGTGTCAGAGAATTCAAACATTTATTTGTCATAGAAAAGTGCAGATTTTTCAATATACTTAAAGTTACCAAAGCTAAACTCACACGTCACAGTTATTGTTAATAATTGTATCATTCTTAGCCATAATTTAGGCAACATGTTCTGAAGCTAATTTCTTTTTGAGTACTGCAAAAGTTTTATCCTGACATTTTTTTAATATGAAATGGAAAACACAGGTTTATTAAGATTCTATTTTTTTTTTGTTCAAAATGTGACTGGAGAGATGATTTGGCATTATCGAGAATGTTGTTGAAGGCATTAATCTTGTGCCAAATCAATACTCATGTAGTAACATAACTCTTCTCCTTCTTCTTCTTCTTCTTCTTCTTATTATTATTATTATTATTATTATTATAATTTTTAACATTATTATCATTATTATTGTAAACTAAATAGATGTTTTGTAGTTTTAAGCAAAACATTATCTTTTAACATTAATGTTAAATATATTACATTTGTTTAATTACAGTCACAGAAAGGTAATTATTCAGAATACAGCATTATCCATGAACACTATAATATTAGAGTACCAAAACCAAAGAATGCATGTTTTACTGCAATTATGGTGTGGTTAGGTCTGGAATCCCTAAGTGTTCACATCCCACCTGAACTTTCTGTACCTCTGGTTAAGTACAGACAGAAACCGAACGTCCCTCAGTGACTAAAACTCTAAACCGCACACGACATTCTCTGTTCTCTCCCTATTAAAATTTTACAGGTCAAAAATCCAAAACCTTCTTAATAAAAATTGTTCATTTTCATCACAACTGACAAGACAGAACAGGTTAATCTTTGTAATAATGGTGTGGTAATTAGAACCTTTGTAGTTGATAAAGTGTGACTGTTAATCAATGCTTGGCTAATTAATCAATATTCTAATCATTAGACCTTTAAAAGAGCATTTCCTCTAATTCCCCTGATCATATAGCTCAAAAGTACTTGCTATTATGGTTAAATATCTAAGAAATATTTATATTAAATTTGAATTAGTGTAAACCTAGTTATTTAAATCATATTTTATGTCTGGGATTACATAAACAGTAAATAATTA
The DNA here is from genome assembly GCF_038048845.1 of Mixophyes fleayi. Taxonomy (NCBI): domain Eukaryota; kingdom Metazoa; phylum Chordata; class Amphibia; order Anura; family Limnodynastidae; genus Mixophyes; species Mixophyes fleayi. The sequence continues at coordinate 130,181,089 of NC_134408.1, forward strand.
CCAATAAGTTTTCTTTAAAAATGTCTGACTAAAACATATTTAACCTAAGTTGATATTTCACCTAAATACAATAAACTTTTTTTAGCCTTAATATTGTTTAAAAAGTAATTAGAACATATGTAAAATATAGCTAGCATCATTTATGAACAGGCATATTTAGTTGAGCAAGGAGTGAGGACTCCATTTTAAATAAATTTGCAAATAAAATTTTGGAACTAAGATTTAAACAGATTCTCCACTTTAATAGAGTAACAAAGAACATTTTTCAAATATTTTTTTTTCCAGTCATTCTAGCCATTTATTACTCTCATAGCGGCAGAGATGTGGGAATTTGCAGCAAAATTCATTCTGAGTTTTATGGTGGAGCATGCCATTATGCAGAGGTGCAATCTTCAACTTCAAATTTTGCATTGTCATTTCGGCGTAATGCTATTTTACATGTTAATGGTATATTCACATTTTTATAGAATTTAGAATCTACAAATAAAGCTGTGTCTTGGTTGAGGTGGATTAGGGATAGGATCCAAACCTTCAAGCGTTCTCTGAAAACCCACCTCTTCAGACAAGCATATGATATTCCTCAACCGCCATCTTAATCTCCCTATTACCACCCTCTGCACAGCTAACACAAGACAACAACCCTCTGACCGACATTGGTACACACACACAGCCCACTCAGTACTTTTACCTTTGCGTTCTAGCTGGTCCAGTGTGCAATATGATGTAGCACATGTCCTTGTGTTTCTAACTCCCATTGTCCCATAGATTGTAAGCTTGCGAGCAGGGATCTCTTACCTCTCTGTCTGTATGTATTACCCAGTATTGTTTTATTAATGTTTGTTCCCAATTGTAAAGCGCTACGGAATTTGCTAGCGCTATATAAATAAATTATGATGATGATGATGATGATGATGATCACTACAACAAAACATTAACAGGGTAATAAAAACAGCAGCTGAAATTCATACAATTGATCTTGCTTTGCTGTACCAGATTTAACAATACTTCATCTATTGATCACAACGATAATTCTACTGTCCTGTTGGATTAAGTCATTGTCTTTCATAAATTTATGAAAGGGTGTCTGTGGTCAGTAGCCATTGCAAGTTGCTGGTGGTCTGACTTTCTGTCTCAGGCTATGTGCAGTATCTACTATTCGGAGTACACTTGGCATAACCTAGCTTAGGTACAGCTGTAGTACAGTTATATGGTACAGCAGCTGACATTCTTAAAATTAATTTGATCTTAATTGATTGTACCACAATTATTATTACTTCTAATTAAATATTTTTGTCCCACTGGGTATGGTTGCTACTATACCAAATGATAATTGTGTGAGAATTGCTCTGTTGTGTGTATTTAGCAACTGTTTTTCACAAGCTTGTGAAGGGGTGTTTGTGGTCTTTAGCACTTTCAAGTGTCATTCATCACTGTCACATTCTTAGGGGGGTATTCAATTGTTCGGAAATCCCGCAGTGTAAAAACTACTACCGTCATTACGGTAGTAGTTAGCTGGATTTCAGCTCACGGCTCAGGGAGCTGCGAGCTGAAATCCAGCTAGAAAATTACCGTAGTAACGATTTTTCTGCGCACTATTACCGTAATAATGGTAATAGTGCCCGGACCGCGACATTTTCGGCATCTACGCCGACAATTGAATACCCCCTTTAGACTGTGTGTGCATACAGTATACGGCAATTTAGTATTTTGAGCTCTGGATGACATACTGTAGGTACACTATTCAATAGCAGCTGAAATTCATACAATTTATTTTGATCTTGATTCAGGGTATCACAATTAATATTATTTTACCACTATCAACTATTTTTTTTTGTGCACTGGCTAGTAGTTGCAAACATATCTATTGGTCAATGTGTGAGAATTGCTATGTCCTTTTGCAGATATTAAGAAATGTATACTGGGGTATTTTGGTCTTTTGCACTTGTTGGCATTTTATCATCATCAAGACTTTGTGTGCTCACCATACTTCAATTTACAGTAAGACTGCCAATTTAAGACAGCTTTGGTACAGCTGTCAACCAGATGTAGTACAGCTGGTGAAATTCATACAAGTTGAAATTAATTCGGTGTGTAAGAAGAATTATTAATGATGTGCACCCTGCATTGTTCTAAAGAACAATGCGGGGTGCACATCATTACAATTAGTACGGTAATTTTAGCGCAGATTTCTGCTCGCATCTCAGAGTGCGACGAGCAAAAAGCAGCATTAAAATTACCATACTAACGGTAATTATGGGAAATTGAATTTCAGCTTGGAATTTTTCACAATTTAATCTGTTACACTATTGAATAAAATTGGATGTATTCTTGCAGCTGAACAAGACAAAATACTCTGTAATATCAAAAGGGGGGTCTAGTGATAATGATAATAGATAATAGAGTCATTATTCCCAATTCTTACAGCACTCTTCAGTGTTCCCCTAACATACCGCGTTTATAATGTGCAAAACATTTTAGTGCTGGCACGCAAAATCTGCTCTCACTTTATTGAATCCTACACAGTTCGACCCAGAACATTTTATTACATGCATTTTAGGTTAGGAAGTTGGCCCCGGAGGTCCCCACCAGATGGAATAACACTTTTAATATGCTTGGTTATGCTTGTATCCCTATGAGCGGCAAAAAGCCATTAACAAATAAGTAGCGGATGCATTCCATGCTGCTGGATGAGGTCTACTGACATCCTATGCAATAACCAATTATTGTTGGATGCATGTTGGCTGCTGGAGCCCGTCAAGGAGATGATGATCTCAATCTTGTGCTTTGTAAAATTAATAAATAATGTGATGTAGGCTGTGTTGTGTCAAGACTATCCCATGACTAAATAAACAGAGATCCCTAGGCTTGGGCACTCTCAGAAATTGACACATGGCCTTTTATTTTGGTTCTGATTGTCACCAAGGCCTTCACACAAATGTTACTTCTTTTTGTACAAGCATTTAGAAAATAAAATAAATACTGGTGTATTCTAAATACAGTACAAAATACATTCAAAACTATAGATAACCTCAACTAATCAACAATAACCTCAAAAGGTAAATAAAAAATATATTTTGAATGTATATTAGACTAAGGATCGAACCTGGGCACTAAGACCATAAACCTGGAATATAACCCTTAGGCTATTATTTTGGTATCAATTACTCTTATTAGAACATTAGTTTATGTTTGATTCTCACTTCAATATATCCTTCTCTTTCCTGAACAGTATAAATACTGTACATAATGTACACCAGGTTAGGAATAAATTGACATTGCAGAAGTTGAATATGGTGGTCCCCACTAGATGGAATATCATTTTTAATATGCTTCATGAACAACAAAAAATAATCAACAAAAAAGTCATTGTCATGGATCATTTTACGATACTGGATGAGGACTAATAACATCTTGCGCAAAGATCAAGGAAGACTTTTGGCAATTGGCAATTTTCAAAATCATTGTGGTTTTTAAATTGTTTAGAATGTTAGTTATCACATTTTGTGATGTTCAAGGAAAATGATCAAACATATTTGCTGGAATCATACTGCAAAATGTATGTGTCTATGATGAGTAAATTAGCTAGGCTAAAAATGTTAAAATAGCGAGAACATGGCACGTGGCAAACTAGTAGGGGGTTTCGATTGCAAAAAGATCTTTGACTTCATTCCATGTGGCATAAGAGAGGCAGACAAAAAGAGCAAATGTGTTGGCAGAGTGTTGAAAGGATTTAAATAGTTATGGTGACACAAGTAACGTAAGCCAACACAATGGCAAAATGATGATAGTAACATTTAAAGAAAGTAAGGGATTGTGTAACATCCAACCCATTATAATATAATGATGTGTATTACATCATAATTCCAATTGAAAAAACAACCCTGTGGTGGTAATCTTAATACCAGCAGCATATTAGTATAAACATACCCATCCATTATAAATTCCTGATAGTGCAAAACAACAAGATCAGGAAGGGAAAAGTAAAGTAGAAAAAAATATTTTAAATGGGTTCAGAGTCTAACACCATCTAACGTGTATCTCAAAACTATGGGGAATATTGAGATTCTGTTCAGGAACATAAGACACGGAGAAAATTCACTCAGGTACTTTTAGAGGCCTTCAGATGACCACCTTTGAGTCCAAAGAAGAAGTTCAGCAGGGTGTTCCACCCACAAATACCAGTAAAGACTAAGTGAAACGCATCCAGATCCTGGTCACCTTTGGACAACAATCTAGTGCGTATATGACTGTGGCGGAGCTACTGCTACTGGAGAGGATGTGGCCGCTTGTTTTTTTTTCTGAACATGTATGAGGCCAGAACATTTGTAGTGAAGTCACAAATAGAAAAAAGCGGACAGGGGGCCTCAGGAGAGTGGACTAGCATTAACAGGCCCTCCCCCAAATTTGCTATGGGTTCGGTTATGTCGTCTTCCTTCACTGGTATATGGCGTTTACGAATTGGTCAATACACGGCATGCAAACTTTCTTCACACTGAATCCTCTTGACGGATCTCTGGCATGTGCGTTCCATGTTGGTTGTGATTGGAAGGAACAGTGGCATCCCTAGACAAAAGGCAAATTTCCTATGCCCATGTGACAGGGCATCGGGCAGTTGAGAAGCTCACCCTCCTCCAAGGAGGTGTTGATTTTGCTACTTTGAGTAATAAGCTTTAACAAAGGTGTTAAGGACAGATACTCTGTCATGAATCAATGGCACATCCAGTTGTATCCTGACAAATGAACCAGCAAAACAGCAAAAAAAAAGTCTGTTCTTCAATGATTGAAAATGCATAAAAACCAATATATCTGGATAAAGTCAAACCTTGTTTAATATCAACATTATCTAGATGTGTTAAGTACAGTAGCTAGCCTTGGGTATATTGCAGTGATTATTTAGGATTATAACGGCATGTCCAAAGAAACTTGCTGTGCTGAGTTTAGCACAGCAGTGTAATGTAGGGGCTGCAGAATCATGTAGCTATTCAGCCCCATGTGAAACCCTCAGTGTAGTAACTATTGCTCCTGGAACATATGGTAGCTATTAAGGGCAGAATGACAATGACATTTCATTCCCCTGTGACAAGCTCTGAATATCGGGTCTTCCTTTTTGGAGGTCCAATTCACCAGGAGTTCCAGTGATACAGGGTACGGGGCCACAGCACTGTGGTACAAAAGGTTCGGTAGAACATTGTAAAAAAATATTTTGAAGTTGTGGAACTGTTAAAATATTACATTTCTAAAATGCTATCTATCCACAATGGATCTCCAAAATCAATCTTAATATGTCAGACAATGACCAAACTCTTTTAGAAATATCAAGAATGTACACACATATTAAGGATAGCAGGTTGGCATAAATTATATTAAATCAAGGTTTGGCTGATAGTTTGTTTAAATGAGCCACTAATAACGCTGGCAAATCCTATTGTGAATAAACAATTAGTTATACAAGGACATAAGATAGATAGATAGATAGATAGATAGATAGATAGATAGATAGATAGATAGATAGATAGATAGATATAAAGATAGATAGATAGATAGATAGATAGATAGATAGATAGATAGATAGATAGATAGATAGATAGATAGATAGATAGATTAGCTTTGTAATAGAAATATGTATCTTGTGCCTTTGCCTGTAGAGTTCATGAAGAGTTTATAGTTTATATTCCTCACACTGCAAAGTGCTTTTCATTCTATATTTGTATGTATACATTGATGCCAGATTATTCATTTTATGAGCCTGTATCATGTTTAGAATTTGAATCACTTTGATACAAGGAAGTTTCAGCACAGTTTGCTAAAGGAGTTACACTGGATTTTTTACAGTAAATATAGTAATTTCAGTAGACTACCCCTGCTGGATGGTTTATTTAAATAAGCTCAAATAGGAATCAAGTGTAAAAGTGGTCTGGTAATGGAGTATTTCCCCAACTAAGTCATTCTGTCCAGGGTCGGCCCTAGGGAGGTGTAAGTCCCAGCTGCTGACCTTGATCAACCATCCCTACCTCCCTTCAATTGGCTGTCTCAACTGCCTACCACTATAGGCTATTGCAGCTGCTCACTGGTAATTGGCTGTCTCAACTGTCTACCCACTTTAGGCTATTGCAGCTGCTAACTGGTAATTGGCTGTCTCAACTGCCTACCCACTGTAGGCTATTGCAGCTGCTCACTGGTAATTGGCTGTCTCAACTGCCTACCCACTGTAGGCTATTGCAGCTGCTCACTGGTAATTGGCTGTCTCCACTGCCTACCCACTATAGGCTATTGCAGCTGCTCACTGGCAATTGGCTGTCTCAACTGCCTGCACTCTTTTGGCTATTCATGCCTTTATTTTGCTGTCTTTAATTAGTTATAACACGGGTTCCAGTTTGGTAATTGTAATTTGCGAGTGGGTAGTTATCTCTCCACTGCAGTATGGTGTCTGCAGGTATAATGTAGATTAATATTAATAGAATTTTACTGATCATGTCAGACCTGGAAACTCTGAAAACATACTTGTCTACTCTCCTAGAACATCCAAGAAAACTAAGAAGAGACAATAAGAGTGAGGTTTATTGTCACTGGCCCTTCGTCTCTGCTGGGATCTTACCCTTCCTCCTGTATTGGAGTTGGCTGAAACGCTTCCACTCAGCCGCTGATCTAGAAGAACACCATCCACTCACATGGCAGGACAGGACTTGGGGACTACTGATAAATAAAATATTTTGCTGACTTCAGTAAATTTACTGATGGTTGTCAACCCTGTTTCAGTGTGTTATGGTATTTATGTAGTATGATACATATGGTAATAACTACTTGCTGGTTGTCTAACTCTAGCCCAAAGACAACCTTTAGCTTCTGTTGTGGAACTACATATCCCAGCACTCCTTGCTGGTTTTTGTCTTGGTCATGTGGTTTCACAACAGCTGAAGAGCCGTAGGTTCTGCTATAAGCTATGTTAGATGGTCTACTATGAGATTAATAGTTTTAATTACTTGTATTACTTATATAATCCTGTCCTATTGTCGATCTGTAGGAAAAGAAAAAGAAGGAATGTTTGGTGATGAAAAGGTTAAGTGTATTTTTTTTCCACCAAACAACAATATAGTGAATTAAATTTTGTTTTGCCACAATGTGTCCTACAGCTTTCCGACAAAGGACTAAATGCAGTTTTTATTTTTTTCATTCAGATGAAAATGTTCAATTTCTATCCAGCACAATAGCATGCACCAGAACAAAACATCTCAGTTATTTGCAATATACCCCTCTAAGTCACACACTTCCTAGACTAATACTTATCACTTGAGGGTTAGTTCCATGTGACCTGTGTAGGATGCCCATAAATAGCAGAAGGCAAATCATTTTCTTTGTGGAAGGGCTGAGCTGTTGAGCACAGGACTAGGAGGTAGTCCTTGGTGCTGCGAAATAATCATTAAGTTACACGCTTGTCATTTCTTGTACATTCACTCAGAACTAATGCACATCACTTTTTCCAATTAGAATCATTCCACCATTTAACAAGCACAAAGGAACTTGGATTCCAATTTGCCACTGACGTTTCACTCTTATTTGCTCATTGCCAAACACTTAGGACCAGCTATGTCGAGCTTGTATCCGATCATGGGGCATGTCCTCTTTTCAATAAGACTTATGGTATAGCTCTATGTGAAATCAATTGAGCTATGACAAACTCTGAATGGTGGTTAATACATATTATTGTTGTACTCTGATTCAAAATATATACTATATAAAGGGGAAAAACAAAACAAAAAAATGTTGAACCTTTTTGCTGCATCTCCCGTAGGCATTTCTGAATGAATGCAATTAATCAACTATAGTTGTGCACTTTATTTATGTCGTTAACATTTTGTCGGTTATAATATGACATGGTGGCATTGATACAACATTGCTTAGTTGCAGCTCTGCAATCTGAAGACAGCTACACAATGCAACGCCCAGGTTTCTGTCTGACACTAAATTGTGTACACACAGCAAAAATGCAAACTTTAGCCTTCTGAAGTTCTAGGTGGAACTTTCCTGGTACTCTCAGTAGTGTTGATGTACAGAGGGACATTGTCTATCAATCACCTGTGAGAATACAAGTGCATGTGACTAGCAACTTCTTGACTATATTTTGAGGCTCTAGATACATTGTTCTAGCTAAAGATAGGGACATTTCCACTGAAATGGATAAATAATGTCTTATATTCAATTACAAAAGTTTAACTTATTGCTAGTCCTCACCCCATCCTATGTTTCTTTGATTGGGAACAGAGTGCAATTTGGAGTATTATTATTATTATTATTATTAATATTTATTTATAAGGCGCCACAAGGCGTCCGCAGCGCCGTACAGAGACAAACAAAATTACAATACAATGGGAGACAGCACAGTACAGTAAACACAGCAAATCAGTAAGCTCAATACACAGCTAGAGAGGGCGGGGAAGGGAGAGGGAGGATCTGCAAATGACGGGGCCCAAGAAGGAGGGCGTGGAAGAGAGGGAGACCCCCAGGGGGGAGGAGGGAGCGAGAGTGGATGTGGGGTGGAGGAGGGACCCTCGAGGAGGAGGGCTAAGTAGCTGGAGAGCAGAGTTAGAAGTGGTGGAAACAGGAGGAGAGATGGTACTGCTCAGAGGAGCGTACAATCTAAGGGGAGGGGTGGACAGACAGAGAGACGCAGGGGAGAGAGGGAGAGTAGGTGGACAGAGGCAGAAGATAAGGTAGGAAGTTAAGTGGGAGACAGAAAGGCTTTAAGAAAAAGGTGGGTTTTTAGGGCCCATTTGAAACTGGACAGATTAGGGGAAGTTCTGATGGAGGGAGGGAGCTTGTTCCAGTGGAGGGGGGCAGCGCGGGCGAAGTCTTGGATACGCGCGTGGGAGGAGGATATAAGGGGGAAGAGAGGCAGAAGAGTACTAGTACAAATGTTTTTTTGTTATTTTTAACTGCCAGTTTTCACAAACAAAGGGGATAGCTATACGGGGTCAGACTGACCCACTGGGGTAGTGGGGAAATCCCCAGTGGGCCCCAACGCTAGTGGGTCCCGCCACCTAATCACAACAGCGTTGTGACATCGCCTACCGAAGCCAGCTGAAGAAGTTGAGTGAAGCCCAGGGGTATATTAAGGGGAGGGTGGAGGGAGTTTGTGGAGAGTGGCAGAGTGGAGATAACCGGGGAAGGGGGAGACAGTTTGTAGAGAGCGGGGAAGCGGTGGTGAGAAAAATGGGGGTTGTCTTAATGTCCATGATGTCCCTAATATGGGTGGATTTTAGTGTCACATAAGTATATGATGTAGCAGGAATAGATTGCCTTTATTTCAAATATATTTCTGTGGGTGGGTGTTCATGGTAGTGCCTATTTATTTAAGGGGCTATTTATTTAATACTAGGGTGGTTTGGGGGGTAATAATAGAATGTGGGTCTGTGTTGTGGTGGAATATTTATTTATGGGTTTATTTATTAAAGGTGAATACTATTAATTTAATGATGGGCCAGATTGGAGTGGAAATTGGCTGGAAAGATGCGGCAATTCACGTAATTTTGGTCCCACCCCTGTGACAGGGCCAAAATGACGCGATTCTCCATGAATTGCATCATTTTTACACCCAACGGGCAGGATGCGGGAGACTTGCCTGCTCTCCTGCGAGTCCGGGAACCTACCCGGAATCCGTGAGTCTCCCGGACATTCTAGGACCGTAGGCAAGTATGTGTTATATATGCAACAAACCTGTACCTGATGGAAATTAATTGTTTCCCAATCTCAGCACTGACAATGGCAGTATGTTAGAACACACAGTCTGACCGCCAACATGGCAGGGTGCCTAAATGTCCTGGCAGAGAATAGAATTTTTTAACATAACATAGATAGGCATCTGGTGGTTGGTACGTAGTTAACTAGGACTTTTTCACATGTTTTGCAGACTTTATACATTATATTTGTGATGAATATTAATCAGCAAAGTCTCAGATTTGTATAGGTTTCACAGAATGGATGCAAACTTGTCAAGAACTTCGCTACATGAATTTTCCCTCTGATATTAGCAGGGTGATACTTGCACACTTTTGTATACGGATGCCACTTGTGACACTTCTTTAAACATTTAGATCTCAGTTCAGCAGTTCATACAGGATAGGGAAGAAAGCTATGCATAAATCCTTCAAAAGTCTTCTAAATATATAATATTACCTGCAAAACATGTCACTCATTGTCAAGATAAAAGAGTTTTAAATTCTAAGAAACTTGTATATTCTCTTTTAGTTAGAGCTATTCATAGAGCAATGTTTTGCATTACTTGTAGTTAATCCTAAGATCTACTTGGGGCATATAATGTCATTAAAAGTGCAGTGGATCACTGTGTACACTAATAGACTGGTTTAATAGATTGCATGAAGTTCCCATGCAAAATGCCTCAAAATTCTGGTATTATCCCTTTTCAATGTTAGTGCAGAGCAATCAGGCATCTTGTATAGTGTGTACATTTTGGATTTCCTTATAACAATCTGATACAGAAATTCTCCAAAATCTTTCTCAATCAGACATAAAAAAGACTAGACTATTTTAAGACTTATTAGTGACATCTAAGCTCATGTCAGAGCATCAAAGGACATTTTCTCAATTCAATTTTGCACAGTAAATCCAGCTAGAATGTTATATCTTGGCAAAATCATAGTGTGTTGCAGTGGAGGCAAATTTAAAATATGTGGACAGAATTAGAGTGTCAGGATCTGCCTTTGCATGTACTGCAGCATTGCATCAGCATGCTGCTTTGTCTTGGCAGCTCCTGTCTCCTGGATTACATTGGACTTGGTGTTATTTATATGTGCCTTGCAGTACCTCTGACTCACCAGAGGTGCTGCTACTGAACCCTTTTCTCTTCTCTCTGTAGCAGGGGTTAACCTGCCGCTCCCATTAATTACTGTTCACTCCTTATTTATGACTCCCTTCCTCCGTTCACCTTTGCTGTTCCTGATATTGTTGTTCTCATTTATCATTCTTGTTACTTCTCCTGTTCCCTGGGACTACTGCAAGCTGCTAGCTGACTTCCTGGTTTCTTTCCACTCAACCTGTTCACCTGCACCAGCCGTATTATTTGTTTTACCTGCTTTCAGCCTAAACAAGAGATCCATTGTTCAGTGTCTGCAATACTTAGTTTGTACGATTTTCTGCTCTATCTGGATCATATTTGCTCAATAAATATTATATGCTTTGATCATACTCTGGGCTCCAAAAGCTGACATTTCCAGTTCTCATCATAGAAGTGTGACATAGAAATGCTAAGGTAAAGTTGCCTAGTATTTGTGTGCTACATGCAAAAGCAGACAGTATTTTCCAAGCGTAGAAAAGAAATTGCACTTGTACCCTTTGTATCACAACTTGATTTGTCCATGTTCTTCCTAAATTTGCACCTTTCAGCAAGATTTACTTCTGACTTTGAGCCTATAGTGTAGGTTATTTGGGAGTGTTAATTGAGGCATGAGTCATTAAAGAGAGCAAAGCATAAAAGAGGAGTAACTTTGCACCTAGGCAAAACCATGTTGCATTGGAGGGGAAGGTAAATTTAAAATGTGGGAACAGACTTATAGTTGGGATATGGCATGTCCTAGATCAACTTTAAATTTCCGTATAAACGTAAAATTATCAAGTATTTGTGCGCTACATGAAAAAACAGCCAGTATTGAACTTATGTGCAAAATAATAAATTAATTTGCCCCCCTTGCATATTGTAACATGGTCTGTTCCGGAGAACATTTACTCCTTTTTGCCTTACTTTCCTTAATGACTCAGGCCCATGGACTTTCTCTTCTGCAAGGGTAACCCAGTCATATCATCATGGTTTTCTTTGCAAACATAGAGTTCTCAGGAACCCATATAAATGTTTCCTAGCTGATGCAGTGAAAACATAAGTTACCATACCAGTTCCAGGCAGCAGTGCTTAGAAGGAGTGTATAATTTGTTACAAGTTGTTTTTAATTTGATATATTGTGAATGTGTATATATCTGTGTATTTCTGCATGTAAATGTCTGGTTCTTGAAATTTGCAAGTATGCAGCCCAGGCACATTGCTAAGACCTTTTTCCTAGCAGCATAATAAGATTCATCAAATGTCAGCCACAATGCACAGACCCCCATTGACCTACACAGTGTACAAGCTATTTTCCACAGACTCCACTGCCAGCCACATCTTACAAATTGTGCAGACCCTCTTGGTAGTCACTTTGCACAGACCTCAATGAGATCTACTTTGTTCAGACCCCATGACCAATCACATATCTCAATGCCCTCAACCTGCAGATACTCCATATGTCAGCAACTTAGTGGAAACCCTATTGTACTAATCCCACCGTCTGCCACACCAGGGGAAGGGTGTCAAATATTAACCCAGGGGCAAGACTCGACTCAGCAGTCTATTAGGAGCATTTTAAAGAAAAGAATGCAGGTGGTCCAGTGACCCAGCCCAATGTAACCCACTTTGGGACAAGCCCGGGGGCAGATGCCCCCCCTGGCCCGGAGCCCAGTCTACCCCTGAGCCACAGTTAAATAAAGACTTTACCCAGACTCAGGAAGTGTCAACTATATATTTAGACCCCATTGGACAAAGTCCTTTAGCTTAAAACAGCGTTTTGTAGCCAGATGTGCATTTGCCTTTAAAAGTCACATATATGGGCATGGAAGTTAACAGGAAGCTCACAATGGGACTGTGGGGAGGATGTTGGCAGAATGCTCATGAAGCTGTGGAGTTTAGTGGTAAAACCTCTAGGGGGAAGAGCTGCCAAGTTAGTGAAGTGGGTTGGAGAGAAGGTTATAGATACAGATAATGAGTAGAAAGGGCCAAGAGAAAATGGGTCCCAGTGCAGCAGCAACTTTTTGTATCTGCAAAAGCTGGTGCTACATATGCAGCCGAAGCAGTGTGGGACTGCACGGGCCAATAATAAGTAATCCACCCCCACTTTATTACCACCCAGCATCCAGCTCAGATGGAGTCAGAGCTCTAGGCTGCAAAAATGTGGGCTGCAGAGTAAATGTCATTTTGTTACACTATATACCTATTTTTGCAGAAATGCGCCCATCAAGATTTATCAACAGTAGGGGTGCAAAATTTTGCTCCCTAAGATCTAAGGACCTGGCCCCCCACAGTTCCCTTGTATGGTACCTATCCAAAAATGCAAAAAACATTAAAAAGTGCAAATGTGGGATTCTAAAAACAGTCCCAATATCCCCTTACTTATAACTTTTTTTTTTTTTTTAAATACGTTTCACTATTTTAGCACTATTTTAAAAGATCATAGTAAGCGATTCAATTAAATAATGAGGTGATAACAGACAGAACTTTGTAGTAACATTTTTAGTTGTTCCACTAGTAGCTTATCCATCTGGACCTGGAGTCCTGCAAAAGATTGTGCAGCGCATTAGAACGGAGCCAGGGAGGATCGCACTTTGATATTCGCGCAAAATTAAACTGTTTACACAGCCGCATTTTCTGTGGTTGGCAAATTATCTTTACCGGCTTCAACTGTTTTTGTAGCCAAACATTTTCTGTAATTTATTTCACAGATGTCAACACATTATGTAGAAAAGACAGGTACATATGTATAATCATAGCCTATTTTTTAGGCTTCCCAAGATGCTGACAAACCTCACATTTGCGAATATTATATTATTAATACCCTTTCATTAAATTTCACTACTGAATGGCAGAGAATACAATTTCAATTTAATTTAAAATGTTTCCCTACTGTGCATTGTTTTGCTGAGAAAGCAGTTTTTTTCCCTGCTTGTATTAAATTGCCATAGTGCTTTCAAGTAAATAAGAAGGAAATAATTGAGAGAAGAGAGCTTAGAAATCTACCTTCAATGAACGCAAACACCATACTATCATAATACTATTAATCACTTTAGGAATCTTGATGAGTTGAAGCTGTTTTTATTAAATCATGCAGTCATTCTGGATGACAGTAATATCCTTTCAGGCGTGTATTATAGATTTAAAGTAATTGTATTGATTTTGCAAAAAGTGTTTTTGGGCAGTAATAACATTTAATGAACCACACTCAAAACATATGCGGTCGGCAGTAGAGCTTTTAAAATGGAGCATTAATAAAAATAAATGTACTGTATGCTGATCATACGATTAATCTCACATATGTCATCATTTGGGTCTATTTATTGTTCTCTAATAATAGTATAATTTCATATTTGATAATAATTTATTGTGCAGTAATTTTGAATTATGTGTTAGTACAGGAAACTGAGAGATAAAGCAGAAGATGGTGTACAATTGTAGGAGAATTGATGTAGATTAGACATGAGTGAAATTGCTGCAGAATTCAGCAGAAATTGAATTTCTAATTTTTCGCGTTTTTGAGACATGGCATTCTGCGCTGTATTAATTACAAATTCCGCATTTTGTGGCTTATATAGCCTATAAATAGAGGGACAACAATGGTGTCAGTTTATCATGCCTGTGGTGTGGTTATATTATAACAAGGGACGAGTCTGGATAGAACAAAAATGATTGGAGGCAGCACAGTGGCTTAGTGGTTAACACTTCTGCCTCACAGCACTGGGGTCATGAGTTCGATTCCCGACCATGGCCTTATCTGTGTGGAGTTTGTATGCTCTCCATGTGTTTGCGTGGGTTCTTGCAGCAAAATCATTGCCTACACTAAATCAAGCCCAATATGCACACAGGCATGGTAGAAGCATATTATAAACCATAAATCAAACAGAAAAATTCATACTGCTTTTACAGTACTGGAGGTAAATGTACCAATTAGCGATTTTTGCAAATCGCCGATATCCTATAACTCTGCTTGGTAAATTTAAAGCGGCAATGGTTTTAAAGGCAAAAATCGTTATTTGATACATTTACCCTGGAATCATCCCTTTCCTATCTATTTTTGTTTCCAATGTAACAGATGGTCATGATGTTTGTTTCAGTAGAAAATGATCATGGGTAAATGTTATTTATATACCTACATTTAGAAGGGCTTCATTTTATTTAAAATATTGTCTATTCAATAAAGACTGGGAGCTAGATTTACTAAACTGAGGGTTTGAAAAAGTGGAGATGTTGCCTATAGCAACCAATCAGATTCTAGTTGTCATTTATTTAGTACTTTCTGCAAAATGACAGCTAGAATCTGATTGGTTGCTATAGGCAACATCTCCACTTTTTCAAACCCGCAGCTTAGTAAATATACCCGTGAATGTTTTCATTTATAAACGAGGCTATATCTGGACATTCAGATTGTGTTGGTCTATGTATAGACTAATAATGATCAGCCATCAAATGAGTGCAAAATTATTTGAGACTGAAATTGAAGCCACCATGTTTTTTTTTTCTATTTTATATGTATACTAAATTAACATTGATGTGATTCCTACAGTCCTGCTTGCTGGTAATACATTACTTTGTTCATGTGCGTTTACTGGTTGGGCAATTTAAGATTAACGTCCATGGTATTCTAATTCTGCCATGCTAAGAAAAAGAGCAGTTTGCCGTCTCAGCTATTACACAGTATGTTAGTCAATCCAGAGATCGTGCTTATAAACAGATTGGATATATATTTATTTTGCTTCTGACACAAAAACAATTCTTCATTTAATTTCACTTGGCTTGAAGCAAGATATTTATTTTTTTTGGGTGCAATTGCAATTTTAACAGCTACTGCTAAACTCTTTGTAGCACTAAGCAAATCTTCACTGGGGTAGAACTAAGATCTGGAAGTAATCATCAGCGAGCACTGAACATCAGAAATTCTTCCCCCCCAAAAAAAACGAAAAACATTTCAGCGCAGCTGGAATCAGCTGCTACATGAGATAGGAATCATGTACCCAGTCTCTGGAGGTTACATTTCTTTCCACTGTCCTTTTCGTCTTATATGTTGAAGCAAGAAGCACCAGGGTGTTGATGGTGGCAAGGAAACTATGGTGTCTGACGCCTGCTGTGAGCAATAAATAAAAAAGTAAAGCTATCGCTGTTAGTTTATGCTTTCTTGCTTGCTATTACCTTTAGATTCTTTGATATATTTTTTTTATTGTGCAACGTGTTCGCTTGTTTTATTTTATGGAAGAAGGGCATAGTTATGATGAGAGAACCTGTGTTGATTTTTATTTATGCCTCTGTTGATCAATGAATTTACCCAGCAGTAACTGGGGCACTTAAAAGGTTAAGAATCTAACACACGTTTTATAATTACAAATGTTGGTGTCTTCTGCCGCCCTTCAGCAAGGCCAAGCTGCTAATGGGGAAAGTGAGTACTGGGACCAATTTTTGTTTACATACATGAGTGTCATTTAAAGTTAGGCGAAAATCCATCCGGAGGGTGCAATTTTGCACCTTGGCAAAATCTTGTTGCGCTGCAGTGAGGGCGAACTTAAAATTTGTGGATGGATTTAGAGTAGAGACAGGAGCGCATCCCAACTCAACTTTAAAACACAGCGGAAAATAAAGCTGACAAGTATTTGTGTGTCAAGTGCAAATTTGGGGAATATTTTACTTGCGTGAAAAAAAAAGAACAATTTAATTTCTACTTCATAAAAACATGGTTTGCACAGGTATAAATTTGCACCATTTAACTGGATTAGCTCTTAACGCTAAATGAAGTCCACAATATTTTATATCATGACCTGATCTGAGGCTGTTTCTCTGCATTTCAATCTTGTGCCACTAATCTAATTCATTTATCTGAGTTTAATATATCCATAGTTTTTACAATTTTTTTTTCTGCTTGACAGTAAGGTCTCAAATTTATGCACTGGGAAAATCAGTAAAACACACAGAAACTATTGCTTTAAGCGTGTTTTAGTGATGTGGCTTTACAGATACAATCTGTTGTACTGGTAGTGCACATTAATACATGAGAAAGAGGTTGGGACTCATACTAAAATTTGAATGCATAGTTATAATTTTAGAATGCAGTGAGTCCATAAGAAATCATCAATCTTATTTTTAATGCAGTTTTCAAGTTAGTTAGTTGTTGGAAACACATTAACATCAAATAGGTGTGAATGAGCCCTAAAAGGTCGAAGACATTGGGGTATATTTACTGAACTGCGGGTTTGAAAAAGTGGAAATGTTGGCTATAACAACCAATCAGATTCTAGCTGTCATTTTGTAGAATGTACTAAATAAATGATTGCTAGAATTTGATTGGTTGCTATAGGCAACATCTTTTCAAATTCGCAGTATAGTAAATATAACCCTTTGTCTCAAAATGCATTTTATTCAGGTTTATTTATCCCATTCCAATATTACTCTAACTGGATGATTAACAATATTGGCAGTAGATGTTTCTAGTTGACAACATCCAAGTTATTGTGTGTATTTTAGTTATTCTGTGTATTTAAGTTTAGAAAGTAGCAAGCCTTAGATACGGGATAATTCACTCATTCTATAAACTATGATAGAAATGATGGCAGAAGTCTGCAGGAAGTCGATTAAGTTTAGTATTCATAGTAATTTACATGCGTTATTCCTGGTAATGCATAGGTTTTTCTAATGAGCATTCATGTCATAGCATAAGAACTCATTAAACGGCCAAAGATTTGCAATGAGGTAAGGGCTAAAATACTTTATTAATCTGGTTTAGTCAAAGGAGAAACTAGAAAAAGTGATCATCCTCTAAATCTCTACATATCTGCCAGCACTGAACCACTAATGATGAATGTAAAGTTATATTAGAGTATATCAAACAAGGTGGCAACCTGGAGTAAACACTTTGCAGACATTTGTCTGATTGGGAAGACTGATATATCCCAGGACCAAGTTTCCAAGTTGTGATATAATTCCGGCATAATTAGCTATGACTATGTTTTGGCTATGCGGGAGATCAAAAATCTCTTGCAACTGTGCAACAAAAATGTTATTAATTATTATCATAATCTGTTTTATTCAGAGTACCAGGTGCTATGATCTAATAGGAAAACATTGATATCTCCATAGACAGGTCTCTAAAGCATTGATACAATTCAAGGGCTGTACATTAGCCTTAATCTCAGTAATAAGTTAGAAATAATACATTTAATCAAAGAAAGAGACACCTATCAGTAATAACACATCATAATGTCAAACACACAAACACAAACAATTCAATTCGACTTCTAGGTGACCAGATCGTTCACCAGTTTTGAAAGAGGGGTGTAAGGCTGGAACAGATATTTAAAGAAAAACAAGAGGTTCATATATCTGATTTGTGGACAGCTGTAAATCCTTTTTCCGTACAACAGGACATTTCATCATCATCATCACCATTTATTTATATAGCGCCACTAATTCCTCAGCGCTGTACAGAGAACTCACTCACATCAGTCCCTGCCCCATTGGAGCTTACAGTCTAAATTTCCTAACACACACACACACACACAGACAGAGAGAGACTAGGGTCAATTTGATAGCAGCCAATTAGCCTACCAGTATGTTTTTGGAGTGTGGGAGGAAACCGGAGCACCCGGAGGAAACCCACGCGAACACGGGGAGAACATACAAACTTCTCACAGATAAGGCCATGGTCGGGAATTGAACTCATGACCCCAGTGCTGTAAGGCAGAAGTGCTAACCACTTAGCCACCGTGCTGCCCATTTTTTTTTTTAATGCATCTTTGAAGATGGTATAAGCCAGATCTCAGCCTTTACTTTTAATAGCATGATTTTTATACCTTACAGGTGCACGTTATATGGGAAAGTGCTTTACTAGGCACAATTCTATCACTGTAATAAAAACAATCAAAATTATGATGGTTTCACATGTAACAAAGACATTTACATTCAATTTCAAATTCCTCACATCTTACACTACATAACTGATTAAAATAGAATTAACTATTGTTCTTTTCACAATCTGCACATATTCTTTAGAGCGTTATAAACTGTAATATCTTATATATACTTAGGATAAATTTTCCTGGCAATTAAATATTGCCCCTCAATTCCTTATATCAGTGATGGGCAATATGCCGCTTTAGAGCAGCATACTGCCCTCCATGCCTTCACCTGCGGACCCAAGTTCCTCCCTGCTCTATTGTCAGATTGGTTTGTTACAGTTTGTAACACATGTGTAGAACGCCAGCTGATATGGTACTACAGATAGGGGTCTTTTTTTTATTAAATGTATTGTTTTTACTTATTATTGAGATTAAGGGTAATATGCAGCCCTTTTGAAGGTTAGAGGGCCCACAAAATGTATCAAGTTTCCATTGCTAGTACAATAATAAAATAATTGGAGTCTGAGAATCCCCTGTACTCCTTTATATTTACCCATATATAAATTAAAAGTGGAGTTCAGTATTTAATCCCGATGATTGGTGTGAGCACCTGTAATTTAAAATCTGCTACTAATACTCACTGTCCCACAGATTTTTTAATCTGTAGTTCATTATAAACAAGTTATATTAAGCAGTAATGATAGTTTTGAAATCAATTCACAGTCTATTGTTTTAGTAATATGTAACCATCTACATTATAGGAATTCCTAGTATAGCCTCTTAGGGGGGTATTCAATTGACGGCGGGATCGCCGCAAAGCCCGTGCTCGAAAAATATTACCGTTAATATGGTAATATGGCGCGTAAATACCGTTAATACATATTAACGTTAATATTTTTTGAGCGCGGGCTTTGCTGCGATCCCGCCGTCAATTGAATACCCCCCTTAATGTTTAGAAATTCAGCTGCACTTAACACCATTAACGTGCGTCTGTGAATTTCATCTTTACGATTGGTGGGATACAATGTCATTGGAATGAATAGAACTGTATTGGATAATTTCAATAATGACGTTAAACCTTATGATCGGTTCTCTTCCTCTTTATGTTTCCCGTTCAATTGCAATGAGCTTTTGCCTTGGAATAGCAGACAGCGAAACGCGCATTGGTCTGTGCTACTGGTGCTTGACCTAATCAATCTGAAGTGCGGTTATAACTACACCGACCATCTTTAGTTATTTTACGACCACTGAATATGCAGATAGCTTAACAAACTCACAGACAGTCTAGTGATTCAAAGATAGCAGTGCAGTCAATTGTGACTTCAATGAGTCAGTCAGCATAATGAGACTGCCTAGCATGCAGATAATTGTAACAATTCAATAGATATGTAGGTAGCGGTGTTGCCAGCTGCGGTCTCATTGAGATAGTCAGTAAATCTGACAGGCAGCCTTACTGTGAGAGGAGCAAACAATATTCCTATTAAGGTTAACGAGACACCTACATTTCATTCTGAAGTTTACATGTATTGACACAGGATGTGGCTTTTCATTTCTCTGCTACTCCCTGCCTCAAAATCTAAGATAATATGTATGAGAATTTAGTACATCGAGGAACAGACAATAATTTATTTCTGAAATTCTGGCCAATGGGAAGCTAACGCTGCCACTGCAGACAGGCTTACGACCTATAATTTAGAATAAACAGTATCTGGGTCAACTTCAGATGCAATTGATAAGTTTATATTTTGGATAGATACTGTTGCATTTTACTTTCTATTCATTTTTTAGCTGCTTTATAGAAAAGGTGACCTCAGATTAATGGTTTATTGTTTGAAAGGACATTACAGATGGATTGATATTTATAATATCCAGCAGCAAAAGGTCATTAATACAATAGACGACGCCAAATCTTTTTTAATTACTCTTCTCACATTATTTATTTTCACAATCTATATATTATCCTATTTTGCTTTTTTC
Source organism: Mixophyes fleayi (assembly GCF_038048845.1). Lineage (NCBI taxonomy): Eukaryota > Metazoa > Chordata > Amphibia > Anura > Limnodynastidae > Mixophyes > Mixophyes fleayi. Next base: position 130,201,753 of record NC_134408.1, read on the forward strand.
TGTTGTTTATGTTGTGGTTGTTTTCAAATAGCAGTTTATTATTAGCATCAAATTTGTACACACTTGGCAGAAAAAGACAAAAATTACCTTTGGCTATCTTACACAAAGAGCACAGAAAACAACAGTACAATGTGCAGTAGAAGGTGGCAATAACTAACTGCAAGTGCACGAAGAACTCAAAGAAAGAGTAGCATAGTGTTGATGTCTGTTTTTCATTTTTGATAAAAATGAAAGGGAAAGGAGGGGAAAAGGTGGGAGAGGGGGGAGAGAAGGGGGGTGAGGAGGACCCGGGCAATAGGAGATCAGTGGAAAGCTAAATATGTAAAATATATTAAAGTAAGGAGTGTAGGAGAGCTAAATGTGAGGAGGGGGCATTGTTAAATAATGGGCATTGTTAAAAATTTCTCAGGATCCTTGTCATTTATTCCATTTTGTAGATGTACCAGATTCTCTTCATAGAAGCAGCTATAATAGTGGGTTTCTGATTCTTCCAATTATTGGCTATCAAGCAGGTGGTCGCACTTAAGATGTGTCTGATAAGCTTATTAGGATGTTTGGGAAGATCAGGAAGTGGTAGAGGCAGTAGTATGTGTTTCGACTGGAAGGGAAGGTCAGTGGGAGGTTAAGGAAGGAACAAGATTTTGAAACTCCAACCAGAATCCCTGTATGACTGGGCAAGACCACCAAGATTGCAAAAAGGAGCCATTTTCATTACAGTCTCTCCAACATAGAGTGAGGTAGTAGGATACATTTTTAATAGACTGGTCAACTAGGTACCATCGAAACAAGAGCTTATAAGCAAGTCTCTGATACTAACTTACTCCTTCCCATCTGTCTGACTAGTCCTCCTCATTCAGGTCCTAACCTAAGTCTCTTTCCCGGTTCATTTTGTGGGAGGATTATTGAGACTCCTTCATTTTTAGCAGTGAGTAGTACAGTGAGGATATGAGTAATAGATGAGAAACTGGTAAGAAAATATTGTTCAAAGGGTGTGAAAGGTCTAACATAGATTCTGGCTTGAGAGGTTTGAAAGAAATCTGTAATTTGTAGATGCTGGTAGAAGGTAGAGGTTAGGAGGTCATAAAGTCCTTGGAGGTCTGTAAAGTTGGGGAATGTTCCTCTTGTGCTTACTTTGAAGAAATCTGATACTGGCTGTCGACCAGACAAAAAGAGGGGTGAGACATGGGGGAAAGTCTGGATTATACCAGAGTGACTTGAGGGGAATTTCGCTCTTTTTTAATCTCTCTTGCAGAAACAAATATTGATGTTTTTAAAGAATATCAATAAAGTCTAATGTTAAGTATTTGAAAATATCCGAGAGAGCACTACAATGAGATAACCACTGTGTTTATTTATTTGGCAATCAGTGGTGGCACCCCCTAGCCATTTCAAATTTCAGGTATATAATATGTAACAATACACTTTAGTTGAGATATATATGGTCGAATCGCTGAATAATTTGCAGAGAGCCATACATTTAGTTGTAGTTATGGATGTTTTCCAAGTCATATGAGAGACTAGAGGTCCTCTAATACTCTACAATAATACATTTTCATAATGAGTAAGCAGATAAACTAAGTGCACAGTATGCGAGTTACCCAAGATGAGAAAGCATTGATGGTGCTAGGATGAGATATTAGACCACAAATGACCTGAAGCAACATTCCAGCAAGCCATAAATAAAGGGATTCCATTAACCCAAAGTATGGCCAGACCCTGTCAACTATGTCAACAGCTGAAAACTTGGCCTACCTTGTAACCGGAAAAGGTCATATTTATGTTGGAACAACTGTTGCAGAGTTATGACAATATGATTCCCTACCAAATGGTGGACGAGGAATGCTATGTCATGCAGCTGCTGTAGACATTTACTCAGGAGTGATGTTGGCTGAACAAGCTATTCACACAAGCCAAAATACTACCTTGAAGTTACTATAAAGACTTGTTGTACCCTATGTGATGCCCATGGAAATTCAAACAGGTAACGGCACCCTTCAGTGGACAGAATATGTAACAGTGGGCTCAAGAAAATGGAATACAATGGGTTTTCTATAGTCCTTACCACCCACAAGCTGCTAATGTCATTGTGTGAATGAATGCTTTCTTAAAGGAGCAGATAAAAGAGTCTACACCTACACACGTTGAAGGAATGGGATGAAGTGCTAAGACAGGCTCTGACATTTCTGAACGATGGGCCGTTGGCAGGCAGCACATCATTACAGAAAATGACTGGACAGAGCCAAAAATCAGGAGTTCCAGAATGTGTACAAAACCCTAAAACATCAGTAAAGGCATAATCATTGGAGGCCCCTTTAACAGACTGACACCAACAGCTATAACACAAGGTATACATACAGGGGCAAACGCAGGATTTGCAGAGGGGGGTTTCCACACCACGCCGCCAGTGGGCGTGACCAGCATGCATGGAGGCGTGGCTATAATTTTAGACAGTGCTTGGCTGTTCTCCAACTCTTCCTATCCCTATAATATACATGGGCAATGCTGCGTGCACTACTGTTAGGTTGCAGCTCTTCCTTTTCAAGCAGAGCCGTGTGAAGCGGGCGCAGGGTCCAGCCACCTCAATTATACAGTGCCCCAGGCTTGGAGGGGGGTTTCCAGGCACTAGGTAAACACCCCCCTCGGTTTGCCTATAACATAGGTACATTCCAACTGATATAGATCCCTTTATTCCACAATTATGTAGATATATACAAGGTGTATCTCTGCTCATTTTAAGTGGGGTGTGATATTAACATGAGAGCAGCTTGGATACAGAGGTATCTAACCTCTGAACAATTTGTAAAGAAATAATAATTCTCAAGTGCTACAATCACCGTTGTAGTGGATTGTGACGATGCATTTAAAATATTGGTAATGGTAGTGCAGTAATGTTAATAGGATTATGCAGCAATGTTACAATGTCTATGTCTATTAAGCATAATAGTTTTGATGAAAAGTTTAACATTAATGTCTCTGATGTTTCAAAACCAAAAGTGTAATAGTTGATGTTTGATCTATAACACAACAAATTCCTTTGAGTCATGGTAAGTCCCAATTACTACAGGATGTTGGGGGTAATGTCCACTGTAGTTGTTTGTGGTTTCTGGCCCACTACTAGGGAAGGGCAGGAAGATTGGAATTGGGAGAAACACATTGAGAAAGATAATGTAGGGGATACTGTGTTCAAATAACTAATTTGGATGCCACACTTCTTGCAGTTACCATTATTCGGCATGTATGGCTCAGTCTTCATTAACGTCAGATCAAGAGTGAAATATTCACAGCACAGACAGGACAGAAAGATTGTATAATATTGGTACAAAAACAAAAAATAGTGGCGCATATGTGGGGAAAGTGGCACGGACTATGTGGAATATGGTTACACACAAACAAGTCAAGATAATAAGCAGACTGAATGTAAGAGTTCTTATAGAGTGTTCATCCTAATAAGAGCAATATATAAAACACAATGCTGACTTTTTAAAACAATATCAAAAATGAGATATAATAAATACATGGATCAAATATAAAGAAAAACAAATACATAATTTTCATATAAACTTTAATTGAAAAAATGACTGTCCAAAATCCTCCTTCACTACAACAAATAAATATTCTTTTCTTTTTCTTGATCCATTATATTTTGTTGGAAATAAAACATATTTTCCTTTTTCTTCTCTCTTAAACTCTCATAGTCCAAACTGGATAATAAATCTACAAAACACCCCATTATAAATAACCCAACTGCACACTACAAACAACCAATGAGAAATGATCAATGCCAAATTCCCCTGGCAATCCCTTTCACCATGAGTCAATCACAAGTGTTTTCTTTCGCTGGTGCTTCTGATTGGCCGGGGATTCATTGGGAGTCCAAGGGAATCTCAGCTTTGATCATTTCACGACTGTCATTCATAGTGTGTCTGTATGTTATTTTTTTATTTGAACTACTGGTGAATCAAGGAATAAGAATCTATCTAAAATATTAGACCTTAAATTAAAATAAAGTGGAAAAGAAGGGTTTTGGGGACTTATTTCTTCAATTAGTTTTATGTGTTTTTATTCGTGTTTATTTTTTTTTACTATTTTCACATAAACCAATCAGATTCTAGTAATCATTTATTTAGAACATTCTACAAAATGACAGCTAGAATCTGATTGGTTGCTATAGGCAACATCTCCACTTTTTCAAACCCGCAGTTTAGTAAATATACCCCTAGTACTTCTACTCTAAGGGGAGGGCACTGTGTTTTATGCTGTCCTAAAACCAAGACTTTATAAAATGCCTGTGTTCCACAACCCTCAGAATTTATGGGAGGAAGTCAATTCCCTGAGATGAGCCGCTAAACATTCCAAAACTGTCCAACTGTGCTAATTCCTAGGTATCGCGGTACCCGTACATCACAGGTTTTCCTGCACAAATCTGTGATGTTACATCATCACAGAGTGCGTTCCAGAGACACTCCGCAGCATATCGCAGAGAATTTAATCGGTCCCCCTATATTTTTACTCATGTAATATGGAGGAATTATGTATATATTATGTATATCATCTAGTACTGTATGAGCATTTATTATAATCGACCGTATTTTAGAACAGAACTTAAAAATGCAACAGCAGAAAGCATTATCTTTTCTAAAAGGCATGTTTATTTATTGCTGAGACACTAAGTTAATAATACGCTTTATAAAATCCTAAACAATAGCATAACATAAAAATACACTGCTTAATAATAATATTGGATTAGTCTACCAAGTTACCTGTCAAACTGCATTGATATTACAATGGCAATTTTATTCAAAGCAAATTGTACTTAAGATCACTTTTGTTTCACATTGTGTGACTATTTCAGGCAATGGATCAATGCGATAATACCACAGAAAATATCATTTTCTTTTTACAGAGAATTATAGTTGAAATAAAGGCTGACAGTGAGGGCATTTCCTGGCAGATAATGACTGACTGGCAGACTGGTACTCTAAATTTCTACATTGTAACAACATAAATTGATATATTGGCTGTAACATTTCTTTGTTTCTGTCTCAATGTCAAATACAAATTCAATGATCCCAACAGCAAAAGTTGCACTAACTATTCTGCATATATAACTTTAAATGCATTAAAGAATGTAACTTTGTGTAGTAGTTTATAGCTACTTGTGTTACCACTATGTTCTATATAGATGTATCCTAAATACAAGAGGCTTATTAATAAAAACGTTTTTAATTTTAGTTGTCATCAATGAATAGTGTAGACCATACTTGCCAACTCTCCCGGAATGTCCGGGAGACTCCCGCATTTTGCGAGAGTCTCCCGGACTCCCGGGCGAGTGTGGCAATCTCCCGAATTCAGCCCACTTCACTAGGAAGTGCCCCACTTCCTAGTGAAGTGGGCAGAATTAGATCCCAAACGCTGCGATTCCCGGTGATCGCGGCGTTTGGCCCCGCCCCCGCTGCCAAATGACGCATTTTGCGTCATGACGTCACAGGGGGCGGGGCCGAAATGACGCGATTTTGGCCACCCCGCCCCTTCGCGCCCCCCTCCACTGACTGGCTCCCGAAAGGGAGCTGAAGAAAGTAGGTAAGTATGGTGTAGACATGTGCCAAATAGATACAAGAAACAAGTGGATAAACTATTTTATCTGTGTTTCATATATAGATGTGTTTGTCACCACAGTATTGCTATACTAGTTTGACACTTTGCATCAATTCTATTGCATGACCCTTCAGCTATCTTATAATCCAAACAGTCCTAATTTTGCCAATCAAACAACAAAACAGACAAATTGCGCTCCAACTATAGAAAACCATCCACAATATGTAGAGAGAATTAAAAAATCTAAGGATCTAACTTCTGTCGCAACCCTGTTCGAGGATGCCAACCTCCTATGTAGGAATGAAGAGTAACATGATAGGGTGCGCCAAGTGGGGGATCCCAAACCATATATAAAAAATATTATCGGATGGTGGATCTTGCAAAATGTATATATGTGTTTTATTAGAACATTAAAATTAAACATGAAATATTAATACAGATAAAGCGTATAGACATCAGCCCCAAGAATCTGCACACTACTATTCTATAGGTGTTTGTGATGTGATGATGTAGCACACCAGTATAGCACAACAGAAGAATGCTCATAAATGTTTATAAAAAAATTATAGCATATCATTATCACTAGGTATTTAAATATAATATATATCCTTAAGGGGTAGAATGAGTGTGTGGCCAGTACACTTTTATTTTTATTGTAATTTTGCCAATACTGTCTGGAATTTCTGTGGTCGAAAATGGTGTGGATTTACGTTTAAGGGGTAGAACATGAAAATTTAGTGGGGTGGTTTGGGTGCCTGTCACATGCACTCACTGGTTTCAATTAAATAAGCACACTCATTTACAGAAGCACCTTGTGCTGCTATAAAAATTATGACGATCTGATTGGCCGCAGGTTGTTCCATCCTCACCCACTTCAAAACTAGGGACACAAGGACAAGAAGGAGATTAAAATTTATAACAAAAGTGTACTCTGATGCAGGTCCAATGCATCTTAAACTGGCATGGTGGGAAAAGTAGTTACCCTCAGCAACCAAATACTACCTTTAATCTGGGTAATGTGCACCATACAAATAAAAGATAGCAACAATAAACACAATACCTAGTGCTAATTATTTGACACTGTATAAATCAGATGTATTGTTCAAATAGTGCTAGATATTGTGTGTACTGTTCCTATCGGGGGAGGGTGGGCTGCTCCCAATCTGAGCAGCTTCAATGGACACTTATTTGACACTCACTACAGGAAATACAGAGAGATTTATACACTCTAAAATAAAATATAGTATCTGAATTATTTTTTATGTTGCAAAGGATAAAATACTCAAGTTTTCTACCCTGCACAGAATACAGACTAGGTTTCTGTGCTAGACAAAAACCAAAGTAACTTGTCCTAGAATTCATGAAGCAGACACTGACCTTAAATCCAGAGTCTCCAGCAAGTTTAACACTAGGGGGCGCAATGTGCAAAATCCATTACGTCATGCTTTATGATGTTTTATTACTTTTTTGTAGTGTTTGCACAGATAGACTGTGACTATTTACAGGACTTCGTAAATTGCTGGAGTCTGCTATGTACAGTTCAGAAATTTGGAATATGCTGCACAACTTTACTGTTTGGAGTTTATATATTACCACCATTGTTTTACAACTATCACCCTTAACTACTGAGCCACTACTCATGGGCTATACCAGTGTTTCCCAACCCTAGTCCTCAAGTACCCCTAACAGTGCAGTTTTGCCATATCTCCTTGCTAGAGCCCAGGTGTAATCATTACTGACTGACACATTTTGTGAGATCCACAGGTGGTACAATTATTTCACTTGTGACCTGGAAAACCTGCACTGTTAGGGGTACTTAAGGACTAGGGTTGGGAAACACTGTGCTATACAATCTACTAAAGAGATAACTTAACTAATGTATTGTGCAAATAACATGTTCAGATATCATAGGAACCAGTACTAATGTTAATTAGTCTAACACACTAGATTGATCAAAGCCTGATTGATGTGATTGGTTGCCATTGGTGACAGTGCTTTTGTGCTAAGTATACCATCTAATATATATAAGCCTAGTGGCGTGTGTTAGTCTGTGTGTGTGTGGGAAAAAAAAAACAAGCTGCAGCGCCACCTGCTGGGCGGAGTTATACACTGACCTACTAAATTCTTAGTGTGTGTGGGAAAAAAAACTCAGAAAGGGCTGAAATTTGGTATACTAAGATGTTTTTAATTTGTTAGTTTAATTTGTTAATTGTTAAAAGTGTTTATAAAGATTTTAAAAATATATATATATATTTCTTGAAGGAGAAGTGAAGTTGGGAGTGGTTGGTGGTTGCTGGGGGTGACAGTTGGGAGTGGTTGGTGGTTGCCGGGGTGACAGTTGGGAGTGGTTGGTGGTTGCCGGGGGTGACAGTGGGGAGTGGTTGGTGGTTGCCGGGGGTGACAGAGCGAGAGGAGTGTGATACTCAGGACCGCTGAGAGAGATCCCTGTGTCTGGATAGACATCTGGATAGATGTGGCGATAAAGATGAAGGATGAGGTGATGGAGAAAAATGATGAGGTGGTGACATGTGGACAAAACCACGTTAAAAAAGGGCGCTTGCATTGGGAAGTAACGCTCTTCCCCTGAGGAGGCCTGGGCTATGGCCCAAATGCATGACAAGAACCTTTTTAACACCTTAAGTAGCTTGATTTGACTAGAATGCATGAGTATCATGCACGGGTTAACTTGTCTAATATATATAAGCCTAGCGGCGTGTGTTAGTGTGTGTGTGTGTGTGGAAAAAACTATTTTCTCAGAAAGGGCTCATCCAATTGACCTGAAATTTGGTATACTGACATTATTTGCCAATAATATGATAATAGTGAAGTCAGTTAACTTCCATCATCCCCCCTTCCCCCTGTGGGAGGGGTAGTAAAGGCTAAATTTACCAGTTGAGGGCTCAAACTCTTGACCGTGTGGGTATTTATTTACCAGAGCCTGTGTTTGGTCATGGACAATTGTATGTCGCATTTTCACGAGTACGGAGAAGCAGTGATGTGAAAGTGCAGGTTATGAATACTGCCCTTCAAGGAAGACTGATTGAGCACAGCGATAAGGTGTTTAGCAGAAACGTTGTGTATCGAGAGGTTTTAGAACAGTGAGACGATGGAGATTAAGGATGTGGCGATGAAGATGAAGGATGAGGTGATGGAGAAGAATGATGAGGTGGTGACATGTGGACAAAACCACGTTAAAAAAAAGCGCTTACGTCGGGAAGTAATGCTCTTCCCCTGAGGAGTCCTGGCCTAGCCCCAAATGCATGACAAGAACCTTTTTAACACCTTAAGTAGCTTGATTTGACTAGAATGCATGAGTATTATGCACGGGTTAACTTGTGTTATTAATAAGTCTCTATGGGGATAATTTATGATCAGATATTGCAGGGCTTGTCCTTAACCAGATTTCATGTGATACTTTAGTGCCTTTTGTGAACAGTTTTGTACGTCAATAAGGCGTATGGGGGGGAGCAAAAGGGCAATTTTTTGTGTGATGGACATTTGGGTTTGATGGATTCAGGAGTTCTTAGTTGAAAACAGGATAGACTTATTAATGTACTTTGTATACCGACCACATGCAACAATGACATCTTGACTTGTGGATGAGATATTTCAATAACCAACATATGGTTTTGTTTGTGCATCATTTTGGGGTTCATCCTGGATGATCCCAGAAACCCATCCAGGGGGTAAATTTTTCAAGCTGTGGGTTTGAAGAAGTGGTGATGTTGCCTATAACAACCAATCAGATTCTAGCTTTTATTTTGTACAATGTGCCAAATAAATGAAGAATCTGATTGGTTGCAACTCCACTTTTTCAAACCCGCAGCTTGATAAATTTACCCCCAGGAGCTTGAAAATGCCTGTTTTTTACACGGATTTCACATATTTTCTGGTTAGTGGACGATGATGAAGTACTGTTATCTGTTTGTTTATGCATTTGTGTATGTTAATGTTATTTTATGTATAAGCAACACTTTGTATCTCAGCCCTAATTTGATTTTATTTACATTAAAAAAAATGTGACTACAAAAAATGATCTGTTGCTGGATTATTGTGGCATTTTTTTTACATTGCTACAAAAACTAACATTTGGAAACCTTTCTCTAGAAATCCTGAATTTGCCATTGCCCACCGGTGTAGGAGAATTTTAGGTATGCCGGATTGCCTCTGGTTTCATCATCTTATGACGTTTGAGTTCCAGTAGGAACAAAGGCACTTTAATTACTTTTAGAATAAATGTATTTCTCTGTTACACACATGGGGCTAGATTTACTAAGCTGCGGGTTTGAAAAAGTGGGGATGTTGCCTATAGCAACCAATCAGATTCTAGCTATCATTTTGTAGAAGGTACTAAATAAATGAAAGCTAGAATCTGGTTGGCTGCTATAGGCAACATCCCTACTTTTTCAAACCCGCAGCTTAGTAAATCTAGCCCATGGTGGTTTTTGAGGCAGCAATTTGGGATAGTGAATAAGCTAATGAAGTGACCAATATTTGTAAAAACAGGTTTTCTTACATTGATCTGTGAGTTTTAGGTTGTGGGTTTTTTTTCCCCCCATTCCTGTGATTTGATCCCTGTTGGTTGCAGACTCTCATTTCAATAGCTGTATTTACAGAATTGACAGCATGAAATGCCAGTGTTTTCTGTTTTATACTAATTCACCTCTGCTACTGCAGCCCCATGGCTATGTCTACGCTGTTAATGTAAGTATCTCCGCTGCTTTGTCTGTTGCTACATTTTTCATTGTGAGGTCATCTGAGACGGTGCTACCTCTACTTGTTGAAACTTCATATGGAAACTTCTCCAATACAGTTTTATATGCTCACTACAGAATGTGTTAGTGCCCTTTAAATAAAATATATGAGCCATTAAATTTGGATGAAGGTAATGGATAGTTTCCTGTACATTTCCTAGGGATGAATTGCAGTTTGCTAGGATTAAATAAATAAACACGCATGCTGTATCTAGAACTTTAGAAAAATAAGTGTCCTGGTTAAATTTCTGCTTCCAATAAGATGTTGATAAATTTTTATGACAATACTATAGTCCAGCAAACTCAATATTTGTTATTCATAAGCTGATAAGAAAAGTCGCATTAGTCTCTGAATCTTAGAAAAACAAAATGACATAATTAGTATTAGTAACCTATAAATTGATTGAGCAACTACCAATCCAGTAAAATTAGTATCTAATCAACTGCTTTCTTATTTCTGTAACATTATTTAAAAGTTAACCTGTCGCCAGGGAGCATTTTTTTTTTTAATTAATGAATCATTGATTATATGCTTATAAAAATGTAGGGTGAAAAAAAAGACTTTTCTTCCACCTTCTTCCAGGACATTTCATGTGCAATATGTTTATAAGTGATCTGAGAATAACTTTATTCAGCTGTCTACTACAGTGTCAATTGTCCCTTAGCTCTAGACCAGTTGGGAGATCTGGAAGCACCGACATAGAGGAAGAGCACCAGGACTAAAATTTCTATCGCCAAGGACTAAGGACTAAGTTACTATGACTTCTACGTGTTAACCAGTACTAAGTTGCATGGTCAGCACAGTGGCTTAGTGGTTAGCACTTCTGTCTTACAGCACTGGGGTCATGAGGTCGATTCCTGACTAAGGTCTTATCTGTGAGGAGTTTGTATGTTCTCCCCGTTTATGCGTGGGTTTCCTCCGGGTGCTCCGGTTTCCTCCCACACTCCAAAAACATACTGGTAGGTTAATTGGTTGTTATTAAATTGACCTTTGTCTCTTTCAGGCTGAGTTTTAAGGACTTTAGACTGTAAGCTCCAATGGGGCAGGGACTGATGTGAGTGAGTTCTCTGTACAGCGCTGAGGAATTAGTGGCGCTATATAAATAAATGGTGATGATGATGATGATAATAGGACAGAGTTTTATTTCTCTAAGACTAGCTTCTCACAATATAACAGTGCTTCTTGCACTACTCGCTTATTTATGAGTGCTAACATAGAGAAAGGAATTAGCATTGTGGCTGCAATACTTACCTGACCTTGTCCAGGTTGTACAGAAGAGGATTTTTTTAATTAAGAAATGTTTATATAATCTTAGTTTCAATAATATAAATGCATATATCCCATTGGTGACTATGCCTTTTGAACGTGAACTTATGCTATAGAAATTAATCGGTCTCGATTATCTTTAAAATAATGATGTTCATCATTTAAGAGTCAATGTTGTTGAGAGTAGCAGTCTTATCACCTATATCCATATATATTTATTTATGGTTAAAAGAAACATAAGTTTAAACAATGCAATATTATTGATAGTAATATATCTAAACATTAGTTGTAAATAGCAGGCAGCAGTAAAAGGGCAGTGACCCAAAAACCCTCATAAAAAAAACAAAATTCATAAAATATACTACGGAGCAATTAATACATAAAAATAGTTTTTTTCATAAAAATAAAGTTTAATAAAATCATAACAAAATATTAAAAGGACAATAATGGGTTCTCAAGTATATACTAAATCCCTTAAAGTACGACATAAACTTCTCATACACCATAAAAGTGCTCTATAAGCCAAAAAGGTAAAAAAAAATAAAATGTTTTAACAAAAGTTAGATTAGTAGAATAAAACACACTGGATACAGTTTCTGTGAAAATTCAACAACATACTGGGCTTTCAAATAATAACTTAGCACTTGAAACATCAAAGTGAATTGCAAACCACAATCATTTAATGTTACTCAAGATAATAGATGCATCAAATAAAAAACATTTAGCTGGCCTGTAGCTAAACAGGTCCCCAACAATGAATAACTCAGCATGTAACTAACTAGAAACTAACTAGAAAAGTGCATTGTTCATAAGCGCTCAAAGGCTCCTATGGTGACAGGTTGAAGTAAAGAGGACATGATGTTTCCCTGTCACACAAGAGCAATTAAGCTCAGAAAATGCTGTGTGCAGTGTTTTCAAAGTTTAATCGCTCTCAAGCGACTGGGATAAAATGGTCCCCCTTCACTGCAACCTGTTAGCATAGGGAAATGCTGATAAAGCATTTATATTTAGAGCTTCTTTGTGGCAGTACCCTTAGGGTTATAAATATAGTCAAAGAGGATTCTGGGTCAATCTTATCATCTTCCTGAGGTTCAAGTTATCAGCAACCTTAGCCAGTCACTTGAAGCCCCTGTTGCTCAGATATAATCCACCTGGGTCCATATAGCTTCCTGAACAAAGTCCATACACAGTAACAAACATACAAGTTATTATATACATCAACTGTCAAAGGATACAAACGTAGGTCCCAAAACAATGACAGTCAAACAATGGGCCAATGTAACCATATTAACTGACTAGCGATGCCCAAAATTGTTTTAAAGTGGTTCTTGACCTGGCTTATCAAATCGGCTCTGAAATTTGAAAATTTTCAATCGAGTTGTATAACTATAGATAGACTACATAGACTAAAATATAGACTAAAACATAGACTAAAACAAATTACGCTAAGTTTGAGCAAGGGAACCAGTTTTGACCATGATTGAGTCAGTTTGAACGCGTTTGAGCTTGTTCAACTTAAATTGGTACATTGTACAGTATTTACATAAGATTGTTTTATTTGCTAGAAAAACTTATTTTTTTAATCTTTTATTGGTTATAAAACAGATGAAACAGTAAATATATTATAAATGTAGAAAATATCAAATACATGTTATATTAATTCACATTGAAAGCAAAAGATAAACAAAACAACAGTCAAGGGATGTAATAAATATATATAGATTGGAATTCAATAATTTAATTAGACTAACAGAATTATATATAGCTGATACAAAACATATATAGACATAAATATATGTAAAATATTTAAAATATATATTTGTTAATATATTTGTGTATATATAAATGGAATGGTCATTGGGATGGTATTAACAGAAAACAACAATAGGGTAGGGATTGGAAAATATAGAGAAATGGTGGTGGGTATATAGAGTATAAAATGATCATTAAGCGTAATTTTATATGAAAATTTAAATACCTTTCCTCCTTTACATCTGTATATTCCATACCCATGATATTAGAAATACCTTATAAATCTTTTGACCCTCCTCCCTCTTCCCTCCTCCCCTTCGCATGCCCTCCCCTCTGAGACAATTTTATCATCTTTATTTAACACTTTGACCCACCTCCAAAACATGGTAAACAACAACAAGAAAAGGAAGAAAAAAATAAATGAAATAAATTTAAAGAAAATAAAGAGGAAAAATTATATGCACAAGAAGAAGCAAAATAATAGTAATTAAACAATACACTAAGAAAACTTTTCAAATATTATGAAATGTAGCCATTTGACTTGCAAACACATACTGAAAGGCTCTATTAGGAAATGTGTTACAGTGCAAAAGGTCTTTTGTGATGTCATGAGCCTAATTTTGTTCATATGTACCAAGGTTCACAGGTACCTAGATATTTGGGCCCAGATTGGGACATCTGGGCAGTTTGGAACATTCCTTTCTAAATATAGATCAGGTGCCTGATTTTAGCTACTTAGCTCCCATAAGCCAAAAAAATTATTTTGCAGGTCAAAATTATTTAAATGAGATTAAATAATATAAGAGCACATTTAAGAGAAACTCCCTGATTTGCAGTTGGGAGAACAACCCTTTTCTACACAAAAAATGAACCTGATTTTCCAACCACCCCAGAGGTGGCTGAGATGGACAATTATCCTATTTTTTAAATGGGATGCATTTCATACATATTAGTTGTACTTTTACTTGAAAGCAAATTTATAGATGCACTTTGACCAATGTAATAAAAACATTCAAACACATGTATTAAAGATAGTCCTCTAATTCTTGTAATTAATAAATTACATAAATTAGACTAACCTGAGCAATATTTTAGAAGAAATTTGTAAATGTTTAAATGAATAAAGGAGTTAGTAGGTTGAACTCTTTCCACATTTTAAAGCATATACCAGGGTTTCCCAAACCCTGTCCTCAGGGCTCCCTAACAGTGCAGGTTTTCTGGATCACATGTGACATAATTAGGACCACCTGTGGATCTGTTACAATGTGTCAGTCAGTAATGAATACACCTGTGCTCCAGCAAGGAGATACGGAAAACCTGCACTGTTAGGGAGCCCTGAGGACTGGGTTTGGGAAACCTTGGCATATACAGAAACCTGCAAAGCTAGGCATAGGGCCATTCTCGCGCGGCAGTCCCAAAAATGCAGAAGTGGGCATGCCCCGTTAAATGCGCTGCATAGATAAATAGATGCACTTACGCAAAGAGAGTAACTTTGTGGGTCCACATGTTTGCAGTTTATAAATGTTTCCACTATGTATAATAGCACAACATGCCTAAGAGGACTTGGCTTGCCGTATCCTTTGGTGTTCTGGATATGTCCCAGTGTTGTGAGAGAGCATCGTAGAAGATTACATTCTGCAAAGATTGAGAATTAAGAGGCGATGAAATTCAGTCTATTACCCATAATACGTTAAATATAGATAGAGAGCATATAAGTATGTTTGTTTATACCGGCTAAAGAAAACCATTACGATATAAGCTTCACTACAGAGAATAGGATAAATAATAAATGCAAGCGACTTCTGTGTTGCTCAACAAGATATTACTTGGAGAGACCTGGTTTGAAACATTTATAGCAGTCATGTATTTTATTGTTATTGGCCCAAAGCCAAGCAATATGTTTCTTGACAAAAAAAATACCTTGTAATAGGAGAACCTCCAAGGCATAATTATGCAATAAAGTTCTTATTGTGAAAACTGGAAGCTGGCCAAGGCTTGTCCAAATATAGTGAATGTCACAGGCAAATTTATTATCCTTTACTCTTAAGAGGAGTAGGCAGGTTTTGTTTACAAAGCCTAATTCTTCCTTAATTACAGCCGCTATAAAATAATTACCATCCCTGTGCAAACCCACAGCACATAGCAAAAAGAAACTGCAGGGGTCGGGTATCACACGGTAAAATTCTGTGTCTCCATGAATAGCTGGAAACAGAGAGGAGACCACAAAACAAAAAGAAAGAGCCAAAATATTGTAGCAATATATGATAGTAGGGCACATTCTTATAGCACAGATCTCACTGTGTCAGTATCACTGCTTGTCTTTTGTATAGATTTAGGCTGATTACCTGCTGGTGTCAGGCCCGGCGCTCCCATTAGGCAAGGTTAGGCAATTGCCTAGGGCGCCGGGCTCTGGAGGGCACCACAGATTAAAAATTTCTTTAAAACTGTGCGGTGACCGCTGACAATACCTTTCACGGCCGCCGCACAGCTTCAGATACATCAACAGGGAGGGGGGGAAGGACTATTGCTCACCACTGCCACCTCTCTGCTCTGTCTCCTCCCCTCCACTCACTGACTGACTGTCGGGCGTGACATCATCATCACGGCCCGACAGTGTCAGTGAGTGGAGGGGAGCAGAGAGGAGGCAAGTTAAGGTAAGAAAAGACGCACATTTTCAAAATCGGCGCCCCCACCCTGCACACTATTTTGTAAGTGTGCAGGGTGAGGGCGCCGATTTTGAAAATGTGCCTAGGGCGCCACGGACCCTAGCACCGGCCCCGGCTGGTGTTGCATATGCGCCAAAGAACGCAGATAAAAACTGTCAAATTGCTTATAAATGCTGTGTTTGCACATGCATTTGACATGCTGTTCACATGCAGCATTCCCGTGGTTGATATGCATAAAAGGAGTTTGCATGCATTTTTGAATGTGTCCAGAATGCAAATCAGTCAGCCAAATGGGTCTGGAGTCTACTGTGCAATACAAAAACAGGGAAACCAGCAGCTTTGGGTCCTCTGGTTCTAGTGGAACCAAATCATGCTGGTAATACGTAGCTGAAGTCTCTATAGGGGGACCTGAAATAAAATTGTGGACCCGCCTCATAAAGTCTACCAGCCCCACGCTAAAAGTAGTGAGGTTCCTCCCAGCAGCATCCAGGATTTTGATAAGTGGTTTAATGGGAGTATTGGGACCACTGGAGTAGCCCCAGTATGACGATTCAGGGTCCATAAGACCCATTACACTAAAATAGCAATAAAATGAAAATAAAACACAGATATGATTGCTAACCCTTTGAGTGCTAAGGACTATTGGGATTTGTCGTTTACATGATCCCCTATAGTGCTAAGGATGGGTCCACTCTTAATCTGCATTTAAGGGGCTAAGAAATCCCACAGTTCAATTCTCACCATGATCTGTGGGATTTCTGATGCTGCCAGAGGAAAGGAATCTTTCATCCAAAAATGATACATAAGGTTGGGAAATGATCATTGTAGCTGGTGGTGGTGACAGTGTGTGTGGCTTCTGTGAGGCAAAAGCATTGTCAGCCACCAATTTTAAAGCTGCCATTATAGAAACCTTAAGAGAGTCCATTGCTGACAACCATTAACTGACCCTTCTTCCTCCTCTGGTTCTAGAAATGGATTTTGCGTTTGTGCTGTACAGTTACTCTTGTGGTTATCTGCCAGCTCAGAGTAGCTGTGTGTTTAGAAATTTTCTTTTTCACCATGTTGCAGGACATAGAGAAGGACACTTGTTCCCCTGGATTACAGAAGTTGTGGTGGTCGCTGCAACCACCAGGGAGGTCATAGAGATAACCAGAGAAGCAACAGAGATTTCAAAATAATGACAGTTGAATTCACCAGCTGAACTGATAATATTCCAATAGATCTTCAAAACATCCCTCTCTTTGCTGTAAAGACACTCCAACATAATTTCACACTGCCTTCAACATTTTTTAACTGGGATCCACAACATTGACAAGTGGTTTCCCTCTGTAGTCTCAGTCCTGAGGACTCCCTGCTTTCATCACATATTAGCAGAGAAAGAATGAGCCATTGATATGAATAGGAAAAATATATCACAACACTGCTTAAACCATTCGTGTTATCCCATTCCTGTTAAGGGATATGTACACAATTTTCTCCTTTAGATATAGTATCAATGGGCATTGATAGTGCGGTGACATGCTTGGAACGCAGTGAAATGTAACAAGCATCATCCAAAAAATCCGCAAAGCAAGTGCAAGCAGGCACAAATATGAATGCAAACATGCATGGAGACAGAGAATAGAATGGGTTTGAGTTTACAAAAGCATGCAAACATGCGGTCGTATGTGGTTTGTCTGTGTTAAAATGCAAGTCAGGCACCCACTGTAACAAAGTGGCTGTTATTTCCCAACATAGCACAAGATGGAAAATGTGTAGTAGGTAACATCAATGTCAGAATCTGCCTACATCTGCTCTGCAGCATCGCCCATGAGGATGCTGCATTGTCTCTGCAGCTCCTGTCTGCTGGGCTAATGTTGGACTGTTTATTGTAACAGGCCTGCAGTACCTCTGGCTAACCAGAGGTGCTGCTATTGTTCTATTGCCTTTTCCCTCACTAGCAGGAGTTAACCCTGTCATCCTATTAATTACTGCATCTGTGTCATTGACTATATATGCCTGCTCCTCACTATGCTCCTGGCTGGTCATTGTTGTTTGGTTTCCCTTGAACTACCTGTATTGTTACATTCTGTTCCTGTGGAATCCTTGCTCTCGCCTGTACCTGCTTTTCAGCAACCACTTACAACTCATCTGTACCCAGTCGCCAGGATGTTAACCTAAAATCTGTCTTATGCTTGAACATACTGCAAATTTACAGTTCCTGTGAATTCCCGGCCCTCGCTGTTAATCTTTGTTCAGCTAAGTTACCTGTACCCGTTGTGTTGTTTTCATTACCATGTACTTGTTAATCCTGCTACACCCGGATGTGTGTTTATTTACTAAGCCTCAGCTGGTCTGTGTTTACCTTGCATTACCTGGATTGTGTTCTCGCTGCAATAAATAGTATTTTACATTTTCATCATACTCCTGGCTCCACGCTGTCATTGCAAGGATCTAGTTTCTGGAACAAAACACTAACAGAATGATCGGCACAAAAACCAGCATTGGAGTCACTTGAATATTTTTAGCTTCAGATATTATTTTCTGGGTCACAAGCTGCCACCTGTATCCATTGTTTTTTCTGTGAACGTGTCTACCTTCCAAATAGTTGAACTGCCTTTACTACAAACTTTACAGGCAAACATAATCCCGCTACGATCTCAGCTGGCTCAGCGCACAGCATTACTTACAGATTCAATCAAGAAACTCTCAGGTATTGTTTCTCCCAATTCTCCTTGTTCTAATGTTGTTGATTCGCTTCAATCAACTTTATCTGCCACTCATGCTATGCTGACAGCACCTCTCACTAATACTACTAGTAAACTGCGCTTAACCAAGAACTATTGAGTAACAGAACCCAGGCCCACTGGTGACCCACACCGACATCTAACCTAGGAGGAGCGATGATGCAGAAAGATTAGCAGATTATGCTTCTACTGTGCCAGTACAACACTTCTTACGAGACTGCCCATTCCACAGACCACAAAATACTATATAACAGTCTTCATCTTGCTCCTCTTCTGCTCTTGGGTTTGTTTGCACTTCTCCTCCTGTAGATACATTAAAACCTGATTTGTTTCCTGGGATGAGGCCTAATCCTTCAGTTCCTGCCTCCTGCCTAGAGGTGCCAGTTCCTGCTTCCTGTGTAGGGTGCCAGATCCTGCTTCTTGTCCAAAGGTGCCAGTTCCTGCCTTCTGTCCTGAGGTGCCAGATCTGGTTGCTTGCCCTGAGATGGATCTAGTTTTCAGAACAGAATTGTTCCGCCATAATAATGATACAATGCCTTTGATCTTATTAACTAAAAATCTTATTAATTATTGGGATATAACGCAATTTGTGTATTTTTCACTATTTTAGTCACATCGAGTAATACGCACCCATGTAATATCCGATGTACTTTAGAGGCATTATTTTACGCAAACTTTTTAGCCTTCACCTTGTACCATTGCTTGCGCATCCCAACTAGAAATCCGTGAGAGCGACTTACGCGATCCCTGTGTTTGACAAGGTTTTTACCGCCTAAGCATTACACATCTATTGACCTCCACGTCAGATAGCCCACCATTATGTGTTAATCGCTAAATAAATACCAATCTATCATTTACCTCACTATACTGCATTATCTATATAAATATCCATTCATCCTATTCACTCCAGTTATCTAAACATACAAAACAGGCAGAAAGGTGCAAGTATATATATATATATATATATATATATATATAATATATAAATGCCTACTGGCGTGTGTTAGTCTGTCTGTGTGTGTGGAAAAAATAAAACCAAGCTGCAGCGCCACCTGTTGGACGGAGTTATACACTGACCTACTAAATTCTTAGTGTGTGTGGAAAAAAAACTCAGAAAGGGCTGAAATTTGGTATACTAAGATGTTTTTAATTTGTTAATTTAATTTGTTAATTGTTAAAAGTGTTTATAAAGATTTTAAAAAAATATATATAAATTTCTTGAAGGAGAAGTGACAGTTGGGAGCGGTTGGTGGTTGCCGGGGGTGACAGTGGGGAGTGGTTGGTGGTTGCCGGAGGTGACAGAGTGAGAGGAGTGTGATACTCAGGACCACTGAGAGAGATCCCTGTGTCTGGATAGACATCTGGATAGATGTGGTGATGAAAATGAAGGATGAGGTGATGGAGAAGAATGATGAGGTGGTGACATGTGGACAAAACCACGTTAAAAAAGGGCGCTTGCGTCGGGAAGTAACGCTCTTCCCCTGAGGAGGCCTGGCCTAGCCCCAAATGCATGACAAGAACCTTTTTAACACCTTAAGTAGCTTGATTTGACTAGAATGCATGAGTATAATGCACGGGTTAACTTGTATATATATATATATATATATATATATATATATATATATATATATATATATATATATATATATATATATTAGTGTTTAGGCTGTAAAACAGACATGGATATGAGTATGTTCAGTATTGTCCTTTTGTGTAGTATGTGTTTGGATGTAACAAGAGAAAGAGGAAGAATGTGTTTAAGCAAGTTCATGTTTGTATGTGCTTAAATAGTAATGTGTAAAGAGAAATGTGTTTAAGTGGGAGATTAAGAAAGATTAAATGAGAGAGAGAAAAATATGAAAGTATGAGTAAATAGCAAGATAAATGAGAGCGTGAGATAGCAAGGTAGCATGGCGCATGTGTGTGTAACACGGAGTCAGGCCTAAGGGATAAACAAAAGCATGCTTGACAAGGGGGACGGGGGACTGTGTAAGAAGCATGCCTTTGTGATAAAAAGTCAGCCTTTGTAAAAGTTACTTAAGGTATATATTTGTATATAAAATGTAATAGAATTGAAGATTAAGAAAGAAATAATCACTTATGGCAAGATTATAAAAATAGATAGCATGATTAGAGTTAAATAGTTAATAGAAATAGCTATAAACTTTACATATATATATGCAAGCAAAGTATATTATAAGTAACAGGCAGAATACACAAATGGTTAAATACATACATAAAAAGGTAAATACTTTAAATGTAACAGATAAGGTAAGTAGAGTTAAAGCCTCAGAGGAATGTTAATATAAATGGATGCAAAGAAAGTCAATAGAAATAGATGGGTAGAAGATAAAAGTTAAGTAATATAGAGAAGTTTTTGCAGGATAAACTTACAGTGGAATGTTGCAGTGATGTCCAGTGCTTCCAATTGTGTGTGAGATGTGTGTATGTTCAAAAGAGGCTAATTTCAGACTGAGTTAAAGCTTATAAATCTTACCCAGAATGCATTGCTGGTGGTGAACCTTACAACACCCACACAACTGGACACTGCTTACTTCCTGTCAAGTTGAGCATATGCATTTCCTTTGTTTGCAATGCTCTCTGCCAAATGCCAGATGTAATTCTGTTTTGTTTGATATGCTTTGGCTTTCAGCCAGTTCATACCGTAATCTGCGCATAAGTTCGGCGCATGTAAACAGCAGTGGAATGCTAGTGGCCATTATGCGTTGCTCATGCTCTGCCCACTGCGACCGCATCATCAGCGGCGATATAGGAGTTCCTTTATATGTTACAAGCAAATAGTGATCAGCTTTTATAAATCTAGAGCAAGATAGTAAATTTGTTATTGGTTACTATCAGTTACTGCACACCGGCATTTAGTAAATCACCCCTTTCATGTTTTATAGAGCTGCCCTCGCTGAGCTAGACAGGTCAATGAAAAATAAATTTTTTGAAAGTAATAGCTTAATAAAGCAAATCAAGTATGTTACAGCTGTTCTTCATGACTTGTCCACAGGAGGCGCTGTAGGGGGTATTCAATTAGGCCTCTGATCTGCGGTAAAGTGCCGAAACGGGCCGCAAAGGCAATCCACGGTACCGCAATAACGTAGATTTTCGTGTGCACCCCATAGGGTTGCGAAGGAAAATCCGCGCTATTGCGGTACCGTATTACCATCAATACTGCGCACTTTTCACGGTAACACGCGTTACCGCGGATCGGAATCCTAATTCAATACCCCCCTATGAATGCTATTTCGCTTAACATCAACAGACTCAGTATTACTGTAGTGTCCTTTATGTATATAGAGCCAACATAAATCTATCCTTGACCCAGTGAAGCTTATAACTTCCATTCCACAAGCAGACATCACTAGGGCCAATGAAGTCAGAGGCCAAATAAACTACCAGTATGTCTTATAAACAGTATCACCTGGAGGAAACATGCATAGAAATTCTAAACTACACGCCGACGTCGCCACAGTCGTAACTGACTCCAGGAACCCAGTGCTAACCACTGTGCAACTATACTGTTTTTCACGGTGGGGAGAACAGATGTTAACAAGAGTAAAGTAAATGCCAATATTTTTTTACTGAAGCTTTATAGAAAAAAAATAAACACAATTCAGAAACTAGATGTATTTTTTTCAGCATTCACAAGCTGTCATCTTCCTAAAGTGTTTGCTTTTGACATTGTAAAATCTCCCTGTTTAGATTTTAAGGGACTTTCTGGCCGTCCTGCAGGTTAGCACATTTTTCCCAACTTGCGGGATTTTCGGAAGCATGTACCCTGCTCACCAAGTGGCTGATGCTGGAGCTTAACAAGAAATAGCAGATAAATTGTATTATGCTGCAGAGACCAGTAAAAAATGTGGGGGGAAAAATTCTAAACTAAGGAAAAAGAGAAAGAAAGATATTCAAAAATCTGTTATTTTATAATCATTAAATGCAACAAATTTAAAGGGAATACATATTATGCCTATTTGACTTTATTGAATAAAACTGTCATTTGGTTTCCATGACAATACAAATTGCGGCCTTATTCGTAGTCACCAAGTGGCCATACGATCATAGACAGTGGCCGGTTGGAAAATTGTAAGAGGTAAGTGAAAGGAATGTGATAACTTTATAATGATGGTAGTAGAAGAAGTGGAAGTGTGAAGTACCACCATATACCAACCCGCTTCCACCACTGTTCATTTATGGCAGCTTATTTGTAAGGAAGTAACTTTGGAATGAACCATTTCAGAAAAAAGAATCATCTCTTATATATTATTTTGGGTTCATGGAACAAGAAGTCATAAATAGAATATACGTAATGGGTCTGATTCCTTAAGGAAAGTTAAGCAAACTATTGAGTAAGTTTTCTTACTCAAGTTTTCTGGAAAAGACCATGTTGCAATGCAGGGGGTACAAATTAGTTTATTATTTTGCACATAAGGAAAATACTGGATGTTTTTTTGTAGCACACAAATGCTTGATAGCTTTATTTTTACACTGAAATTTAAAGTTGATCTAGGACATGCCTGATCCCAAATATAAATCTGTCCCCACATTTTAAATTTACCTCCCCTCAAATGCAACATGGTTTTGCCTTACTTGCTTACTTCTGGTTAACTGTCCTTAATGAGTCAGGCCCTATATGTGTAATTGTTATTTCCAGCATTACGATCCTAGAACACAGAGGGTAATTACGTAGTGAATGGTTTGAAATTGTCTGTCAATCAACTGTCAATAAAGATGACCAGAGCGTGAGAGACAGTTACTGTAAAACAGGGGCGGATCCAGAAGTTAATTGTACCGGGGGCGATTTAGGGGGGGGCGTTTTAGCCCCGCCCCCTTTTTGACACCTAAGGCTGCTGACGGCTGCACACTATGTGCAGATCCGTTCAGCAGAGAGAGTTAGGGAGAGAGTCCTGCCCGGCTGCTCTGATTGTGTCTCAGAGCAGTTGGGCAGGACTCTCTCCCTAACTCTCTCTGCTGAACGGATCTACACATAGTGTGCAGCCGCCGGCAGCAAGCCCCTGCTAGGGGGGGCGATCGCCCCGATCGCCCCCCCCTGGATCCGCCACTGCTGTAAAACTGTTCCACCATCTGATCTTTAACAATGATATGATTATGTATTATATAGAATCAGGTTCAAAGTCATGTCAAATTGCCTGAATGGAATGGACTTTTAAAAGCTATGTTCACTTTTATATATTCTGCAGTTTACAAAAAATATCAAGCAGCTTTCATATAAGATATTCACCTGAGCCTTATACCATTGGATAATCATCATTTATTTATATAGCGCCAACATATTCCATAGTGCGTTACAATTGGGGACAAACATAGTAAACGAATAAAAAAAATGGGTAAAACAGACAAAGAGGTGAGAAGGCCCTGCTTACAATCTATGGAATAATTTCACTAGTACTGGGTAGCTAATGGTTACCTACGGATCTGTGTCACCTTCCCTACATCACCGGCTTTAAAAATAGCTTTCCGATAATGAACAGAGCGACATAGAAAAATAAATACTTACCAGTAAAAAGACACAGAGGAAAATGCGATGAGAGGACATAGCGACACTTCCAAATGACGTCAGTTGTGTGCGCAACTTTGTTTTGTTTGTTTTTTAAAGCGGCAACGCACGAACTATGGTAATATTAATTTTATTCCTAACCCTAATGCCTAACCCTAATCCCTAACCTTAACCCTAACCCCTAACTCTAACCATAACCCCTAAACCTCACCCCTAACCCCTAACCCCTAACGTATAGGTAATACTTACTTGGTTCTGATGCCGCTTCAAAAGCCAAAATTTCCAAGTCGCGCATGCAACTGATGTCATTTGGAAGTGTCGCAATGTCCTGTCATCGGATTTCCTCTGTGTCTCTTTACTGGTAAGTAGTTATTTTTTCTATGTCACTCTGTTCACTATCGGAATAATTATGTAGGAGTAAACAGTGTCTGTGTTTACAGCACCGATAACTCAATTACCACCGTCGGTATTGGGAGCAGCCAAGTATGCTTAGTGCAAACTCACTCTCCCTATAAACACAGGGGATGATTAAACTGCAGGTAACTGTGAGATTCTCTTTACTACAGAGAGTCCATAGCAATTTTATACCGCTTCGCTTTCATACTGCCGCCCCGGCAATATCCCGGGTTTTTCAAGCCGGGTTTTTGCCTGGGCTTGGAGCGTCCCAGCTCAGAAACACCATTCATACTGCACCTCGGACCCGGGAATTTCCCGGGTTGACCCCATTCATACTGCACAAGTCTGTGCCCTGGCAATTTGTGGGAGTCCTCACCAGAGCAGTTTTCATTGGTTGAAAACATTTTTTTTTTTGTAATAGTCTGCTTTTCTGCTGTTTTGTCCATAAAGATGTGTGAGTGTATCTTATAAGATATTTTAATTTTTATTGTTCCATTGTATCATTTGTAAACAATCAGACATTTCTTCAGTGTTTCCACCAATTCCGTTCTGTACTGCTCACCACTCCGTACTTTACTTTAGTCACCTATGTAAAGTATGTGCGACCTTTCTCTTTCGTTTGTTTCTTATAGTGTGGATGATAGAAGTAGTTGTTTCAGTCCATACTGTTGTTTTCCTCTCGAGTTTTTTTTTCCTGGTTTTATGTATGCAGTTAATGTAAATATTGTGAGCATTACAGGTCATTGCAGTGTTGACACTGTGACATCATCCTCCAGAGACAGGCAGACAGCCAATCAGCTTGTTTTCTGTGCAACCCGGGTTGAAAAACCCGGGTTGCACCATTCATAGTGCAGGCAACCCGTGTCCGACCTGAGAATTACCCCTCGATAAATCCCGGGTTGAAGACCCGGGTTTTTAGACCCAGGATTTTTGACTTGTACCATTCATACTGCACCAAGACCCGGGTCGTTTGAGCTCGCCCCGGCAAAAACTCGGGATTTTGGTGCAGTATGAATGGGGTATAAAGCAAGACAGGGACTTGTCACAAAGCTGACCTGTTGAGTCTAATTAAGGTAAAACAGAAGCATCATTAAAAGGAACATATCCTTTAATCCATGTATTTTCTTAACTTACAAAAATCAAGAGAACATAAGGCTCGACTAATTATTTATTTCACATCGTAAATAATTATCTATTTATAATCCATCACTGACTGCAGTAAGAAAAGCGGAAAAAACCGTCAGAATGGGCCCTAACACATTCAATCATTAAAAATGACTTTTATTATTCTTTAATGCAGTTACTGAAAATGTTCATAAAAATTCAAAATAAGCCTAAGAACAATAAGGAAAGGAATCATTGTTATCCAATAATTCCTCTTCGGAGACATAAATATCTTTATTGTGTAGCAGGAAGACCTCATACCACAGATATGACCTCTAAAATATGAATACCCTTTTAATGATGACCGGTTGTCATGTGGGCATTGACTCTGCCTCTGGCACCAACCAATTCTGCTCTTTACTTTTTGAGTAGTTAAAGAGTCTGGTGCTGTTGAAGGCTAGACAGCTGGTCACCTGCTCCCGTATGGTGTCTATAAGCGCATCGTGTCACTGAGTCATTGCAACATCTTAATGCCAGACGTACATGCAATTTACATCATAACTTATCTCGATCAATACCATCAAATCAATTAGCAAATTACCAGGTAAAGTACTTAATGCAAAATGCTTGTATTTAAAGGGTATTTGTTATGTATGGGAATAATCATTATACTAAAAGTATTAATGACTTGTATTGCAAATCATAGCTTATGATACAAATCGGTATTCCTGTTATGATTGTATTGACAGTAAACCAGAGCACATATAAGCACACTGCTCTCTGTTTAAATTCATTTAAAGGGCTACTAAACATAAGGTAGAAAATAATGCTATATGATTTACAGCATTTGCAAATGTTTTGCTGAAGTTACTTCACCATGACAGAATTTAAAATATATTTTGAAAGCAGTCCAATTTTTTGGGAAAAAAAATCATAAAATGTATATTTCCTTGCAGAGCGACGCATCCTGTATGCACATAAAAGATACAGAACACAGATTTCTTATGATTTGCAGACTCCTAAGAGAAATACAGAGACTTAATGCTTGCAGAAAAGACACCTTGATATAAGGCTCATCATCATCATCATTTATTTATAGAGCGTCACTGATTCTGCAGCGCTGTACAGAGAACTCACTCACATCAGTCCCTGCCCCATTGGAGCTTACAGTCTAAATTCCCTAACATACACATACAGACAGACAGAGAGAGAGAGAGAGACTAGGGTCAATTTTCATAGCAGCCAATTAACCTACTGGTATGTTTTTGGATTGTGGGAGGAAACCAGAGCACCCGGAGGAAACCCATGCAAACACGGGGAGAACATACAAACTCCACACAATTAAGGCTATGGTCGGGAATTGAACTCATGACCCCAGTGCTGTGAGGCAGAAGTGCTAACCACTAAGCCACCGTGCTACCGAATGATCCTTAAACTGAATCATAATATTTATTAACTGCGAACGCTTATCGAAGTGTATGACCCATATCGAAATATTAATTAATATGATACACTGACTTTATCTGACCCTCTCTAAATTATTGTATTTTGGGACTGCCCCAAACCACTATGGGCCTCTGCCTTTACTGCTTCAAGTTTTTGGCCACGTCATTACATTGACCCCAGAACTGGCCCTTCTTCATCCCTTCTCTCCAGAGTTATCTGCACATAATAAATATATACTGGGTCACGTCAGAACTAGCGGAACTAGCAAGCTGTGGGCCCCAGGCGAGGGAGGCGGGGAGAAGGGAACCGGGGTACCTAACTCACTGCATCTGCCATGCAGCAAGCCCTATTATCTCCAAGGGCCCCGATGCTCAGCACCTGCCACACCAATGGTAGTTCCGCCACTGGGTCATTTACTGATAGCTACTAAAACTACAATTGCTCAACAGCGGACCGATCCTACACCCCCTCCCCCTCACATATTCAAAATTAAGGGTGAGGTGCAAAATTTTTTTGAAATGGAGACCTTCAACTGCAAATACTCAACATCTGCTTCTTCCCCCTTAGTTAAGTGACACTATTGACATTTATTTATTAGTAAAATGTATTAGAGATTAATTATACATAGATAACATTAAAGTTAAGGTATTTATGGTTCAGGTCCTCTAAAACGTAAAGTGTTTGGTCTCATATTAAAGCTTATTTCACCAGCATTAATCCGGTTTAGACAGAGTAGCGATTGCATCTAGCGGTCGCAAGTTATAAGCAATATGAGATTAATACTCAAAAGTACTTGCTTATAGGTCAATTTATACTGGTTATTCAGCAGGAAGACATGTAGGCAACAGTTGCAATAAGTTGCCCCCACCCTTGGAAAAGATCAAATGAACTGACAAATCACCAGCAGTCTACTGGAACATCATTAACCTTGGATCAATGAAGATCTCTCTTAGTGGTATCTGTGTATATTTGTGACATCATCACTTATGTTAATTCAAACTGCATATAAGCCAGCTCCTGGGCCAGTGTAAATCTTTCTTTCTGACAACAGACAACATGACTGTATCAGAACCTGGGCCCAGGGGAAGAGCATGCATAATATATTCGGTTTATAATTTCCTGTTTATTATCATATTTTATTTGATATATTGTCTATGCATTACCTTGCTTTGCTGTCATCCTGCTATATTTGACTATTAAATCTCTTTGTGCGTTGGAACCACAATAACCGCATTGCACTATGTTTATTGATAGCGATAAAACGAACATTACACATTGCGGGCTGCTGCTCCACCATTTTAGTGACAGGTTGAAAGTGTACCACTGGGCTGGTGGGAAAAGAAACAGAGGAGCAACAGCCAGATTGTGGAACAGAAGGGATCTATGTATGCACAGTTTTGCTAATGGCTTTGCATGTGGGTAGAAGTATTTTATTTAGGAGTCAGTAAAGTACAGACAACCAATGAGGGGATTGACAGCGGGCTGCAGTAGAATAACATTTTGCAAGAAAAATTAATCTAGGTGCTGCTACAGAGCCGTAACTTAACATTTTATCGCCTGACACGAGAAACAAAAATGTCAGCCTGCTACCCCTCAGTTTTAATCAAATGAACCTAATATATTCAAATCATATTATAGGGGTATATTTTTGGTATAAGGAAGATCAGTAAGTAGGGAATTGCAATAGTAAATGCGGGAGATTATACAAAATAACGTGTTGGCTCAGGCTGTGTTTGGTGTGAGATATGTGCATCTTGTGGAAATATATCTTAGATAACAGGATTTTGATACAGATTGGATGTTGGTAACATAGGTCAGTTCTGAGTCAAGAATGATACCTAGACAGTGTAATTGAGTGAGAGGTTAGGTTCATTTTTGTGTTACTAACAGAAAGAGAGACATCAGGTAGGTAACTTCTGTTGGCTGGTGGGCAGATGATTAGCTCAGTTTATGACAGATTGAGTTTGAGGTGGTCACAGGATATCTGAGATGTAATGACAGATAGACATTCAGTAACCTGGGCCAACACAGATGGCGGAAGATCCAAAGAGGATAAATACATTTTAGTGTCATGTGCATAGAGGTGGTACTAAAATCCAGATGAAGATAGAGGAACAGAGGGCATAGGACTGAACCTTGTGGTAGGCCAACTGATATAATAAATGGAGATGAGCTGGATCCTGAGAAACAAATACTGCAGGAAAAGTTTGATCAGTAGGATGAGAACCAGGATAGGTCAATGTCTTAAAGATTTAGAGAATGCAACCTTTGTATCAGAAGTGACCTTCAAAAGCAATACAGAGGTCCAGGAGTATTAGAAGTGAGTATTGTCCTTTAGGTTTAGCAAATCACTGACCACCGTAGCTTCTGTGGAGTGTTGGTAATAAAAGTCTGGTTGACGAGGGACCATTTTGTTATATGTGGAAAGCAATCATTTGAGGCCAGAGTAGGCAAGCCTCTCAAAAAGCTTGGAGGGACTTGGGAGTTGAGCGATGGGACGTTAATCTGAGTTTGGGTTAAAATAATTTATTTTCAGCAAAGGAGAAATAACATGCTTGAATAATAGCATGCTTGAATAATGATGGAAAGGTAACAGTGGATTGAGAGATTACAGATGTTAGTTAACACTGGAATGAGCACAGGAGACTGTGATCGACTGATTTATGAAGGGAAAGAGATGTGCTAAATTTCAGAGGTGTAAAATTGTCAAGTGATCAGGAACATACCTCTCAAACATTTTAAAAAACAAAACTGGTACAACAAGTCCTAAATTCATAAATTCCCTTTACTGTCTTTATCTACAAATTGATTGCAAAATATGGTGAACCAGTATTTTATCATGTTCAGTGTCTTCCTATTTGTGTGGCCAATTTTCAGTAATTATATTATCATCATTATTAGATACTTATTTTCAGGTTTTGCTAAAGCGTTTGTTAGAATAACAAAACAAAATGCAAGATTGAGTCATTTAAACATATCATTATGCTTTAAAGATTTTACATGATAAACAAGTGTGGAAAAAAAATAATTAACGATGGCTCTAATCATCTGTTTCTTACCATAAGCTATACAAAATATAAGAAATTAAGCCAACATTGTTTATTTCACAGTTAAAACAGTAAAAAAAAAACACATTTTATTACAGCATTTTTTCACTTGTGGTCATTAGTATAAATAAAACAGAATCATAGCAATTGCCAGAAACACCAAGGTTAACAGAGGTATAGAATTCAGTGAAGGGAGGGGTGGTTGTAAGAAACTCAACCGAAAAAATAGCTGGAACAGGCGACAAAATGCATGTTAAAACAGTGATTAGCAAGGCTTACTAATGAATGCACTCTAATGCTTCTGCAGTTAATCAGATGGATGAATAGATATTATTGGTACATACAGTGTCTGCATTTAATTAAAAGAAAAAAAAAATAAAGCTGGAAAGAAATCTTTTTACAGACATAGCCGAATTACTAATAAATGAATTTATTTTCTAAGCACAAGATAAGAACATAGTAGCATCAGAGCTACTGTAGATACCATTGTGGGTTTAAGTGTTTATTGTGACGAAAGAATGGAGGAATTCCATAGTCAAGATGCAAGTTACAAATGGCTTTGAGTTCATTATCTACATTGTGTATTATTAAGATAAGAGATCCAGTGATCTACAGTTTTATTGACCTTGGTGTTCCATTTCAATGGGGTATTTTTCCTCATTTAAAACTTAATTACGTTTACAGTTACAATTACATTTACAATTATGTTTACAGCTACAATTACAATTCTATGTCCAACATATTGCTTGAAATGTGATGGAGATTTCACATTATTAATCTGGAGCAACCAACTTGATTTTGCATATATCAGGACAAACCAAACTAAGGGCATATTCATATGTGTGTGTGTTCAAGGCCACAGTTCTGTAAAATGAGATTCATGGACATTATGAATATATGCGTTATTGAATACAATGACCATGGATCCTTATGGATAAAGGCATAGTCAAATCTACAGGTGCATACAATAGTAAAAAATGACAGCAATGTGAATGAGGATCATTGACCTCTAAGGCTCACTTAAGACTTGGATGTGGATAATTAGCCACAAGCAGTTTGCTTGTGGATACACTTGATAAAGAAAGCAGAGAATGACTGCTCACCAGAGCAATTGATTGCAAATACACTGGGTTTCCTGCCTACTGCTGTCCTGTATTTCCTGCTGGATGTGTTTGCATCTCCTGACTAGTCCAATTGCTTTCCACTGGTGCGCTGATAACTCCAGCTCTATGATTAATTTAGGTTAAAAAAGATAAAAGGTTCAGATTATTGCCAAGGTGTAGGGAGAGGGGGTCAAGTTAGGCAGGCAGGCAGGCTGGTTAAGGTTTTTTTAAGCGTTTGATTAGAGGAAGGACCTGCCACTGCAGGTTAAGCTTGGGACACTATGGTATATATAGGTCACTTCCCTTAACAGATCCTGCAGGACACCCTCCAGACCCATTTATTAATTAGTTTTTTTATCATTATTTTGGAAAGTGGGCACCTGTATACGCTATGGATTGAACTCAGAGAGTTATGAATGTATAGAGTTACATAGTGGCATACGTGTCAACAACGTTAATACCTCATCGTGTTGTAATAAATTTGATTTTACCCATTTGAGCCTGAGACAATGGATAGCAATACTACAATTGCAGCATTTACTACTGTTAGACCGCAAGGTATTCTCATACTTAGCTGAGACAACTTAGACACTAACACAGCAGGAACCGTGATATTGAGCGCTGAATCTTTACAACCAGCCTTCCAGATCCAGTTGGTTATGTTCAATTCATAAGACGTTTCAGAACTGATTGGTTTAAACTTAGGAGCAGAAAAATATAGTTACCAATACTCAAACCTGTCAAATTGAATTCCATGTTAACTAGATCATTGTTCTCCTTATAACATGTCACAATATTTTGCCGTGTCACAGATTCATTAAAATGATTAGAAGTCTCATTTGTACAAGTTTTAGCATTACAGGAGATGTTTGGGACTAGGTCATCTGATGTTAGTCTGTGACAACATTATCACCAGTGCAAGCAATAAGCTTTCTGGTATGGGTTGCCCAGACAAGGGTCAATAAACAATGTGACTAGTGGGCTAATCACTCTCTGGTCAGCGCTCTAGGTCTCCTCTGCCAGCCCCACAGCTCTACATTAATAGTCTTGCCACTCTATGCTGATTTAGAGCAGTAAGAGTGGTGACTTCAAAGGAGATGGCAATGGAGAGACTACTGAATACTCAGGGTTGAGCTCAGTAGTCAAGCCAGGTCCGTCTTTCCGACTGGGCATGATGGGCAGGTGTCCCGCGGGCCCAGTGGACAAGGGGGCCCGAGGCAGGACTCCTAAAAAAATAAATTAAAAAAAAACATACCTTTTGCGGTCACCTGACTGTTAAGGTTCCCTCCCTGGTCCCCTCCTCCGTGCTGCGCTCGCAGTGAATATTGGGCGTGATGACGTCATCACACCCGACATTCACTGTGAGCACAACATGATGGAGCACAGAATGACGACGAAGAACAGAAGGGGATTCGACTTGAAGAACAGGGCGATTAAAAGGTAAGTTAAGGGGGATTTGAAAAAGAAAAGTGATATATATTCGTGTGTATATATATATATATATATATATATATATATATATATATATACACATATATAATCAATTTTTTTTACACACACGCACTCATACATATATATTATATATATGTGTGTGTGTGTGTGTATATATATATATATATATATATATATATATATATACAAGTTAACCCGTGCATGATACTCATGCATTCTAGTCAAATCAAGTTACTTAAGGTGTAAAAAAGGTTCTTGTCATGCATTTGGGCCATAGCCCAGGCCTCCTCAGGGGAAGAGCGTTACTTCCCGACGTAAGCGCCTTTTTTTAACGTGGTTTTGTCCACATGTCACCACCTCATCATTCTTCCCCATCACCTCATCCTTCATTTTCATCGCCACATCTATCCATATGTCTATCCAGACACAGGGATCTCTCTCAGCGGTCCTGAGTATCACACTCCTCTTGCTCTGTCACCCCCGGCAACCACCAACCACTCCCCACTGTCACCCCCGGCAACCACCAACCACTCCCAACTGTCACTTCTCCTTCAAGAAATATATATTTTTTTAAAAAAAAATCTTTATATACACTTTTAACAATTAACAAATTAAATTAACAAATTAAAAACATCTTAGTATACCAAATTTCAGCCCTTTCTGAATTTTTTTTTACACACACACACTAAGAATTTAGTAGGTCAGTGTATAACTCCGCCCAGCAGTTGGCGCTGCAGCTTGGTTTTATTTTTTACACACACACACACACACACACACACAGATAGACTAACACACGCCACTAAGCATTTATATTATAGATATATAAAATCACTTTTTTTTACATATATATATATATATATATATATATATATATATATATATATATATATATATATATATAAAAATATATAGGGGCCCCCATGAACTGCTTTGCCAGGGGGGCCATAATGTTGTTAATATGGCCCTGAGACAAGCTGATCACTATTCTGTATGTTGTATAGGAATGCTCAAAGTCCCAGAAAGAGTAATGGTTGCTTAATAAAATGACAATGATATTTTTGTTGACGTATGCAGCTCTCTTTTTATGTTAACAATGTTTTTGTGATTTGAGACAGGAAAATTATGTTAGAAAGATTATTATGCTCCCTAACTGACCAGAAGAGGAAAAAGAAAGTCTATCAGATGAAACGGTTTCAGATGAACTATAACATATTCATCAATTATTACTACCTTTATAAACCTTGAGGTTTAGCTAACTGGTGATAAATATACTCATAGATCCTTGTAATCCGCTAGTGTAAGTTACATTAGGGCAATGAGGCATTTATAGCAGACAAATTAATGTTAACCATTCAACAAATGAGCCTTCACATTCAGATTTTCTTTCTTCGGCATATTTCCTTTTCCTTTGTCATTACTGATACATTTGTTGAAGTACGTAAGCTCGTCTCTTCAATCTTCATGTAAAATACCAATGTATTTAATGTACAGAATGTATTGGTGCATTTTATTGCCGGTTTGATGGTAAAATGTGATTTCCTAAATTAATTTGACCCTGAGGACGTGCTTTCTTCCATATCATTCTGGTCACTGAAAATACAGCTCTCAATTTGTTGAAAATGAAAATGTTTTCAATGTTACTCAATTTTAGACTACTAAAGTATAGAAATACTTTCAAAATTTATTCCAGACCCATATTTGCTGAAAATCCAGTAAAAAGATTTTCCTATATGAAACAAATACAACTTTAATCCTTCACACTGCAATGCACTTCTAGATTAATTGACTACAGAGACAGTTTTAGGACAGGGCAGAAGAGACATTTGATTAAAGTAGGTGTTAAATCAGAAATGGACAACCTGCAGCTCTAGGGCCGCATGTGGCCACCAAGTCTTTACCTGCAGCTCCCAGCTCCTTCCTGCTTTATCAGATGTGTGTTCTATAGGTTGTTACACCTGCTCATATGTTATTACAGACAGGTGTTTCTTTCTTTGATTGAATTGCTTTAACTTAATACTGAGATTAAGGGTGATGTGCGGCCCTTTTGAAGGTTAGAGGGCCGCACCGTCCGGCCGTCGAAGTGTAACAGGTTGTCCATCACTGTATTACAGGATAACGCCACCCTAAGCTAAAATGTGCTTTGGTTGCAGTATATTACAATAAGATAAAATAGGAAACTATATCTACCTACTAAGGAGACATTTTTCAGATTAATAGCAGTATTGTTGATGCACCTGGTCCATACACTTCCGACCCTACATTAATGTCGTAGAGGCATCGACAACTACACTGCTTGCTTCAAAGAGGGACACAATAGTAGTTGTGAGAATTATAACACTGGAATGTTGGAACCTTTGGGGGTTTTGGATGTATCAGGATAATCCTGGATCGTAGATAAGTAAAACTTGGTATTTTCTCTTATATTTGTAACTCATTAGTAAATTCTTCTTTCACCATAGGTTGGCCAATTGCCCTTATAGTTTGTTTATCATTGTAGCAGCATTAGAGAAATTGCCAATCAAAAAATGTTTTTCTAACAAATTAAAAATCTTTACCTTCAATTGTTTCATAATCAAAACTAAGGCTGGTATGATAATTAAGGGAGAATCAAGTGGACCTTAATAATAGTAAATGTAAACAATATATAATTAAGCCTTGGGCAGAAACAGGGGGCAGTTTATATTGTGAGATAGCGGTACCTGAATTTAATACATTCTAAAGAAATCATGACTTAAATTGCTAGATCATGTCTAAATATATCAGGACCGTATAAAGGTATCTGGTGAAGCCGGATGCGGCCCTTCAGCCTCTATAGCATGACATAATAATTAAATAGATTTCAGCCCAGCAAAATGTACTATAAAAACCATTGTGATATAGAGAGTGAGCCGAACATAATCTCAGCATGTGATCTATGACAGCACAAAGTAAGACCCACTCAGCTACCACTGTGAACATATCTCCATGCACCATTTTGTAAATCAACCTTTCCGTCCTCTTATAAAAATTACTTATTTTTCCAAATTAACATCAGTAAGTGTGAGTGCACGATAATAGCAACACTAAAATAACCACTGCAAATAAATCGGTTAACTGCTATTTTACACAAACACTGAGCCTGATTCAAGTGCGAACACAACTTTATTGCAATTTGCGTTTTAAAAAAAGACCATCGAACTTGAGTGTAGATCCGACCATACTCTAATCCAAGCAGCTCTCAAGATACGTTTCAATTTGAATCTGGGTGTAAGTACGTTTTGAACAAACACTTCTTTCCATACGTAGACATGCACAACAAACTGCACAATGTACAATAAAAGGTCACTTCAGAATGCATAAAAAATTGTAATTTAAAATGAAAAAACAACTCCTAACAGTATAATCGTTTCTAGAAATATATTTTTATATTAAATACATAAATGAAGATGCTTGCAATGCATACTGTGCATACAGTGAGTTTTTATAGCCTATCTTACTTGCATACAGATATTCTGTATTATCTAGTGACACTTGTATTTGTACTTTTAAATCAAAGACTATGCTGTAACAATCATCACTATCAGTCAGCATTTACACCTGCCCCGAAGAAGTTGCAAACAGGGCCGGATTAACCCGAGGTCTAACTGGGCTACAGACCAGGGGCCTCGGGCATCCAGGGGGCCCTTGACAGTGCTCAGCGGCATTATTGATCGTTGCAGAGGTGCCCCCGGCCTGATTAATGCTGCTGAGCCTGTCACTGTATTCCTTTTGCGGCGCTCAGTAATCTCCTTACTGAGAAGATCTCGTGATTCTCACTCTCACGAGATCTCCTCTGTAAGGAGCTTACAGTGAGCCGCGGAAGGACTACAGTGAAGGGAGAACAGAAAGAGGTAAGTGCTTGGGGTGGAGGGCGGCGGGTGGCTCACAGGTGTGACCTCACGGGGGGGGGTCTCACAGGGGGGCCTCACGGCGGAATGGAGGCCCCCTTAGCCCAGGGACCTCCATTCCCTTAATCCGGCCCTGGGTGCAAATGAGATATCTGAAAACAAGCATACAGGATTTGACTCATCTGCATCTTCGCTGTAACATCCTTACTGTACATGGCCTGTTATTTCGCCCCTTCCTTCCCCCGTTCCGCCAGTTGTGAGTGTCATTTGCGTTCAGGCATTAATTGTATGCAATTTCATTCATCGGCATAACGTCTGTTTCTGAGCATGCGCAGAGCTATTTCATGCAAGATACCATGCGATTTCCCAGCATTCTAACAGTTTCAGGTTACAGATGGAGCCATCTTTATTGCAGCATTTGACTTGTCAATTAACACAATGAGAGAAAGTCGCCATACAATTTCCAATTAAATAAATGTGTGGAAACAATGACATTCCATGACACTTGGCACCATGTGCACAGAAGAATGTACAGTAAAGTCTATTCCCTCTGTATTAAGGTTGTACCAAAGTGCATTTTGCAGGCTTTGTTTGGGAGGTGCAAAATATTCAAATGAAATTCAGAGGGGCCATAACAGTACACTAATCTTGGGAAAGTTCCAATAAGTAGCTAAAAAAATACATTACAAAATAAAAATATAGGGCCTGTGTCATTAAGGAGAGCAAAGCATGAAAAAGGAGTAACATTGCACCTGGGCAAAACCATGTTTCGTTGGAGGGTTAGATAAATTTAAAATGTAGGGACAGATTTATAGTTGGGATTGGGCATGTCCTAGATCAACTTTACATTTTAGTGTAAAAATAAAACTATTAAGTACTTGTGTGTTAGACGAAAAAACAGGCAGCATCTTCCTTATGTGCAAAATAATAAACTAATTCGCACCCCTTGCATTGTAACATGGTTTTGTCCAGGAGAACATTCACTCCTTTGTTTTGCCTTACTTTTCTTAATGACTCAGGCCCATAATGTTTTACCACTATTATTTCTTGGTGTTCAGTATAAATGCAAAAGCAAATTCAACCAATGTAGAACAAATAGAGTATATTATCCATTGATGTTGAAGAAAATTTTGAAACTGGAGAAGCTCTACATCAATTTAGTTTCTTTTTGACAGAAAAAGCTGCAACTGGTGGTAAGCCTTTGGTTTTTCTCTTTAGCTAGACATTAAGATCAATAACTGATAAATTAGATACTCTAAAGTTATAGAAACAAAACGTACACCTTCTAAAACAGACACGGTCTCCCTTAATAAGACATACCTCCAGACTTACTTATTCATATCTCAATTATCTAATGAGCAATCTCTCATGAAGTCACCAGGGATGACATGCTGACTCCTCTTTTTCCCCTCCTAAACTTGACATTCACCCCCAACAATTTGCAGCACAATTATAATTTTTAAGGCTAAAGTCGAAGAATCTAGGAAGAGTGCAGAGGTAAGAACATAGATGTAGCTGGTGTTCAAGACAAATTCTAATGTCGGACCCCATTCTGTTCAGGCTTACACTGTACTGTTGGTGTGCCAATGGCTCTACTCACTAATAGTGAAAGCAAGCTATTGACTACAAGGAGCGAGCTAAAGAGGAGGAGGAGCCGTGTTAGTGATATTTTTCCAAATCAGTGTCAGATAATGTCATATGCCAAAAAGCGGAACAATAGAAAAAAGAAGAACAGACAGAAGAGGACGTCCTCACCTGGATAAATAGGATGCCACTGAGCACTGATGTTTTAGAACCACCACTGCCGACTGTCTCCACATACCCAACCCAGCACCAGTAAGTGTACTGAAGTCCCAGCAAGGTTATAGAGATGGAGGACTTATGTCTAGCTTGGTGGCTGACTGGCTCAGTGTTATGGCAAAAGGAAAAGCATGGCTTTCATGTAGGGGGGGATCCAGGAACATTGGATCAAGGTAGGGCAAGGTACTTGTGAAGGACAACTCGGACCGTTAAATTGGAAGGACTCATTGATCTCATGTGTGTCAGTTGCATAATGAGCACCATCATAGTGTGGATGTTACGTTCCACGAAGATAAGGACCCAGGTACTAACCCTGATTGACGCTGGCAGGCCCAGAGGTGCGCAGTCTAACAAGTTCCCCGGTATTCAACAAGAATCACACCAAGGCAGGTTGGACTTTGCTGCTGGAAACTCGCAGGTTGTGGTCCTCTGAGTTGCCACAGGGAGTAGTACTGCGGAGAAAGGAACAGTACTAGTGGAGTACACCGGAGATCGTGGATTGAAAAAGGGTCACCCAAGTCAAGGCGGTACACGTGCAGACGGAGACTGGGCACCAGCAATAAGCAGGAGCAGAGGTTCGGTACACAGGAGACAAATCACAAGTGTATCTAAAGGAAGAAGACTGGATCAGACACAGGGCTCAAAACCATATCAAATCAAATAGTATGAACCTGTTTTTCTGATTTGGCCATTAACATTAGCATCAGACAAAACAATTACAATGTAGTCATCAAAAATGTCATCACCAGCACAATAAAAGGTTTAATAAAACACATCTGATCAACAAGTCAAATGTAATCTTATTTAACCCCTTTATAATTGTGTATTCAATAAATGTTTGCCTTTAAAATATACATAATTCTTAAAGTGCATACCCTAATTAATTGTATTGTGCAAGTCTGAGAGCTAATGTTCCCAGGATTAGTCCTATGGTCTACAGCATGGCAGGCCTACACATTAAAAGCCAATTAATATTTCCCCAGGTCTGCGGACCCCATGTCTCCCACTCCTTTTCTTTCCACGTTGAGTATTTGGTCCTTAAAATATCATTTGCTCCTCTCCCATATACAATTTGTTATCTTGTTAGGTTTTCTCATTAATGTCTATACTTCACTACTTTTTCATTTCATCTTCCTTTCCATCTTCTGTGAATTCTCCCACACCATTATCTACCTTACCTATTCTTCCAATTTTATTACTCCCTAAAACCACTCATTTTCCCAGCATTGTCTGCCATAATTCCTTCTCTTGTTTTTTTTTTCTTATCTCATTTTTTCAACATTTCCCACTGACATTCTTTAATGATCTGCACTTAAATTACCCTCTTCTATTTTCTCTTGATTATGTTCTAAAAGGCAAAGCAAAAAAGACAGATGTTATAATGCAGATTGCCCAAAAACCTATTTGGCACCTAATAACATAAGAAAAACATGACTGCGCAGTATGTAATGAACCTAAAGTACAGTCCCTCAAGTAAGTCCTTCTATTCTAGAATACAAAGTCGACCTATGTAATGTCCTTATTAATGTCACATAAAAGTTATTACTCTCTTTTTATGTTTACTATGTTGTAATAGCAACTGAAATCAACAATTGGTTTTAGCTTTACTACTTTATTTTACAATTTTTTTTAGAACAATTATTTTTTCCATATACATAATAATAAAGGCCTTGTAACAGTGAACACAATATTTTTTTTATATTGAAGGGCAATTTATTTGACAATTTTATTAATTTATTTATGGTATACTACTATATGTGGTTGTTTAAAGCCTGCTCCATCACCTAAAAGACCCCAATAATAATGAGCCAGCAGAGAGAGACATAATTATTAATACAAGGTGCACTTCTTAATTATTAGCTGCCAGGGCAATTTTTCTTTTATTGGCATCATCAGAACTTTGTCAAGGACACACAGGAACATATTTTGTAAACAACTGCAGTAAATTGCTTTGATTCATTCATTTAATCTTTTAGACCCAAATCTGCATTTTAATAGTATCATAGTAACTAATAATAATAATAATAATAATAATAATAATATATTATTATTATTATTATTATTATTATTATTATTATTATTAAATTTTGATGATGCCAATAAAAGAAAAATTGCCCTGGCAGCTAATAATTAAGAAGTGCACCTTGTATTAATAATTTAAATAGATTTATTATTGATAATAATAATAATAATAATAATAATAATAATAATAATAATAATATATTATTATTATTATTAAATCTGTTTAAATTGCAGCATAGTGTGGACTTGTTCATAGAAAACCATTAGAAAATACAAATAAATATTTTTTGTGAACAAAATGCTACTGTGACTTATTTTATTTGACAGACATAATATAATATAAATAATATACCATAAATACTTTTAAAAACAATCGTATCTTACATCCTTCCAGAACACAGTAATTGTTTTTCCTCCCTGTCTCCAGAGTCCACGGCATAATAAAATGCAAATAAATGCAAATTATGCATAATCTTTAATGCATACCAAAGAGGAGCTTTTAAAACAAGGTACATTTTGCTAGTGACCAATCATTGCATTACTCTTTTTAGAATTTGCACTGTATATTACATTATAAGGTTCAACACATTTCCAGTAAGTAACTGCAGAAACACTGACGTGTAACAATTATGAGGACTATTTTAATCAGAGTAATTCTAGCATGAAATCTTAGAAAAACTAAGCTGCATCAATAAGATAGGCATGATGGCTCTGCTAATAGAAAATGGAGAGGCATCAGAAATCAATGGTATAATAATTACACTGCTGCCCAAAAGTACTGGCTGTCATTCTGCATACATTAGCTAATGTATTCATAGGTTCACGATAGGTAAGCAAGGCAACAGCAGCATTCAGCAGGCTAATTCCTAGACGCAGGCATCAGAAAGTCACACACGCCACTGTACACAGTGATATTTAGAGGAGGTTGCAATACAAATTACAGTCCAGTAGACTATATATTCCTGATTACCCGGCTTTCTTAAATCAGCCCTCTAGTCACTCGCACACCTGGGGCCTCAAATGCAGTGTAGTTGTCATTTATGCTATCCGTAGCACTAGATTGATGACAGTCATTCGCTGATGAAGCTGTATACATCATTTCTGTCCGGGCTGCACAGGCCAGATGGACCCTGACCATCCATCGTCTGTCAGGGACACATCTGTTCTAACTGCTGCTAGGGTACTAACAAGTCATTGGCTTTCCAAAGGGACAATATATGAACTGGATTAGATACAATGTAACAATTCAAGCACTGAAACTAGGATATAAAATCTATACGGCAAATCATTCATATTTAAATGCACTTTCAAACACTAATGAATATCCCCACGTAAAAAAATATTTCAGCATGGTATGAAGGACCGTACACATTTAAAATGTAGCTCTTGCATTTTGCACATCTGTTTTGTTTATGTATAACAGTTGTTGGCTGTTATCGTTTTGTATTGCTTATAAAAAAAATATTGATTTCCAGTCCAATGTCTCAAAAATGCAATTGTAATTATAGTAAACCAGTGCAGATCCACGATTGCTGAGCAGTGCAGTCCCAGGGACTTTATCAAAATTCTATTGATAAGAAAAACGCTCTTGAAATACAAAGAATGATCCAATTATGGAAAGTGTCACATGATAGCGCCAATTAGTAAACAAGTGTCTAAAGGTTAGGAAAATCTTTCCATTGCGAAAATCCGTTTAAGTGCCATGTTATTTGTTTTTTTCTAATTCTAAAATGTTGATTTTATTTTCTGCAGCATTCTGAAATAAGATTTGAGATTATAATGGTTGTCTGTGATTTATTTTGCTTATTTATTTATTTTCATTTTTGGTAAATATATTTATACAATAAAAGTCCATCCACTGTTCCCAGAAAACATAGTTATGCATGAGAAGTTAATTTTCTTTTCTTTAAATCACACGTTAAGATGATATGTTAGCAAATATACTGTTTTTAGTAAATATGTGGTACCATCTATATCTGTATTTGCTACTTTACGTATTTCATGGTTATGGAT
Source organism: Mixophyes fleayi (assembly GCF_038048845.1). Lineage (NCBI taxonomy): Eukaryota > Metazoa > Chordata > Amphibia > Anura > Limnodynastidae > Mixophyes > Mixophyes fleayi. The sequence continues at coordinate 130,244,286 of NC_134408.1, forward strand.
ATATTTGAAAGTGCTACATTCCCCAGACACAGCTTTCGTGTCCCTTTATTTCTCATATTTCCCATGACTTCACCTTCCTTTGTTTAAGCATATATTATTTTTTTTTATTAAAAAATACATTTCTCGCAAAAATGTGATTAGAAAAGATACAATGGTACTGGAGAACGGTGGGGTATGTGTAATGTCCACATTTCTATCAACAACAATTTTGCACATGGTCACTGAATTAAAAGGCCAACTGTTACCATCTACGAATTGCCATTTCCATGGGTGTCTGCGGAAATGTGCTTCCACCATCGCTGACATATTAATGCAAGAAAGCAAGTATATGGTGTCATGCAAGATATTATTATTATTATTATTATTATTATTATTATTATCTTTTATTTGTAAGGCGCCACAAGGTTTCCGCAGCGCCGTACACGGTACGAACAGTGGACTATACAGGGTAAAACAGTACAGAACAATAAACAAACAGTACCAGTACTTCAGGGACTCCGGGCAGGCATATACAGTAGAGACGGAGCGACTTCTACTTTTGAATATTATTCTACTCTTCATTTTGGGAATGGACACTTCTTTGTCTGATCAAGGTTTGAACATCCTTCCTGGATTATTGGGAAACCCCCCTAACGCTTGTGGGAGCAGGTAATTCTTTTATATGTTGATGGGAAATTTAGTTTACAATACTAATTCATGCATTGCTAATATACTTTACATGTGTTTTTTTAAAGCAGCATCTATTCTAAAACCTAAAATACCCCAATATTAATGAACCAACAGAAAGAGACACAATTATTAGCATGAACTGCTATTGTTAATTATTAGCTGCCAGGGCAATTTTTCATTTATGGCAACACCAGTATATTGCCAAAGTGTTATTCCAGTATGTTAGGATCCAAAGGAACACATTTTATAGACAAATGCAACCAAGCCCCACAGTCCTCAGTGAACAATAAGTGAGAAGGGGTTTGATGATGCAATTTATGGCATCAGATGCTCCCGCAAGATGACTTTGACTTTGGATAATGATTTAGACAACTATCTTAACCTGTATGTAACAACTCTTTTCCAGGCTCCTCTTTGAATTGGTGCAAATGTCATGAGTGTAGGCTTTCACCTCTCTTATTCAGAATAGTGTCCCCACCAAAATCTTGGCACGTGGTTTCTCTTCTGGGGAGTGTCCAGCACAACGAACACCAAGGAGAGACTTGGGAGACCCCTTGCCTACCACTGTAACTATGTCCACAAACATGAAAACACTTTAGCAGTACACAAGAATGTTGTAGAAGCCACCCTGGCACACTTAATAGACGAGTATTGAGGAATAACTACTTCTGTATTTCTGTATTTTATAGCAAAAATATATGTTTGACATGAAATAATGACAGGACATAAAACAATTCAACATAGAATAATAAAGGTATCATTTACTTAAATATTAGAACGATAACATTTTGCATAGCAACTCCTATAATTTCCCTTGCACTACTACCTTTACCTCTCGCTTAGTGCCTATAGAAGTGGTGCAACCGACACTAATTATTCTATTGGTTTGATTGCACAACAGCCTGCAGAAGTACTTCCTTAGCAGTTTAACTTTGTACACAGATCATACAATAATGTCACAGCATTATAAACAGTTCATATCACACTTTACCACACCCAAACCCTTTAAACATGTACATGCACAATAACACTTTTAGCTCTCTTGTTGGTACGTATTGGTGGCCTGTGATCCATCACAGTCTATGCATATGGCTAAACTCGGCAGATAATGCTTCAGTTGGAAACAGTACTTTACACAAGTGAATTTGAATAGAGATCTCTTATATCTCTGGTGATCCATTTTCTACTCTTCCCTAGAAACAAGAGCACAGTTGAACACTCTCAGTCTATGCTGATGAGCAACTGGTAATCAAACACAGTCACATGATTAAATGATGTGTAGCCTAACCATCCACAGCAGTTACCAGGATAAACTACTTGACTCTTGAAAAAATGCAGCCACAGATTTCCATTGCAAAAAGCGCATCTTTCTCCGTAATCTCAAAATGGCTGCTCCTCATGGGCTGAATTGTATTTACACAAAATAGTGGGTGGCAAACACACTTCTCTCTTAAGCAGCTTTATTTTTCCTGTAACCCTAACTTCTGACAACAGTAGCAATTTGTTAGCTCAGCAAACATCTATATCACTTGAAACAGATCAAACTTATGGGTATATTTACTAAACTGCGGGTTTGAAAAAGTGGAGATGGATGTTGTCTAAAGCAACCAATCAATGCTATGTATCATTTGTTTAGTACATTCTACAAAATGACAGCTAGATTCTGATTGGTTGCCATAGGCAACATCTCCACTTTTTCAAACCCGCAGTTTAGTAAATATACCCCTTAGGGGTAAATGTATCAAGCTGAGAGTTTTCCGGTGGGTTAGAAAAGTGGAGGTGTTGCCTATAGCAACCAATCAGATTCTAGCTGTCATTTTGTAGAATGTACTAAATAAATGATAACTAGAATTTGATTGGTTTTTCAAACCCGCCGGAAAACTCTCCGCTTGAAACATTTACCCCTTAGTCTCTCAAATCTAACTACCCTCTTTCCCTAATCACTATTGCCCTTGCAAAAGATCTCTCAGTCCAGCACTAGCAAAAGGGCATAGCACAAATCCACAATTTCAGGACTCCCCACACTATCTCTAATCTCTTCACTCCAAGATTAGTTTCTCAGTCCACCTGTAAATAAGTAATATAACCAGCTATTCTTATCTGGAATTCCTCCACTCCAAAGCTCCTTGTTTGAACTCTCCTTCAAAGGCTGCTGTCTTCCACTCTGTCCCGAATGGCAGCTTCAGGCATCTTTTCTTTACTCTCTTTACAGTATTTCCCACTCACTGCTTTGCTGCTGTCTCTTTCTGTTTTATCTGTATTTTCTCTCCTCTCACAAACTTGGTGCATTCCTCTCTCATCTCCTTCTTCCCCCACATCTCCCTCAGATTTCTCCTAGCCCACTTTGACTCTGCCCTCTTGTTTTGGCACCTTTTACTTTCCTTTTGAGTAGGCATATGCACTGGGCTGGCCTAACTCCTCCTATGGCATCTCACATAGGATAGGTAAATGTGTGGAAATATGGTAAAATTATTTATTACTTTAATCAATTTACAAAATAAAACTAGATTCCATCAACGTGGCATTTACGACATTTAAATATGAGTAAAACCAATACTTTAATATATGAATAGCGTGCACACAAGCTTAAAAATATTACATAGTGTAAGATAAAAAAAATGAGACGCTTACATAACCTTGCACATCCCCGATTCTGCATTAAACTGCATTATGATGTTGCATTACACTGTTATTTATACTTAGTAAATCATTTAGTGTTTCCTCCCTACAGGCTACACTTCCATTTATTTCTGCGGCTGGCACCATCTTGGTGTCTGAAGTGCTGGGTGGGCACTGAATATTTATGAGGTACCCATGCTGAGTTGTAAGCCACCAATTGCTTCTATGATATGCAAAACGTTGAGATAGAATTGAAAAGCAACAATAGTCCACCACAATATTGTATATATCTGTTTATCTCAGAATTAATAGAAAAGAAAAACCATTCCGTAGCTTGTGATAGATGGTGTCTTCTTATTCAGAATGAGAATGTAGAAGTTAGGAGCTGTGTCGCTTATAGAATCTGTGGTCTGTTTAATGACTTTTCTGGTCCTATCAATTTTTTATTTCTATATATTGCCCATGATGTGTTGTAAGACTATTGTGGTTATTAATAAGCATAATGCAAACAATTTTTGATTCCTCAAAAAGATAAGATTTGAACCAAATAAAAAAATGCAAAAACCTTGTTCCTTACGTGTCTTGAGCATTTTTTCTATCTACTATATAAATGCCTAGTGGCGTGTGTGGAAAAAAAGAAACCAAGCTGCAGCGCCACCTGCTGGGCAGAGTTATACACTGACCTATATATTTCTTGAAGGAGAAGTGACAGTTGGGAGTGGTTGGTGGTTGCCGGGGGTGACAGTGGGGAGTTTTTAACACCTTAAGTAGCTTGATGAAGGATGTGGCAATGAAGATGAAGGATGAGGTGATGGAGAAAAATGATGAGGTGGTGACATGTGGACAAAACCACGTTAAAAAAGGGCTCTTGCATCGGGAAGTAACGCTCTTCCCCTGAGGAGGCCTAGGTTAGGCCCAAATGCATGACAAGAACCTTTTTAACACCTGAAGTAGCTTGATTTGACTAGAATGCATGAGTATCATGCACGGGTTAACTTGTTTTTAAATAAGGACTTTTTGTGTGGCAAATTATGCCTTTCAGATCTTAACACAATATTCGAGGTTAGATCTCTCCCATGACCTGTATAGTCTCTTTACCACCTCTCTTTTTGTGCCAAATTCTTCTATCTATGAAATCTTACATTCAATTGTCCTTCCCATTGCTTTGCATCATTGTCTGCATAAAGCTGGGTACACACTACAGGGTTTTCGTCCAATAATCGGCTCAATGAGCCGACATACGACCGCTCGTTCAAAAGTCGGGTCAGTGTGTGCAGTGACACGATGGTCGAAAGTCTGCCCAAATGGACGATCGTCGCCTTATTTGGTTGGTCGTACCGTTTAATATTTTCGTTACAATCTCGTTTCCGCTGTGTAGTGTGTATAAACTGCCGACCGATCCACAACAGTCAGTACGAAATGACAGTCATTGCTCACGACAACATGGCTGTAAAAAGTCGCTAAAGGGACGTCCGCTCTTCCCTTTATCGTCCTAAACAAGGCTAGTGCATATGCAGTCCATGGACCGAACGATCGGACCATCGATCGCATGTAAAATCGCTCGGCATAAAAAGTTGGTTGAAATTTCTGTAGTGTGTACCCAGCTTAACTTTAAATCACTTGAACTAGTGACCCCTAGACCCTTTCCTCTTCAGTTGTTTCCATTTTTGTGCTACAAAAATTACATTTAAACCTTAGGATTTGTGAAACCCAAATGCATGATTTTGCATTTTGTCCAGGAAGAGATATTCAAATTTTATGTAACAAGTGGAGAGAGTACATTTACGGGGGCTTTACCTGGCTTGTGGGTGTTTATAGGACATTTTTACTGGTGATCAATTGGAGAGCGAGGGGGTTGAAGGGTCACCTCTCTCCGTGGCTTGGTCAGTCACCCACTAGTGGTGGCACACATTGGGCCACTAGGTTGGCTCTGCCCATTCTAAAAGTTGCCAGCCAGTGACTATATACAATACAAGGTAAAGAGCCCTTGAGTAGTCTTAGGGTCATGAAATTATTTTCAAGTAATATAAAGTCTGATTACTTTTCTTTATAACCTGAGAACAACACACAGCAACCCATCAGACATTTGATTTAATTAATTTGATTTATGGTAGATTGATTAATGCTCATTTATGATCGATTGAAAGCAGCACAAACACAACTGTACTGTAATACAAAGCATCCAATCAGACATGTACTTTCTTAATTTCTTAGTCTGGTTTACAGTAGAAAGATCAAAGCTCATCTGTGATTGGTTTACTGGTTCTAGGGAATTTGTAATGTTTCAACTTGAAGCCTAATATGCATTAAACTAGCAAATTCATTCTTGAGGTGAACAGCTCTTTTATTTTCATGAAAACACATCATTCCCTTCAAAGGCAGTTGTCCTAATGTACCTAACAATAAACGATATAAATCTCATGTTCAATGCCTCCGTTAAGATTACGGTCAGGAAATAACAGATTGTTATTTAAGTGTTTCCTCTTTTCTCAGCAAAAGTGTAACTAAATTCCCAGGCTGACTGGGAGTGCCGCCAAGCCTTAATAAAGTAGCGTTATGTGGATACAATGAGGCTTTATGCCTAAATAGCCTTGTGGTAATGTTATGCTAATGAGCTAAAAAATGACTGTGGCTTATCAGTATATAATTATATTTGTTAAAATGAAATTACATTTAAAAAAAGGTAACAGTCAATATTAGTTTTATGCTCTGACACTGTATGTTGTTGCATTTAAATAAATGTAGAATGGAAATCTATGTATACAGGTATTTTAAAACGCCTGATGAACTACTTTTCACATGATCAGTCAGCTTCTCAGGATCATGGGAAAGATAGTTTAATATTAAGCAAAAGCCAAAGCATCAATGGATGTTAGTCCTTCCATGCTCGCAAAACAACAAGAAAAACTATTTTGGCACTAATGGTAAACAATAACCATAGAGACAGGCAGAGGCAAACGCAGGATTTGTAGAGGGAGGGTTTCCACACCACACCACCAGTGGGCGTGGCCAGCATGATTCGGGGCGTAGCTATAATTTTAGACAGTGCTTGGCTGCTCTCCAACTCTTCCTATCCCCATAATATACATGGGCAATGCTGTGTGCACTACTGTTAGGTGCATGCTGCTCTCCCTTTTCAAGCAGAGCTGTGTGAAGCAGGAGCAGGGTCCACCTACCTCAATTATACAGTGCCCCAGACTTGGAGGGGGGTTTCCAGGCACTAGTAACCCCCCTCCCCCCCCCACACACACACACACTCAGTTTGCCTATGACAGGGTGCTTGAAAATGAAGATCTAACAGTCGCAATTCTAAATCCTTCTAAAGAATATGATGACCAGAAGATCTATTTGATCATTATCTTGAATATCTGAGGACGGAGCTTTTGGCTAAAGTGAAAGTCATTCGAGATGGCTGTTTCCTGTTTGAAAGATATTATTTGTTGGGTCATTACAGATAACTGGACTGAAAACAGCAGATCTCCTGTGAGGCTCTTGTGAGTAAAAACACATAGGGGAGGTGGTAAGAAGAAATGATGGTATTTCTGAACACGCATATATAGAACAATTTGGATATATCTTATTAATTACACTATTAAGTGTTCTAATGACTCTCTATGAATAGTTGTGATGAATGTTTAAGTATATCTGCCATCTTGATCTTTTTTTGATAAGAGGACTGTTTTGATCCCTATTAAATTGCTAAAAATTGGAAGCACCGGATCCACCCTTTGTCTTTATATTGGAAGACAGTGCAAACAACCTATGGAACATTTTGATTATAATAATAAATACAAAGTAATTACATATTATCAGGGCCTTCTTTCCCATAGGACACGCTTGGCAGGTGCCTGGGGGCCCTGCAGCCCAGGGGGGCCCGTCGGAGGCAGAAAAAAAAGAAAACCCTGAAAAAAAAGAAGAAAATACTTACCATGCTGTCAGCTGGCGATCCGGCTCCCTCCCTGGTCTCCTTCTCCGTCACGCTGGCAGTGCATGTCGGGCGTGACGTCATCACGCCTGCCCGACATCCATTGCGGAGCACGACGGAGGAGGAGACCAGGGAGGGAGCCGGATCGCCAGCTGACAGCACGGTAAGTATTTTCTTCTTTTTTTCAGGGTTTTCTTTTTCCTGCCTCCGACGGGCCCCCCTGGGCTGCAGGGCCCATATATATATAATCATTATTTTTTTATTTTTGTATATATAGGGGCCCCGGTGCACTGCTGTGCCCGGGGGCCCAAGAGGTTCTTAAGAGGGCCCTGCATATTATTGCATAACATAAGTTAACACTGCTTTTTTTAGGATTCAATTGACATTAAGAAGAAGTACAAGACCGAACATTTAAGATGTAGAAGTAGGAGATTGCCTGGAATGGGAAGGAGAGGGTCCAGAATGGGGATTTTCAGATCTGGGACACCATGGACACCATAGGAAACCATAAGAATTCAAAATTTCCATCAGAGGTGGTAGAGGCTAATGCAGTAGAGCAATTTAAACATTCTTGTGATAGGCATAAGGATATCCTTACAAAAACTAAGGATCAAATAGAGTTTGAGGTTACCATAGGTTAAAATATGGGCAGACTAGATGGGCCAAGTGGTTCTTATCTGCTTTCAAATTCTATGTTTCTATGTGTCTCTATGATATACATATTAATTATTGTATTATTATGATGAATTGCAAAACTAATTATAATTCTTCTATCAATTGCATTCCAGATGGTGGTGCTTTCAAAATCAGGGCTAATGTTTTCATGGAAATAGTTTTGTATTTGGTTGGAAATTTATTCCTGGAAATGAGGGAGTCATAGGAAGGCTTTATTGAATCTCCATGATGGGCAACCTCTTGGAATCTCAAGGAGATCACATAAAACACAGTGATTGGACCATACATATGGGAGGATGTCCACTTGAATGAGTATGTGAGCGGTGTGACTGCATCCTTTAATCACATCAATAGGTGAGTTTGATTGATAAGGGAAGTAATAAATATTGTAATCTCTATAGGAGGAATTCCAGGCTTTCCGAGTATTGAAGAAATCAGCCTTGGACATGGGCTTATTAAGGGTTTTCAATGTCATCTTTGGAGAAGCTGAGAGAATAGAGAATAGAAGTGTTATCTCCCTATTAAAATCCAACCATTTAGGAGCGTGTATAGTTCCACAAAAAAAGATGTGCATTATGTACAGTTTAGCAACCATTATGTTTTGAAATTGAATTTTGCCAAATAATATAATCTACCTTCATTATCTGTTATAGCTGTGGCTAAAATAAAATGTACTAAGTTGTGTAGTAATATAGCTATCCCTTTATGCTTAGTAGTGTGAGAAGCGTAATAAGTCAGAGGAAATGTTTTGGAGGTTAGTGATAGATGACCAGGGCTTCTCAACTGTGCTACTTGTCAGAAATAAAATTCAACTTGGATTTTTTGCATAGGGTTGAAAACAAGATGAAGCATTCTGGAGGTGTATTAAGCCCCTTGGACTTGATGGAGACAACTTTGACAGACATCCTGATAATTAGTTATAGTTGCTAATCAGGTTTGATTAAAGTCTAAAGCATTCCGGACCTATCTAAGTCAAATCTGATTCCCCTCCAGCAAGGATTGTAAGGGGAGTAATGAAAGAAGAAATGAATGGGTAGCAGTGGTAGGGGGTGAGGATTTAGGGAAGGGAGCAGTGGAACACACTTGCAGAGAGACAGAGGACCACGTTAGCATCCTGATATTTGTAATTAATTCAGATCTGAAAGATCAATAAGTTTAATAATTCTATATTATATTCATTTTAATTCTACTTATACTTACCGAATGTAAATTTAGAACAAATTAGGCCATGGGGTATATTTACTAAACTGCGGGTTTGAAAAAGTGAGGAGATGTTGCCTTTAGCAACCAGATTCTAGTTATCATTTATTTAGTACATTCTACAAAATGACAGCTAGGATTTAATTGGTTGCTATAGGCAACATCTCCACTTTTTCATACCCGCAGTTTAGTAAATATATCCCCATGCCCATACCTGCCTAAACTGCTCCAATTTTGAGCAAGGTAAATGCCTTAATGGATACTTGTAGTACAAAATGTATATTATCTAAAACTTAGAAATAAGATAATCTCCCATGGTCAGTTGACAGAAAAAGTTGAGAAATTTGATTTACTAAGAAGTAATAAAAAAAATTGTTTCAAAATTATATAAAGTCATTTGTATAATGTACATTTTTTTCTCTTTACAAAAAAGAAAACAATTTACTTTTTACTTGTAAAAATGCATTTTGTTCAGAACAACATTTTAAAAAAACAAAGGTTTCATTTTTTTTCAGTGCGACGTGAAACACTGAAATTGGTTAACATTCAATATTTGCAGAAATCTTTCACTCATCTCTTTTAAAAATAAATATCCTGATTTTTAAAGTTAATTACAATTTAGTACAGTAAATTCTTCTTTTCTTTTAACATTCATCCAACTAAATTATTGCTCAGTTAATGTTCACAGAACACAAAGTTTTTGCAAAAAGTTCATAAAACACTAAGGGGTCTGTTTTCACTTTACAATTTTATTATCTGTATACAGCACCACAAATTACCTCATTAAGCAGCAAAATTGTCTTTATTAAATTTAAATGGAGACTCTTGTTTATCTCTCCCTTCGAATCTCTAGCTCCTTTACTCTGACTCGTCACTATGTGTTTCCTGTTGAGCTGCCACCTTCCTTTAGATTGTAAGCTCCCAAAAGCAGGGCCCTCTAGCCTCATGTCCTCCTTCTGTTACCTTTGCCTTCGGCACTAGGCTTCATTTTGCACGTCCTCACTAGGCTTTTGCCCTTGGTCTCTGCATCTCCCTTGCCTTCAAATCTCTATCACTGGCTCTGATCCTGTTGCGCCCACAGTCCTGGGCACAGGTTAGTTTCCTTTAGTTCATTCACCCACCTCTCCTCATTCCCTTTTTTAGTTTCTATGTTTTCTGTAATTCCCACTTACCCTTTGTCCTGTGTGTCTGTTCTTAGACGAGTTGATATTTTAACTGCACTGTGTTTATTGTATTGTCCTGTTATGCTATGTTCTGTTTTGTTCTATGTTCTCTGTACGTACCCTTTGTGGTGCCCTATAAATTAAGGATAATAATAGTAATAATGATCGTAAAAACCCCTCAGAATAATCCGGTTCCTCAATAGTCTAAAGCTAGTTCTTAACAGTAGAATTCTGCCTAAAAGAAACTATAAATATATAAAATATTTATAAAAAATAATTAAATTAATAAAACAAAAAAAAAACCAAAAGAACAAAAAAAACAAAGAACAATCTGATTTTTGTTTCCCATTTTCCCAGTGATTACATTTCTTCCCTCAGCTCTGTAATAATAGTTCTCTCCATGCAAAAGTTAATGGATATTTTTTAGTGTAAGCAAGTGACATTAAATACACATATATGGTTTATAAATAGGTTTTCTCTTGCCAATTGTAAGGCAATTATTCACAGAATCACAGAGGGACTTTTACATACGTGCAGCTACCACTTGTCTGAGGAAGTTGAGAAGCAAATATTTTTGCTGATTTTACAAGATGTAGCAAAGTGCATATATATATACATATATATATATATATATATTTATATATATATTTATATATATATATTTACATTACCCTTATCCATTCTCTCATCTCTCCTCTCCTGCCTTAACAACTGCATTCTTCTACCTGGCCTTTCCCTCATCCTTCTAACTCACTACAATCTGTCCTAAATGCTAGGGGCGAGACTAATTTTCTCTTCTTGCTGTTCCACTTCCGTTGCAAATCCCTTTACTAGCTCCAAAACCCTCCAGAATCCAATTTAATCTGCTCACACTCATCCTCATCACCAATGTATCCCCCTCACACATCTCTGACATTGCCATGTAATACTCTCCCTCATGCCCTTTTAGATGTGCCTTTGACATGCACCTTGCTTACTCTCTGATTACCACCTTTACTCATGCCTCCAAGACTTCTCCTGTGGTACCCTAATATACAACTCCCTACCCCACCTGGCCACATTCTCCCCCAACCTTCAATCTGTCAAACAAATTCTCAAACACACCTATTTACTGTAGTCTATCCTACTCAACTGACCAGAGCAACAGAGTTTTCTGACATCTTATAATAAATATTGATATAATAAATTAATATAATATGATGATGATTAATGATTAGCTTTGCACACAACATCCCTGCACTATTTACAAGTAAGTGAGCCCTGCTAGAATTCTTTAACCTATGATGCTTTATGGTTTATGCTTTAACGCTGTTACATGATGCTTTATTAACCCATGTTGCCACAGAAACATTAAAGGCAGCTTCTAGCCTTAGTTTTAAATAGGAAATAAATATAAGCTGTTGTGAAAATTCTGCAGAAATACCACTTTGACCTTTAATAAATAGACCCTTAAGTGACATATTTATAAATCTCTGGAATGTTTTCTTTAAAAAAAATTAAAAAATTATTACTTTTTTGATTATTTTATTATAAAGTAATATTTTTTTTAATGGAAAACACATCACAGGCAATAAGAAAGCTAAATATCTCCTATTGAGAAAATTCATTTTACAGAAAATGAAACACAAAAAAATAATTTTGTCAGTCCTGGTGTAAACTGTTACTTTAAATAAAGGTATTACTTTACATTATGTCTAGTGAAATTTTGATTTTATGTCAGAGATAAATATTTTACACCAGGGGAAAAAAATAATTTCTGCCAAGATAAAGGTATTTACACCTGGGAAAAAGAATTGTAGGCCATTGTTATTTTGGGACTTATTTCACAAAATAGCCGGCAAAATATTAGTATTTTTTCACAAGTTATAAAACTCACAGGGCCTAAGTCATTAAGGAGAGCCAAGCATAAAAAAAGGAGTAACTTTGCACCTGGGCAAAATCATGTTGCATTGGAGGGTGAGGTAATAATGCGGAGACAGATTTATAATTGGGATAGGGCATGTCCTAGATAAACTTAAATTTCAGTGTAAAAATCTATCAACTGTATGCTACATGACAACAACAGCCAGAATTTAAGTTATTTGCAAAATAATAAACAAATTTGCACCCCTTGAATTGTAACATGGTTTGTCCAGGAGCGAACTTGCTCCTTTTTTTGTGCTTCGCTCTTCTTAATGACTCAGGCCCACAGTGCTTATTTCAGAGCTTTATAAAAATGCTCTGTCTTTACATTCAATGCCTCAGACAAGGAGTAATATTAGCTTTTACTAATGCAATAATTTGAATAAACTTGAGATTACCAGTGATCTTTAAATTGAGTCGTTATAGGTCATAGTAACAAGTCATGTTTAAAAAATATCAGTGCACATGCCAATATGCAACTCAATAACTGGTTGTGTTATTTTGATTGACCTCTTAAGCTAGGTATTCTTAAAATATGGCATGTTAGTGGCCCTGAAGGGGACCTGAGCCCTAAACACTTACAAAAATCTATTGCAATTTACAGGAATATTTGTCTTGCATAATGCCCCAGATGGTGACTAACGACTAGCACTGTTATTGAAATACAATAAATATTCCCACCAGGGTTGTATAGAATTATTCATTTTAAGTTTTTTTTAACATTCGGTTGTCTTGCTCAACCCTCTAATCCCACATATGATGTGTTACTCTCTAGCAGCCCAGATTTGGCTCTGTAAATAACAATTGGCAGGATGGACAGAAGATAACAAGAAGATGCTCAAGATGAATTTTTACTCTTTGCATTGCTTTGTAAGCCTTTTGCGTATCATATCACTAAGTTCAATTTCATCTTCTGGGCAGAGGAGCTGCGTATTGTATTGTACTTTTCTCCCAGACATAGTCTGTGATAGGCTGTAGATGAGATGTGCTTTAGATGCTTTTATAGTGTGTAATTTTATTTCTGATAGAAAGACGGAGCGTGTGCTGGTTGATCTGAGAAAGTCAGTGATGCCTAACTTCTCATTTTATGATTTTATAGAATATGTGGCAGTTACCAACACACACACTCGCACACGCACAAAGATAAAACGTGCATTAAAAAATATACTTGCACGCAAGGAGCAAAGTGTTTATCCTGTGAAAAATCTGTAATACAGGAGAAAACTAGTATAACACTTACAGTATTTTTTTCATCAACAAGGCAAGATCTGTATTGTGTTGTAACATATAATACTATATCGGTGAAAAAATAATTGACATGGTGAACAGATAACCAAACAAAAAAACATACTGTAAGGCGGGTACACACTACAGGTTTTTCAGCCGATTATCGGATCAATGACATGATAAACTACTGTTTGGTCCTATATCGCATTAGTGTGTACTTTGCAATGATGAACGATTATAGTTCCAAAGCACATCATATCGTTTTTCATTTGATTTTTAAACAGAACTAAAAATATCGTTCAACGATGGAACAGTTATCAGAATTCCCAACATAGAGAGTGTAGTTAACAAAGTGGTTTTTATTAAACACCGGTTACACAGGTTTCAAGATGCAGTATGGTAGAGTATAGCCAAAGAACTCAGTAAGCAACAGATGCTGAATGTGATGGTCTGCAGGACCACAAAGTAGTGGAGATAACACACAAGGTGCGATGCTCTGCAAGACTTTACCACGAGGTAGTGGAGACTGTGGGAAACATTTTGCAACAGTTTAGTCGTCTGTAACACTGGTGAGCTGAAAGCAGGTACTGTTTATAATACTTTGCAGCAGGATAATGCAGAAACACTGGAGAGCTAAAAGCAGGGACAGAGTCACAGACAAGCCAAGTCAGGGGTCACAGTCAGAGGTGCAAAAACGGAGGGACGAGCAGAGGTCAATTCCAGGAGATCAATCAGGAGAGAACACAGGAACAGCAACACAGGTAATGGAAACAGATGATCTGACCAAGACTGCTGGGAAAACCAGGCTTTAGTAGGCCAGAGGCAGGTGTTAATCATCCTGGAATAACGAGGCAGTTCAGAGAGAGAGCAGCCTGAGTACCACAGTGGCTCCTTTGGTGGAACAGTGGTACTACGGGCAGGATGTATATATATATATATATATATATATATATATATATATATATAAAAGGTCCAACATAGCTCCTGACAGACAGAAGCAGCAGGATGCAGATTGTGACAGCCGTTCCAATTCTGCAGTGTATATGCATTCATGGCCAGCAGTGTCCATAGATCTCTATGGAGTGTGCAGAGTCACAATCATTTCAGCCAATGGTTGACACAGATGAAGAGCGCAGATCTTAAGGTAAATCTTGTAAAGCGTGTTTAATGTATGAATGTTCTTAGAAAGTTAAGCCCACAATACAGCTTCTGAGGGCTGCCTGAGGGACCAACAGCTTTGTTGTCCTGTTCTACATTAAGAAATCAGATATGTATCAGATTAATACATGGAGCTAGATTTACTAAACTGCGTGTTTGAAAAAGTGGAGAGATTGCCTATAGCAACCAATCAGATTCTAGCTGTCATTTATTTAGCACATTCTGCAAAATGACAGCTAGAATCTGATTGGTTGCTAAAGGCAACATCTTCACTTTTTCAAACCCGCAGTTTAGTAAATATACCCCCTGGTGTTATCTGCTTTGTTGGTTACCATATCTCAACCCATCATTATTCACTTAAGTAGAAGAGTCATTAATAAACGGAAAAAAATTGCCCTTAATACTTTGCAGCGCCCACTTCTCAGGCATGGAAACAATCCCGTACATTTGCAGATTTGCAGATTCTTTGGAAACAATAAAAGTATCTACTTCCACCCCTTCCACTCCTTTAGATTAAAACTTTAATTTTTTCTCCTAAAATGCTGCCCAGGGGGCCCTAATTTATGCCTTCAGAGAATCAAGGGAGGGGACATCAGATCTGTCTTCCAAAAGGTGCCCCCTCCACTCCCAGCGTCTCGTTTAAATAATTCCAACCTGAGCAATGAAGTCTTCTTTTTTCACTTTAGAGCAAAATAAACTCTGCCAATCAGACAGTGCAAACTTTTGCCCCCTTCAAGACTACACCATCATTGCCAACAAAACAAATAAAATAATTTGCTCTGCACTTTTAAAAATGAGCCATTCTGTCTCTTTTTGAGAAATGTGTTTTTTTTTCACATGGAACGAAAAAAATAAAAAACCTGATGATTTCTTTGCTGCCGAAAAACAGATCCCTTGTATACATATGCATTCAGACTTCCAGTATACGGCTCTATGCTTTCTCCCAGGCGACTTCCTTCAGTTACATTTTCTGCTTCACAAGCACTTAAAGTATGGATATGCCACCCAGGAATTAATATAGGAATGAACAAATAAACACACACACACAACCTCCTATATGACCTGTAATATTAATCAATAATTTTTAGTATTTGATAACACTCGAATAAAAATAAAAAATCTAAATAAAAATTAGGGTTCTCAAAAAATTAATTATATTAAATTAATCGAAATTCTAGACTGCTCTCACTGCTAGACCAAGGGAGAACAACCACCTGGTATAAAGCAAGCAAAAAAACAAAAAAGAAGAATGGTACAGCGCTGAGAGCAGTCAATATATTATTTATATGTCAAACACCAACACAGATAGATAAAACAAGATATAGTATAGGACACCATTACCTGATACAGTTAGACTACTGCACTGTTTGCAAGAAGACAGAAATGTGGTACCTGATTGGATGTGAAATGAATGTGGTAACTGATTGGATGTGAAGTGAATGCGGCACCTGATTGGATTACCATGGCTCTTGTCCAATCAGGTCCCTTAAACACTTTTTTTTATACCTGTCCTGATTTGAATTACATGGATAGTGTCTGTTCTCCTGGACAGAAACGTGACAGCTCTCAAACTGTGCGGTCTGGATTGTAGCATCAGGTAACAGTAGGTTTGGAAGTAAGGACCCAGGATAATCATTACATGATCATAACAACCTGACCCAAAGTGAACCTCTTTAATATTTAGGAATATGCTTAGTTGAGCTTGGCATTCCCAGTAAAACAATTTAAATGCACTTTTAAAGTTGCAAAACTTTTAAGCTCAAAAGTGCGTACTAAAAATGGTGTTTTCAGTGGTTATCAGGCAATAAAATCTTATACAGTACATTGGGCAATGTCTTTCCCCAAATCCAGGGTGGAGTGAATTCAGCACTTGATATCCATCCATAATAGAATTATTTGCATTACAATCTAGGGCTAGATTTTCTAAAGCTTCTAAAAAGGAAGTGGAGAGGTTGTCCATAGCAAACAATCAGATTCTAGCTATCATGTTCTAGAATATACTAGACAAATAATAGCTAGAATCTGAATGGCTCTTATGGGCAACATCTCCACCTTTCCATTTTAGAAAATGTATCAAGCTGCGAGTTTCCATCAGGTTTGAAAATTGTAGATGTTACCTATAGCAACCAATCATATTCTAGCTGTGATTTTGTAGAATGTACAAAATAAATGATAACTAGAATCTCATTGGTTGCTATAGGCAACATGTGTGTTCACTTTTCAAACCCAATGGAAACTCGCAGTTTGATTCATTTACCCTCTAGTGTTCATAGTGTAATAATGCATGTATAGTACGAATGCAGAGTAGTGCATTTTTTTACTACTCATGTCATTAAAGAAATATTGTAATAAATAATATATTTTAGGAGTGTTGTGCACACCATGCTCTACTGTCATTCTTCTTTTATATCATATATGTTTCCGGCAGGCCAACCCTGATTGTGCTTTCTTAGAGAAGTTTATCACAGAAGTTTGTATGCAAGCACTGCTCAGTGGAAGGTTGTCAAGGCAGCTGATTGGACGATCTGTAGCTGCCATTCAACCAGCAGCAGTTACAGACAGGAGCTGGTTGAATATTGGGCTAACTTGGGCCTGGTCAGTGAGCCTACTGCATTCTTTTCTTTCAAATCTTTCTGATAGGCTGCTTGGCCATGTCTTGCCCCTCTACAGGTGAAAATCTGCCAGCTTGCCCCTGGGTACAGGCACATATAAAAGTTTCTTACGAACTGCAAAATGTCCTGGCATTTTTGCTTGGCAGAGATTGGTTTGCCAGAGGGGAAAAAAAAAGAAGAAAGAAAAAAAAAAAACCTGGATTTCTCTTTTAATGTAGAAATATGTAATATATAACTTATAGTCTGATTTCATCATGGTTTACACTACCGTACTCTCTGTACAGTTTTGACATCATCAAATTAGAATTCTAAATTGTATTGTAACAGGGTAATGGGAATAAGCAAGCAGGAATATTGCACAAATATTAAATGTTGCCTGGTAAGAGCACTTTAAGTAGATTCAAGTGAAACAATTTCTCACTGTGACATCTGAGAGCCAACGACAGACCACTCATGAAATTAGCAGCTTGGACATATGCTAGTGCTTGAGGCACCTGCACAGCCACTAACAGAATGTTTTTGGAGCTGGCTGTGTCGCCAGATGCCTCCACTGTAAGCATCACTTCTGTTCTCAATTTACATGCAGGTCTGTAATTGCTACCAAGGAAATATTGATTGACTTAACTGTCAGCCTCTGAAAAGCTCTTCAGCGTTCATTTCTATTTAATACATCAGTTGTTTGAATTTCGAGAGTACTGTCAATAAAACACTTACCAGAAACAAAATGCTACATAGATTTAGGCGATATTACAGTAGCTCATATATTTTAAATGCACAGGCGTTTATACTGTATGTACTTACATATCACTAGAGTTGAGAATAATTTCCAAAACAGCTGAGCTGTGTATTTAACTTATTGAGGATTTTGAGTGCAGAGTTGCACACCTTTCTCTGGCGAAATTTAGCCTACAAACACAGCGTGAAATGGCATTCTGCGGAATGGTGGAGAAAAGCCGAGCTCAACGATTGCGTCACCAAGATTCCGTGAAATGCGCATATCTCTAATGGCACATATGCAGCTAAGGGTTTAGTACACCATATGCAATGTATGATAAACACATAGGGGAGAATGTACCATTCCTTTCTGTGGTGCACGAGGTTCAGAAATGAGTTTTTGCTGCAGCTAATTTTTTTACAAAACTGTTTTACTTTAGTTTTGTCATGACTGAATATCGTATGGCCACACCATAGTTGGAGGTACAATTAGAGAATGCAGGGTGTGTGGCATTATCAGGGCACAGAGGTGAAATAGGCCTGTGTATATCAGATTCCCCCTTCTCCGATGTCCCTGCTTCCTTAGAGGCCCATACTTTGAACTCAAAAGAGCAGAGTTAAGACATTTTCTGAGCATGCGCCTTTGAGAATAAACATGGGGCCTGAGAGACTTGAGCGGCATTGCCGGGTTCCTACCCAAATTTTGCTATAGAGCCCAGCAATGCGCTGTTCCACCCCTGCATAAAGTTATATAGTGTAGATTGTCTGAAATTAATCAACAGTGTGTTTAAAGTTGCCCTGTGCTATGCCCAGGGCTGCCAAGAGGAATTCAGGGCCCCGGTTCAACAAATTAATGGGGCCCCCCTTATAGTCGAGTATGGTAAAAGATTTTTCGGCTGTGTGGTCATACATTTGGGAGCGTGGCAAATGCGCCATTGGGGCGTGGCTAACACATCAAAATCAACAGGCTCTTTTTTAACCTCTCTATGACAGACCCACCCCTCATTTTTTTAACCCCTCTATGACAGCCCCCCCCCTCTTTTTTAACCCCTCCATGACAGCCCCCCCTCATTTTTTAACCCCTCTATGACAGCCCCCCCCTCATTTTTCAACCCCTCTATGACAGGCCCCCCCTCCTCATTTTTTAACCCGTCTATGACAAGCCCCCCCCTCATTAAATAATTTTTTATTATGTACCATTAATATATTGTCACTTTAGGTATCTAAATACACTGAGTATAAAGCAATCATGGCTACCTTCGTGCCTAAGGGATATAAATAAGTAAATAATATTCCTAAGTGTCTTGATAGAAGGTACGCTGGAAATTATTGTAATTGTAACAATATTTATAGTGACAAAAACAAATTGATTACAATATATTTTGGTAAATTGTTTTACAAAAATATTATTCTCAGCAAGTTGTCTTATTTAGAGCCCTCCCATCAACACACAAATAGAAAACAATTTCATGAGAAAGTTCAATCTGATGTCTCAGGGAGAGCCCTGGAGGATTTTGTTAGTTTTTCTAACCAAATTTAAACTCTCAAATAATTTTTAGCGCTGTAAAGTAGTAGATTATTTTCCATAGACCTATTTTGTTGTACGTCCATCTTCCTAATATATTATACCTATTTATAATGGTGTGAAATTTCACTTTTTTTTAAATGAAAACGAAAAAATACCCTTCATCGGACCAGTGTAAAGTATTATTTCAATGAAGTTCTTACTTTACATGACATCGTTTCCTGTGTAATTTAATTTCACACTGGGGAAAAGGTGATTTTGATAGAAGTTTGCCTTTTTATAAAGAATTTATGAAGCTAAGTAGTGTAAATGGTGAATATATTGCTTAATATATTTGTCCCTTAAATAAACTGACACAGATAAGCACAGATACAGAAAAATAAATGTGCTCTTGTCTTGATATTAGTCGCCTATTGTTTATGTGGGGAGACCATAAAATGTGGGGAGACCTTAAACCGCATTTTTGCTAGAGATGCTCAGGCTCGGTTCCTCGGGAACGGAACACATCCGAACTAAGGGGATCCGCTCGCCCTCAGTATTGAAAACGAGGCAAAACGTCATTGTGACGTCGTCGGATCTCGGAACTCGCGAGTTTTAAATTCCTTTTAAAGATCCAACATCACGAAGGGTGGGAGGGAGGGCGGACCCCCATTTATCTTTTCTGCCACTGTTGTGTGCCAATGTGCCCTAGATGTGCTAGATACTGCCGTGTGTTTCTGTCATTGCTCTGTTGCTTAGCATCCAGCCAGGTCACTGTAGTATTTGTCCGAAATAATATTGTGATCTGTGAGGTGGTCTAAATTGACTGCAAATGACTTGAAATTTGTGTTATTGAGGTTAATAATAATGTAGGAACAAAAAAAAGAGCAAAATGATGTGACTTTAGCATATTTTAGGATTTTTTCTAAAAAATCCAAAACCAAAACCAAAACACACAAGGGTGGTTTTGTCTAACTTTTGTATGATAAAGTAATACACTGCTTTGAGGCAAAAGCAGATGGGAAAAGATGTGATACTTGTGTTAACATGAATTTAGATTAATATATCTTGAAGGGTTTCTCCGCTTATAATGAATGCTATGTTATTAACATACTACAGGTTCCGAGGTTGAGCGCTGCAGTTTCTAAAATTAGCTATGTTAGTAAAAGTGCCTCATATTTACCTCTCCTTATTGTATCACAAGTCATACTGCGTTGCTAGGCAGAAGCTTAATAGGAGCACCATGTGAGCAAAATATAGTGCCATAGTACAGAGCACAGTGGATAAGTGCACTTCCTACCGCAAGCCTATACTCATTAAAATACTATGAAGTTATTGTTAAGGTATGCCTGTCATTTTACACATAGTGGAATAATCCATTTTGTGGGCTAGACCAGTATGCAGCCTATTAATTTACTAGAAACCTGTGACATCACTGAGGTATTGCCTGAGTAACATTAACAATGTATGTCATATATTCATGAGGCACTGGTTAGTGAATTCATAGGCTGCATTCTCATGAATACTACATGAGAATGTAGCCTCATGTACAGCCATTTTGTGTAATGTTCATTACACAAAATGGCTGCCTTCACTGTGTGTCTGTGATAGAATCACTTTAATTCCTATATTAAGGTAGCTTTTAATGCCACCACAGTGCTACACAGTGCCGTACAGTAGAGGAAAAAAAGGGCATACATAAAATAGGGACATAAAAGGTAGACAAAATAAATTCAGTCATGAAAACAAAGGGTAGGGTGGGGGGGCCATGTTTATGTGAGAGCTTATATTCTATGCGGAAGAGGGCACAGTTGAAACAAGAGGAATGAGTGTGGCTCAAAGTGGAGATTAGGACAGTTGTGGGGTTGAATTAGTGTTAGTAGTATCAGCAAGGATAAAGTAAGTGCTAAGAAAGAGATGGGTTTTCAAAGAGTGTCTAAAGTTTGAAGGCTGGGGGAGAGTCTGATCAGGTATGGTAGGGAATTCTATAAGTGGGTAGCAGCACAGGAGAAGTATTACATCATTATAAAAAAATAACCTGTATAATTCACAACCCATTATTTCATAAACAATGGTAAAAATATGCATAGTTTTTAAACACAAAAGACAGTACATTTCTACAATACAGTTAATTTAAACATCCTTTGCACACGGACCACTGTGCTGTGTCTCAAAACAGCTACTAAAACTTTCATTTTAACCTGGAACATATTAAATGCAGTCTTATAGTTTATATACTGCTTTATCTATCACGTTATGTATGTTTTTTTCCTGACCATGATGTACTACCTTTATTTAGAAAAGGGTCGTAATGAAAAAGAAAAGTCACCCTAGGTCTGTTTTAAAGAGTAACCAAAAGATCTCTAGCGTGAGTTGAAAATCTTGACTAGAGTTTGGATAAAGCCGAATATTGCCGGCAGACAGATGCAAATGGATCATTTTCATAGCTCTTTGCCTGGAACATAATTATGACAGTTTTTACTGCTCTCTGTTGAATAAAGACATATTTTAATGATTGGTAATTGCATGACATTTATTTGCAATCTGATTAATGCGATCTCCACTGGGTTAACTCTAAGAGGAAGGGTTCATCCATTTTGTACTTTGTGAATTGGTGCAGATCTGAAAGGGATTGTATTGCTTAGTGTGAGGCTGCAATGAAATGTTGCATGATGCCTTAGTAGTGTGTTAAGCTTTCAAAAATAAAGATTGCACAGACTGAAGTAAGAAACACCTTTTTTTTTTTTTTTAAAGCAAAAATAGCACCAAAATTGAGATTAATAAAAAATTAAACTCAAAATAAAAGTCAGAAATTACAAATACAATATGAATCATTAGTCATTAGTAAACTAACTAGGAACAATAGGGCTAAACAATTGTATGTTTTTTTTTTTTCTTCCAAACTGGCTTAAATATTTTGAGAAACTTAAGTGATTTGCAATTTCAGTATACAGTAGTGATAGGGTAGCATTTTGATGCTTATATTAACGTTTGGTACCACTGCCATTTGACTACTCATCAAAAACCTGTTATTGGGAAATGTGTGAGAGATAAGGGAACAAAGGACAGAGCCAATGTTGGCAGTGCTACTCTGATTGCTTGTAGGCACCTCTCCGGAGACCTAGTGAGATTGTGATATTGGCAGCATTAGCCAGGTGCCTGTTATTCTACCATAATCATTAATGTCATACATATTTTATTAAAGTCTTAAATTATTTGCAGGTCCTAAATGTATATAGATATATATTTTACCATTTTCCTCTTCAGATCAAGAGTATAACAGAGACAATTTTATTTGCTACCATTTCTGCTGCCAGTTTCAATCCTAAATATATACATTAAAATATTTAGTTTGCCTCCCATTGCAGATACAGGTGTATACATGCAAGATCAGACAACTATGTAAGCAGTTTTAGCTACATGCACAATTGTTTTAGATGGCAATAAATCATATTGTGCCAAGCTGACAATAATGCCATCAATTTAGTTGAACAAAACCTGTTGTGAAATGAAAGCAAAGATAGAAGAAGAAAAGAAGAAAGAGGAAGGTTCCAAATAGTAAACTCAACAGTAGCGTTTCACTGTAAACCTTGGTAATTGGTAATTCAGCATTTTAACCAAAAAGATTCAGAATACCCATACATTTAAGTAAGAATATTCAATTAATTTCATCTGTTGCTAATATAGTCATTAATGGCAAAACATTAAAAAAAGTTTGTTTTTTTAATTTTTCACACATAAAATACATTTATTAGGATGTTATTAACGTCTACTGTACATAAAATGGATTTGTAGAATTACACGTATTCGGCACTTGCGGCTCCTTACAACTGGCGCAACGGGAGGGAAAGAGTAGGTCGAGTGTGTATGACTCTGCCTATGAACGAAAATATACAATTTTTGCATGTCCTTTGCATAATATAGGGCTTTTAGCAAACATAATCAGCTCCATAGTTATCTTGTATCTAAAAATCATTTAGTCTGTTTGTCTGTCCGGTTAAGCATTCGGACACCCCTGCACCAATTGGAATGATCCTGTTGGATCCTAGCCAAGTTTTAGGGGTTAGGGTCCCAGTCGGACCTCCTGTTGGTGTACACTTGGACCCAGGGAGTTTGTTCTGAGCCTGCATTCGGACACCCCTGCACCGATTGGGATGAAACCAATGTGAGGTGGTACAGTTGGGTCCTGACCATGTTTTAGGAGTGGTTGGAGTCCCAGTTAGACCTCCCATTGGTGTTTCACACAGGGAGTCTTTTCTGGGTCTCTACGACATGGATTTGGATGACATCTTAGCTCCTAATTATTTTTAAAATGTTGACAGTTACATCCAACTCATTGATGACTTAATAACTTGCAGCTTTATATCTATCTATCTAGCTAGCCGTCATATATAATTATATATATATATATATATATGAGATAGATTGATTGATAGAGAAATATGACATAGATAGATAGATAGATATGAGATAGATTAATAGATAGAGAAATATGACATAGATAGATAGACAGATAGATAGACAGACAGATAGATAGACAGATAGATAGATAAAAGATAGATAGATAGATAGATAGATAGATAGATAAAAGATAGGTAGATAGATAGATAGATAGATAGATAGATAGATAGATAGATAGATAGCTAGATAACAGATATATGATAGATAGAATGCTGTGCCCAAAATACATATAAACACAAATATTTAAATACTTGGTCGTGAAAACAATGATACGTTTTCTACAGCACAAGAGACTATTTCAAAGTTCAGAATACATAGCCTAAAGCCAAAGTTTGAGAATGGCAGTTTTCAAACCACAAGAAAGGATTCAGCCTCTGGGCAGCTACTTGCTGCTATTACCAGTTGTGGCCTTTTACCTATTCATCTTAGTGGATTGTCTAATTTTCAAAGATAACAATTCAGTATTGAAAAGTAAAGACTTGGGCGATAAGCTTTATGAATTTAAATGCCATAGTGCCAGTTTTCTGAACTTAAAATGCATTGCTATCACTCAATACTATAATTTGCAGAGACAATATGACTCTCCAATTATGTCATTGTGATATTCAGTGAAATTGCAAATCTGTTTGTGAATTGCTAATAAAATTGTTACTAAATAAATCGGAGCATTCTACATTATAGCAATGGTAACTCGAGTACTTCCGACCACATCTAGCAGTTTTGCAGCGATTCCCATTTAACAGATAGCAGCAGGGTGGCACACTGGTTAGCATTGCTGCATGGTAGATTAATTGGCTGCTGACTAAAATGGACTCTAGTGTGTGTGTGTGTGTGTGTGTGTGTGCTTGTGTGTTAAGAGATTTAGACTGTAAGTTCTCATGGGGTAGGGACTGATGTGCATGACAAATATTCTCATGGGCGGCACAGTGGCTTAGTGGTTAGCACTTCTGCCTCACACCACTGGGGTCATGAGTTTGATTCCCAACCATGGTCTTATCTGTGTGGGGTCTGTACGTTCTCCCTGTGTTTGTGTGGGTTTCCTCTGGGTGCTACGGTTTCCTGCCACACTCCAAAAACATACTAGTAGTTTAATTGGCTGCTATTGACCCTAGTGTCTGTGTAGGTTAGAGAATTTAGACTGTAAGTTCCAATGGGGGAAGGACTGATGTGAGTGAGTTCTCTGTACAGTGCTGCGGAATTAGTGGCGCTATATAAATAGATGATTATTCCCAGTATAGCACTGTGTGTAATATAGTGGCACTATATAATTAAACAATAATAATAGAACTCTGTGCTTCAGGGGCTGGAAGAACACCCTGCTCGGAAAAGCCTGTGTGGCATCAAACATAATGAGTAGAACAATTATCACATTTATGCCATGCATCAGCTACAAACAGAAGAACTCTCTTTTTCATCTGTTTTGTTTAGGAAAGATATTTTTTTTACTACAGATTACAGTTGATTTTGAAATCACTTCTGATTAACAATAATTTTATGTTATTTGGCTCCTACAAGTCAAAATATGAAAAATACAATTTTCTTAATTCCAGGAATATAACCCCTGTATATCAAACTACTATATATCTCCCAGTTATAAGAGTACCGAAGGTCAGACGCTGATATAGAATAGACTAGCGCTACGGAATTTGCTGGCGCTATATAAATAAATCTTGATAAATGTTGATAATGATATAGACTCCAGAACCAAAAGTATTCATTTTAGTCTTCAAAGAATAAAAATCTTCATGCCATCATTGCATCCTGATGGAACATGTATATACTTGACATTACGTGATATATGTTTTATTATTGCAAAAATATGAATGATAAATGTATGTTTATCCAGAGTTGGTAAGACTGTTTCTTCTAAGTAGAGCAATCTCAAAATAAGTGTTAAAAATTTAACTTTCTAGGGAATATTCAGCTGATTGCGAATACAGACCATCAGTGAGGAGTCAGTGACTGACATCTTAACTCTTTCCTTTCCTGATTGCACAGCTTAAAAGGAACCTTGGTTAGAATATCCAGCTATAGAAAACTGCAAAGAAAAAGAAAAGCAGATGGTATAGATCTGTAATAATATGGGATGGAGAGTAGTTAGATCTGCCTCGGGGGAAGTGATTTTGTATGGAAAGTTCCAGTCTGCTATTTCCTATTGGCATGTGACATTCTTTATCAACGTTGGAACTAAACTTTGTTACAGCCCTGGGTGCAGTTCAGAAGTAGGAGAAGCACATGAAGGACTGCACATTCCTGGAGGTATATTTACTAAACTGTGGGGTTGAAAAGGTGGAGATGTTGCCTATAGCAACCAGATTCTAGCTGTCAGTTTGTAGAATGTACTAAATAAATGATAACTAGAATGTGGTTGGTTGCTATAGGCAACATCTCCACTTTTTCAAACCTGCAGTTTAGTAAATCTAGCCCCAGGGGACAGCCATCATGTGGTTGGCTTAATACCTGCTAAATGACCCCCAAACTCCCAGTGGTACTTCCTTCAGATGTCTCCATGCCGCTTGAAGAGATGAGATTACAATGCTGAATGACCCTGGATCCTCTAAACCAGTGTTTCTCAAACCCAGTCCTCAGGACCCCTAACAGTGCAGGTTTTCCAGATGACAAGGGAAATAATTATGCCACCTGTGGATCTGTTTCAATGTGTCAGTCAGTAATGAATACACCTGTGCTAAAGCAAGGAGATATGGAAAACATGCACTGTTAGTGGTGCTGAGGACCACGTTTAAGAAACACTGCTCTAAACAACGCAAAAGTGATATGGAAGTGCATTGTCACTGTGTCACTGATGTATAGAGGTATACTAGAGGTATATAGATACATTGTAATAATAAGAAAAATATTAATATAGTGCCCATGAAATAAAAATACATTTATTCAACTATGCTACCAAAATGAAGCCCTATATGTCAATAAAAAACCAGATAATTAGTGGGATGAGAGGTCATGCTAACCATTGAGTGGCATTGAGTGTCAGTATGAGCAAACATGAGTTCTAAGATTCTTCAGTGACGAGCACAGAGAAGCCAGTGAAAATCCTGTGAGGTGCAGCCAAGTTGGGTGGGGTACGGAATAATGACGCTGATTAATTCGACAACACTTACCCCAACATGATGACACCGAAGGGCTCCTTTCCGACGAGGATCGATGACGACTGTAGAGTGAAGTGACTGGAACCAATCCCGATGAAGCAAGAATCCGCCGCGACTTGATGATGTCATTACATCAGCGACGCTGTTATTGCTGCTGTTAAAGGGGTAATGTAAGTGTAAGCCCATGTAGAATGTACAATGCTTTGTAAAGTGTGATGTCCCCAAAACCTGAATTGTAACCAAATTAATATCAAATATTCATTCCCTGCACCCTGGGCAGCTGTCCCTCTCACACAGCCCCAGTTGTGACCCTGACAAATATATATCTTTCATAAGTAAAACCATATAAAATATATTTAGGTAAATGAAATCAATTACAAGTTTCTGAAAATTAGTTGGGTCATCAAGGAACAAAGTACCTTTGGTCATTTAGGGGAATAGTTGACAACCGTTTTTTCTGCATGCAATCGTATTCTCCATACACAAACTTATTGTATTTTCTTAACGCAGATTTATCAATTTATTTTAAAGCGTTCTCTGTGAATTCAGCTTTAACTGGTTTACAGATGTGGAGTGATAAATTGAGATTATCACTAATAAGCATGTTAGCTTCTGATGCATTAAACAGGAAAAAAAACCCACAATGCGCTTTCAGAATATCAGACAGAATACTGATGTACTTACAAGCTGTAAAACCGCCTGTAGTCAGTTAGCTAGAAGAGTTCATTAGGATCTATATGCCGTATAAAAAAAGGATAGGAAGCAAGACTGGAGTAATTCATTGTCTTATGACTCAATTCTAATCATTTCAGTCAGTGTGACTGACAGAGAAATGCTTTCCACTGTGATTGAGAGTATTGATTTCTCAACCCCTTTTGGGGCAAACTGGAGATACACAATCACACAACCTTCACTTTCAAAAAACCTCTTCATCTGCCTTAATCATCTGATCGATAATCGGCATCAGGATTCTGGATCTTCAGAGAAGCCTTTGTCCAATGTCTTTATTTTCATTCCAGCAATGCGTTATACATTTGCTGAGTCAAAGAGACCTAAACAGGTAAAAAAATGAACAGTGAGTAAAGACAATATTGGCGTTTATTGCCCGTATGTTGCATCCGTCCTTTTTTTATTGTTTAAATTATTTTTATTTAGTTTAGTTTTTGTTTCATTTTGCTGTGTGCACATTTTTCAATGATTTATAAAATGTCCTTTTAGTCTTTCTATAGTGTTACTGCTTTCTTACTCAATATAAAGGGATACAGTTTCTATTTATGAACTGAATTTATTTCCGCTTTACTTTTCATTAAATGTTTAATAAACAATGGGAGTTATTTTGCTCTGGACAGAGAACCTTTTATTTATGTTTGAATTTACATTTAATGATATCACTGTAACTTCTAGTATCCTATTCACTTTACAGTAAGGGGTTATCAAAAATATATTTTACATACGCATTATTTTTAATTTAAAAAAAAATAAAAATTTAAAGTATGGTTTTTTTTGGGTTTTTGATCACATTTATGATACTTAATGCTTTTTTTTATTTTTTTATTTATTTTGTTTTTGATCCAATACCACATCAGAATGACTTAATCCCTAGCAAGGATTCTCTTCTCTTCATAGGAGGAGAACAACAGAAGCCACAAAGGCAATTTGTATTTCACAAGTGTGAAGTGTTTCCAATTAAAATTTCTTGGTGTTTAGCCAGTTTTGCAATTGAATTACTAAAGCATAAAAAACATATAATCTAATGTACACTCTGTGAAGACTGAAGTCTTTATTCTGCTGGATTTCAGAAGAGCCATTCACTATAATCACCACATTCATCCCAATTACAAGAGCAAGTTCTGTGGACTTCTTATATGTTCCGTAGGCTGATGTCAAGAAGCTCAGTGCACTGTGGTAATTCCTCAAGTGAAATCAGCAGAGGTTTCCAACAGCAGCATCCTGATTTAAATTACAGAGCACATTTATGCTTCTTTATTTATTTATTTTTCCTCTGGCTGTGAAATATCACTGTACAGTAGCTTTGTCCTGACCCTTTCTCCAAAGCCCTTCCTTAAAGTGCGACTAATATAGTGACGGATGACAGCTAACTTCAACATCAGACAACACGAAAATTGAAGACACTTTTTATCCTCTTGCCAATCTGCGAGTGTCTGAATAAGCCTCGTCAACTTCATTACAAACTCATCATCTCTTGTGTAGATAATGATAGCCTAGGCTGGTGGGGAACTTAGCTACTTGTTGTTTTTACCGAATCTTTATGCCTAGAGGCCAAGCATCTGTGGGGATAATGAATGGAGTGATTCTTTTGGCACAAAACAAAGGACTCTTAGGGTGAGGAAAGGCCCATGGCGTCAGTCTAGCCCTCACTTTCAGAGCCAAAAAAATTCTTTGTTACAAATGTGTTCTTGGAAAATAGCTCTATAGTAACTAAGGAAGTTAAAAGACAGAGTAACTTTGTCCTGCGGTCTGGTGGTTAATGTTTTCTAGCATCGTCTGTGTCACATTCCATTTCTGGATTTCATTGGGCATTTTTGTGCCCAGATAATTTATGTGAATTTTTTTGCAATACACTGCAAGAATAAAAATGCATTTTATGTTGTATTAGTCAACTGTACGTAGCGAGGTCAGCAGTGAAGAAGTCTGAATTAGTAACAATATCTATAATACACAGGATAAAAGAGAGAAAATAATTTCCACTCATTTTATACATGACTTTATGAATTTAATAAACTGTTTTGTAAAAAATAAATAAATAAGAGCAATAACAATAATAATAATAATAATAATAATAATAAGAAGAAGAAGAAGAAGAAGAAGAAGAAGAAGAAGAAGAAGAAGAAGAAGAAGAAGAAAAATCTGTGAATTTTGTAAAAAGTTCTTATAGAAGAGTTTGTGTATTTTTAGACAGCCACCCTCAATATAAATTGCTGCCAAATAGGGGAGACCCCCGGTAATCCCGTTACCTGAAACCTGATCAGCCTGCAACCTACCTATTTTTAATAAAGAAAAAATAAATATTCAAGTACTACAGCCCATAGAGAACAATGGAGCTGTTTTGAAGAGGGCTGGACCAATCAAGTATCCAGTGCTGTGAGCCATTGTTGTAGAGCAATCTGACATCTGGCTTCAGTTAGAAAATGGGGTTCTATTTTCAACAGGCTATCTTAATTGGGATTCTAAAGGTGGAAACCCTTTTAAAGTGTCTCAATCATATCTTGCAAGCCAGTCGTGCAACATTTTTGATAAAATAAAAAAAGGGGAAAGAGTTTGTAAAGATAAATGAGCTGTTTTGAGTATTATTTTATTTGAATATCACAATTCTGCAAAGTCCTAACAATTCTCTGCAGTCACATGGTCCTTATACAGGACCAAAAATAACTTGTTGACATTTGAGGCCAGTTCTGATTGCAACACTCCCGTTATTCTGCACCCAAATAACAAACCCCTATATGTATATAAAAAGTTAAAAATAAACATTAATATTTTACGCTGCCATAATAATAAAAAAAATGACGCTATAGCAATAATATAAGCTGCTGTCTGCCACCCTTGTAATTCTGACGCCTTAGTTTCAGGCTTCAGTACATTCCTACAAATCCTAGCCTATGTTGCTAGTTTGCCATAATTTGTTGTTTCACAAGAAAATCTAAACAATTGAGTCAAGCAGCTGAATTATCCACAGATCCATTCACAGCAGATTTGCCCGTCTTTAAACACTGCTATTGAAATATTTATTGATCAGTTCTCCGCTATGGGTTTCTATTCTGACAGATCTATATAGAAAATGAGGACCATGATCACATATTTTTCCTTGTATTATTATTAAATTGCAAACATCTCACAAGGAAATATAAAATGGATGTACATGTTTATATATACTTAAATAGTATATGAGAGAAAGCTGTTACATGCACATAAAACACTTTAATGGAAATAAATGAGGCCATTTAAATTACATGTGCATTATTTTAAACATTTTTATGACGTATATAAGTACATTAAACCTTGACTTTTACAAAATCATTTTGATTACACAATTTTATCAGATGCAAAAATAATGCAAGGTTGGGAATTTGTTTGATTAATGGTTTGACATTAAGGTTATGTATTCAATTTAACCACTACTTAAAGTTGTTTTCAAGACTGGAATGGCCATAATGCTTGACCAATCAGGAGCCAGTGCATCGGATACCTTTTCTCTCCTGTGCCTCTCCTACAGGGCTTAGGAAGTTCTTCAGTAAAGGGCCCACCACCTAGGGATGGGAATCATTTGATATTTCATCGGAACCATCGGATTGGTTAGCCAATCAGCAGCAGCACAAAGCACAGCCCCACCCCTAGCTCACTGTAACTGGTGCTGCTCGCAGTGAGCCACTGGTTGCTGTGCTGTCTGCTGTGTGTGTGACTGTGTCACACACACAGCAGACAGTCAGTCAATCGCCAGCAGCACCTTGGTCAGGGGGGCAGACTGGCTGGCAGCTATTGGTAAATGAGCAGCCAGTGAGCTGCTTCATGAAAGTTTTACTAGTTAATGCTTTATTTCTCTTCAATAATAGGTTTGCTTTATCCGAAAAACATGTTTTACAGCTAAAAGATGCATAAATCTTTATCATTTCTGCACCATCTGTGTGTGTGTGTGTGTGTGTTTATATGTGTATATATATATATATATATATATATATATATATATATATACACACACACACACACCCTGTAAGCCTACATTTAGATAACAGTAAGGATGATTTCAGAAGTCTATTAGTGTATTATATGCTTGAGTGTCCAGTTTGCTTACAAAATAACAGAAACTTCAGTTTACATCATTTCACATCGGTTTTAGGACCAATGTTTAGAACTAAATAGTGTTTTGTACCCAATATTTAAAACATCGGTACAACAAATGTTTTCTTTCAATGTTCCATCCCTGCCACCG
This sequence comes from Mixophyes fleayi, assembly GCF_038048845.1. NCBI lineage: Eukaryota > Metazoa > Chordata > Amphibia > Anura > Limnodynastidae > Mixophyes > Mixophyes fleayi. The sequence goes on from NC_134408.1 coordinate 130,276,167, forward strand.
CCAAGGAACTGGTCTAGGTGAAGAAGAGGGTAACCCCCTTTCAAAAGTGTAAAATCTCCTAAACCATTGACTAAAATTAGTTGTGCATTAATTTCGAGGAGATACGTTAAAAAGACAATTATACGTACTTAGGGTGCACTGTTTGGAACCGCTGGATACACTAATGTTTCCGATACCATTGTTTATCTGCTGTCATCAACTGGCCCCATTGAAAATAGGCCAAGCTGGTGCCAATATCCTTCCCCCATGAGCAACTAATTTACATGAATACAACTTGAACGTTCACAGGGTAGAAGCGACAATAACGGCAACAGACCGATCGGTAACAGTAAAACATCTTTGGTGCCACTAAAGTCATCGGAAACACTGTGCATTTGGAAAATGGCACATTGTGGGTGATTGTAGGGGAGTATATATATATATATATATATATATATATATATAGATATAGATATAGAGAGAGAGAGAGTTTTTTTTAGGTTATCTCCGTCATCTCCACCCAAAACTAACTTTTTATATTATATTCGGCATTGCTTGCTAGATTCCTCCTCACACAGAAATTCAGTACTTAAAACGAAAATAAAAATAACAATAAAAGATATTAAAAGAAAATAAATCCCCACTTGGGGCTAGTACTTTAAAATAAGTCGAGCTTCTTACTAAATATGCTAGGCAGAATGTTTTACATGCAAAGATTTATTGTCAGGTACATATATTTTCTAATGCTGTTTATGTTAGTAATGCAACTTTATGGAGTGAACTTACAAGTAATGCAATTAATATAGAATTTATTTGTATATGTGTTTTAATAAGTGCTGAGGCACAAGAACGTTAACATAATTTATTTTTTCTTCCATATAAAATGATTACTGTGACCCTTATCCCTATAGCTGGCCGCATGCAGACAAGTGCACTGTGTAACTATTGCCATTTGTTTGGATTAATCTTCTATATCTGGAAATATATTTATAATAATAATTATTATTATAATTTATATTATAATAAGATTAATCAATTCCATGACCATAGTGATCTCAGGAAATGTATATATATCACATGCCATGGTATAATGGATGTTCCTTTACAGGTAGAAGTTTTTAGCAGTTACCCTTTGTGCACACAGCAGGCAGGATGAGCATGTGGACACAGCAGGCAGGATGAGCATGTGCACACAGCAGGCAGGGTGAGCATGTGCACACGGCAGGCAGGATGAGCATGTGGGCACGGCAGGCAGGATGAGCATGTGGGCACGGCAGGCAGGATGAGCATGTGGACACGGCAGGCAGGGTGAGCATGTGGACACGGCAGGCAGGGTGAGCATGTGGACACGGCAGGCAGGGTGAGCATGTGGACACGGCAGGCAGGGTGAGCATGTGGACACGGCAGGCAGGGTGAGCATGTGGACACGGCAGGCAGGGTGAGCATGTGGACACGGCAGGCAGGGTGAGCATGTGGACACGGCAGGCAGGGTGAGCATGTGGACACGGCAGGCAGGGTGAGCATGTGGACACGGCAGGCAGGGTTAGCATGTGGACACGGCAGGCAGGGTTAGCATGTGGACACGGCAGGCAGGGTGAGCATGTGGACACGGCAGGCAGGGTGAGCATGTGGACACGGCAGGCAGGATGAGCATGTGGACACGGCAGGCAGGATGAGCATGTGCACACGGCAGGCAGGATGAGCATGTGGACACGGCAGGCAGGATGAGCATGTGGACACGGCAGGCAGGGTGAGCATGTGGACACGGCAGGCAGGGTGAGCATGTGGACACGGCAGGCAGGGTGAGCATGTGGACACGGCAGGCAGGGTGAGCATGTGGACACGGCAGGCAGGGTGAGCATGTGGACACGGCAGGCAGGGTGAGCATGTGGACACGGCAGGCAGGGTGAGCATGTGGACACGGCAGGCAGGGTGAGCATGTGGACACGGCAGGCAGGGTGAGCATGTGGACACGGCAGGCAGGGTGAGCATCTGGACACGGCAGGCAGGGTGAGCATGTGCACACGGCAGGCAGGGTGAGCATCTGGACACGGCAGGCAGGGTGAGCATGTGCACACGGCAGGCAGGGTGAGCATGTGCACACGGCAGGCAGGGTGAGCATGTGCACACGGCAGGCAGGGTGAGCATGTGCACACAGCAGCCAAGGTGAGCTTGTGCACCCGGCAGCCAAGGTGAGCTTGTGCACCTGGCAACCGGTGTGAGCATGTGCACACAACAGGGAGGCTGATCATGTGCACACGGCATGGAGGCTGATCATGTGCACACGGCAGGCAGGGTGATCATATGCACACGGCAGGCAGGGTGATCATGTTCATCCATGGTGGTATTGGTGATAGAGAGCACGGGGCTTTGCTTGCTATCCAGGAGTGTAAGAGTAATAGTAAGCCCACCACTTCCAGCACCCTGTGACTTCCTATGTGCACCATGGCTTCATTGCACCAACATTGACCCATGAACACTTACATCATCACACACGCAAGAGAATCTCTTCTCACTTCTCATACCATAGCGTTATCAATAGGGGTTGAACCACACGCGCGTGTATGATGGATCCAAAGGAGTTGTTGCCCCTTTAAAGGTTCTGGTGTGCCCAATACTGGCAAATTGATAACGCTGAGTGGAATATAAGGCTATTTATGGTACATGGAACATAAAAAAAAAGGCTATCAGTGGACATCAGCAGATGTCATATGTCTATAGCTGTATAAAGGAGCTAGCCCCTGTGACAGTCATTGTTTCTGAATTACACCAGGGGACACATCTGCGGATACTCTCTGTATAAGTAGCCCAGACTACTGTTGAATCCTGCCGATTCGATCAAATTCCAAAATGGCTCGAAGAGTCACAGCATTGCCTTCCTGATGTAGCCTTTACCTTTCTTTTTTACACAACCTAACACACCAATCAACAATGCAGAAATGTTTTCTGTTCTTCTCATCAGAGCCATTTGCTCTCTGGGCTGAGGAACACACTGGCAATTCATTGTCATCTCTCCAAATTAATTTTTTACAACACATTGGCGTAATTTTTGTTTTTTTTCAGTAGTCGTCATTAGAAGTATTAGTGTTGTAGATATAAAAACAAGCAGGAAATATATTTAATTCATTAAGGTACACAATATGAACATAGTTTGCATTTTTTTTTTTAAATGCGCGTAAATCTGTCTTACACACGTCCATATTCAACAAGGGGCGGATCCAAACATACATCTGTTGTTGAATACGGGTCTAGGTGCGCTCTGCTCTGACAAACAATACACTGCAGGATACGTCCAAAACAAATGTGGAATATAAAATCCCAAAAGAAAGCATAGAAATTTTTTTTAATTAATCTCACCTGTTAATAATATAGGGCCTGATTCATTATAATAAGTTAAGCAAGTAAGGAAAACCATGTTGCATTGGAGGGGGGATAAATTTAAAATTTGATTGCAGATTTATAGTTGGGATAAGGCATGTCCAGACCTAGATCAACTTTAAATGTCAGTGTACAAATAAACTATCAAGTATTTGTGTGCTACATGAAAAACTGCCAGCATTTTCCTTATGTGCAAAATAATAACTCATTTGCACCCCTTGCATTGTAACATGGTTTTGTCCAGAACACTTAAGTAAGAAAACTTACAAAATTTTTTGCTTAGCTTTCCTTAATGAATCAGGCCCATAGTCATTAATGACGAAACAAACATATGTTTTATAATATATTTATTAGGATGTTATAAAATGTGTTCTGCACATAAAATGCATTTTACAATTGAGCCTGATCCATTCAAACACATGTTCTAGCATGCATAGCGACTGTCATCAATAGTAATCAGCACTTATACTCGACCTGTAGCAGTTGCTAGTGAAACAACAGAAAAACATGTACCTTTGAGATGCCCAAAGCTTGAGTTGGATGCCTATGTGTGCACCTAAGCTTGACATGCCCTTACATTGACTATGTGCATATACCCATTCCCCTCCCCATTCCACCCATGAAATCATAGGCTGTAGTAAGGGTCCTTTCCCTTTGAAGATGAATTGTACATTGCTGTGTTCACTGGCATATGGTCCGTTACTGGCCGTGCGCAGAAGGATTTTACGCAATTTTATGCAAAATACGGTACGTATCGGCATTTCCGTTCCTTAATGAATCAGGCCCATTGTGTTTAGTTGACTCTAGTTATCATGGTGTAATAATACACAGGAAAATTCATTGTAATATCAACCATAATATTCTTTAAAAAGCTACAGGTAAAAATTAGGCACACTTGTGGCCGCATCTGAAAGGGAGCCAATGCCTGCTCATTCCCAAGAAACGCACACACAACCTCTGCGTTCATACAAGAACAGGAAATACGTCTGAGGAAAAATACGTCAGGGTCTTCACATCAATCTGATATCAGTGATTGGGAATGCAATAATGAAATTCAGCAAACTGTCAGCAAAACTTCCTCCCAAGGAAATAGCAGCCCCAAAAAATATATTTGATGGCAATAACGCAGAAGAGTATGAACAGCCTCTCAATTCTTATGGACAGAGAATGGTGGAACCATAACTAAACTTACAGTATTTTCCACTTTGTTGTGACATGTTGGATCACTGGCAGAAGTTTGACCACTGGCCATATATTTTGTGTCCTTCAGGTGGAATTGCAACCAAAATGCATGGTCAGTAATCCCACAAACATGTGGGTACGCTTACCTGAATCAATAATGGTGACCCCTTAAATCCCCCCCCCCCCCACACACACACACACACAACCACAAACACGCAGACATACACACACAAAGAGGTAAGATTCACAAGAAAAATAAGTTACTATGTCAAAAAAAACCTGTATCATTGTAAATGTAAAATTACTTTGATATAGATGAAAAAAACAATCTGTGACAAGTAGATATGAGGTTCCATAAAATATTAAACTGCAACTACAATTTTCTTGTCATAACTGTTTAATTTTTCAACAGAGTCCTCTTGAGATATGTTGTTTTGAACACTTAGGTTGTTTACATTATTTTTGTTGACAATAGAAATGTCTTTATACCATGCATTCTTGAATTCTTACTTTTATCCTAGATGTAGACCTCTTTTTTGGGGACAAGGTTAACCTAATATGACTGAAATGAAAATTGGTCAAGGCAAATCACAATTCACTGATTTGAATCTCTGAATCAGAGCAAAATCCAGACGTGCCCAAATGTGCACTCAAATTTTAAGAGTTTTGGAATTCGTAGTTGATAATGTCCAATATAAATATCTTGTTTCATACATCTATACTCTTAACTGTGGCTGCTTTTGTAAACTATGAATGAATCACTTTAACCACATTCCGTTATATGACTTTGTTCAGAATCTCTAAGAGCTAGATTTACTAAACTGTGGGTTTGAAAAAGTGGGGATGTTGCCTATGGCAACCAATCAGATTCTAGCTTTCATTTCTTTAGTACCTTCTACAAAATGACAGCTATAATCTGATTGGTTGCTATAGGCAACATCTCCACTTTTTCAAACCCGCAGCTTAGTAAATCTAGCCCTAAATCTCCAAATTATCTCCTTCCATTTATTTAAAATCAATAGACAATCTTAAAGCTCCAAATCATATAAAAAGTCACTTCAAGAAAAAGGTTTTGGTTGTAGCAACAGCTTTCAAAGACCTAAATGAAGCTAACATAAAAAAAACATTCACAAATATATAAATAAAAATGTCAGGACCTATCTCATAATTGCCTATGTTCCCTGAACATTTGGGAGACTCCCGACTCCCGCTTCTCTTTCTTGGGAAGTGGGCAGGGCCTTGTTGACATAATTTGCATTATTATGGCCCCCCCCTGCTGAATGATTCTGTGGATTGTGACGTTGTGCAGTGGGAGGTGGGGTTGTGATGACTCAGATGGCAGTGCCACATCACTCACACTTGAACTTTGAACCTACTCTCCAAGTAGGCAAGTATGAGCTAACCAGAACTGAAAATGTTTGCCATGAAGTTGTAATCCCAGTGTAAAACATGCAGAGCTATTGCACCTTTAAACCCAAAATACAAATAGCCTTGTAAACTAGCATTACTAAAAAAAAATTCTCCCTCCCATGATTACAAGGTCAAATATTCACCCTTGTTTTAATAACAACATACAAAGGTAAGTTTTATAGGTAAATATTTATAAAAAAAATCCTTAACAGCATTGAACAGAAGATACCTTACAAATTTTGGACTCGCAGGACAAAGCTGTCCCTATCGGGACTATCCCGACTAAATCAGGACACTTGTAAATGTATGTAAATGTAATCAACTCCGTAAAGTCTAACGAACACCTTGGGCCTGATTCATTAAGGGAAGTAAAGCAAGAAAATGAGTAACTTTGAACCTTGGCAAAACCATTGTCACGGTCGTCTGTATTTCTTGATCCGATTCGGGACCCTTGGGACTAGCTGGAGCAGGACTATAACAGAACCTAGCAGCCTGGATGATCTTCCTGCTCATGTTCTTGATGATTGTAGAATATAGCAGGGGAATGAGCAGTCTGGAAATGTTGACAGGAACAGTGCACTTGTAATGCAGTCAGGAACACTGGAGCCAAGAACTATCCTCTGGAGAGGAGTGTGTTGTTCTGGCAATGAACAGATCACAGCAGCAGGTTTAAATAGGGTGTCCCAAACAACTATTGGCTGATCAGTTCATGTGATCACAGCTGCTGAATCTGGTTGGTCTGGAATGATCACCTGACTGCATCCAAGATGGCGGCGCCCATGCAGCAGAACAAACAGTGTGTGTTTGTTTACAAATGGAGGTGTGGAGAATGGGAATGTTGCAGACGACCAGAAAGGAACCAGGTAGCCGTGATATGACAGCGGCGGATGGGGTAAGTGCGGCTAAGATCCCAATTTGTGACAACCATGTTGCATTGCAGGGGGTGCAAATGAGTTTATTGTTTTGCACATGAGAAAAACACTGGCTGTTCTTTCATGTAGGACGGAAAAACTTGATAGCTTTATTTTTACACTGACATTAAAAGTGGATCGAGGACATGCCCTACCCCAATTATAAATCTGTCCTCACATTTTAAATTTACCCCCCCTCCCCCTCCAATGCCACATGGTTTTGCCAAGGTTCAAAGTTACAAATTTTTTTACTTTACTTTTCTTAATAAATCAGGCCCTTCGTTTTTATTTTTGTTTACATCATGATTTAGTTATATACGTTGTTTTTTTTTAATAGAACTCACCGGAACTAAGTTCCGGCACCTTTTTTTTTCGACGGATTTTCCAAGTTTTAAAAGTAACTTTTGAACAGTTGATGTTTGGTCAACGTGGACTTGAATGGCCCTGTCGAGAGTAGCAGGTCGGCGGAAAATTCGTGCTAGTTGGCACTGTTTGGCTTGTGGCGCTGCTCAGCTTGTGATTGATCGTTACAAGAGTCGCGTCATCTGATCTACAATGCACTGCACTCAGAAGTGGGCTTGGTGACATCACATTTGAGAAAGGAAGTATCAAATCAGATAATGTTTGAAAAAATATCTTGCTGTAAAAAGTATTGTTTGATAGGGGTTACTTTAATTTTACCCATATATTCATTTATCCATCAAAATGAGTATACCAAAGCGTATTCACGGTTTCCTGGACGAGTTTAGACAGATGACGGGAAAAAAAAGGCGTTTAAAATGCTGCAAATGTCATGTATTTCTTTTAATAAGCTCCTAATTTCAGACTTCTCACCGTGTTTTCCCTAATTAAACAATGAATGTTGCAGTTTATTTAGAGGCCAAGCGAGTGGTCTCTACCAGCCGCACAGATTAATGTAATGTTGTGTTACCTTTGACCTGGCATCCTTGAGTCTCCTGATTCTGTGTCACCACGCATAGCAGTGTAATAGAGTTGAGGTCTAGCTAATAGCCTGTCCTATTCTGACTGTCATACTCCATCACTGTAACTTACTGCAGAAGGTCCCCAAAGTGGTCACACACTTGCATCTCACACACAGATGCAGAATAATCTGTATGGATACCGAAAAATTATTTTTATTCTTTTATCAACTTCTTTTATATTTTGTATTTTTTAATACACTACATATTGACATAATACAAGCACGGTTAACTGTTATCTACCATTTAATTAGTATCTAATATTTTCCTGATGTTTAACCCTTAAAATGTTTCACGCAGCCATGGAAATCTTCTTTTTTTCCTTTAAAACATTCCAGTTATTTTGATCACGTTGGAGGCACAGTGAAGAATTAGGTAGATCTGATGTTTAACTAAACTTATTTCAGCTCAATTTTGCTCTTAGCAGTGAAGGGATAAAATTCTAAATACATTTTTTTTATAGAATGGTGATTTATCCACCTGAGTGACTAAAGTTGGCCATATACAAGCATGAGCAACAACCAATGGGTGACTATACTCAGGGGCGCCAAGAGGGTTATGGGGTTGTAAGAATGAACCAGGGTGTTGAGACACATAAAAGACTATTGGTATCGCAGTCACACCCCTCCTAGGAGCATCGGTGTTGGTTGAAGTTGTGTGCAACAGTCGGTGGGAAGGAGGCACATAGTCACGTCTGTCAAGGATATGCGCACAGCTTTGGGGGTGCCACATGAAGCGGCTGCACCAGGGGGCGGAGTATACTCTGGGTGACCCTGACCATATTGGATCAGGCCATTTGGCACTTTATATAGGTGGACAACAGTTATCTGCCAAATGGATTGATGGGCACTCCCAATCTTAAGATTTTGTTTTGTGGGTGGGGCATGGTAATTGATTTCAGCCCACAATTGGTAAACATTATTCATACAGTAAAGCATAACAGTATTCTAATAAATATAATGCATTATGATAAGGGTCTAGTAATTATGAGTTCATTTGAGGTGTAAAATAAACATTTTTATATTTATTTGATCTAAGAATTTTCATCTTTATCTACCCCAGACTCTCTAGGGCTGAGGAGAAGCCAAAGTGTCAGTGGAAACTCAAACAGTCAGCACAGTGGCACATTGGCTAGAATTGCTGCCTCACACCACTGGGGTCATGACTTAGAACCTGTTTGTGTGAAGTTTGTAGGTTCTCCCTATGTTTGCCGGCATTTACTCTGGGAGTTTCCTCCCACAGTCCAAAAATATACTGATAGGTTAATTGGCTTCTAACAAGATGGACCATGGAGAGTGCGTATGTGTGTCAGGGAATTTAAAGTATTAGCTCCAATGAGGCAGGGACTGACGTGAATGATTATTCTTTCTACAGCGCTGCATAATATGATTGGCGCTATATAAATAAATTATAATAATAATGCAGATGCCTATTCAGATGCTAGCTGCTCTTACATTAAGATGACATTTTGTAAAAGTAATTATTGTAGCGCTAGTAAGTTTGTGAACCGTTTAGAATGTTCAGAATTTCTGCACAAATGTGTCCTTAAATATGTTCTGAACATATTCATCTAAGCGATAAAAATAGATAAAGAGAAGCCAAACAAATGAAATAACACGCAAGATATACCTTAGTAGGGGGCCTGCTTTATATCTAATACAAAACATCAAAATTCTCTGTGACACCAAAAGTAAAAACACTATGAAAAAGTTTGTATTTCGCTTATCAGGTCAAGTACACAACTGCATGGTGCTTTGTTGTATGTCTAAATGGATTTACGATAGTCTTTGTTTACAAAGGTATGCAGTGGCAATTGAGATGTTATGCAAGTAAAATGTTAAATGTCATGTCATATTGTTTTCATGTTGTATTATACAAAACGTATTAGCTACAATAAATAACTATCACGGTAGCATTGGCACTATGTGTTCTCCTTTATACTGCAATACTTACATCTCTTTCACAGCAAAACTTGCATGTCAGATATATATATATATATATATATATATATATATATATATATATATATATATATATATTTATATACAGTGCTTTTTTTGCCAGAAAACTCAACCATTTTTCGACGGATTTTGAAAGTTTTAAAAGTAACTTTTGAACATTTGATGTTTGGTCTACGTGAACTTGAATCGCCCTGTCGAGCGTAGCAGGTTGGCGGCAAAATCATTAAAACGGTGCATGCGGGCTGCCTGTGTGTCGAGTCCGATGCATGCGTGCTTCGTCCGCGCTGGTTGTGATGGCGCTGCTTTGCTTGTGGCGCTGCTCAGCTTGTGATTGGTCGTGTGGTCGCGCGCTGAGTGTTTATTGCGGACAGCAACCGTTATGTTTCGATACACAATTGACGTGTGTGAGTGTGTACACAGTGATTGGCTACGTGATGTGAGTTCCAGCACCTTTGTTCTTACAAAAAAGCACTGTATATATATATATATATATATATATATATATATACCATTTTTGTAATAACATGTTAATAAAAAAATTCAGCTGCATGCTTGGGCATCATAATAATGCATTTGGCGATTAGTTATGTAGTGTCCACGTCATTACATGTAGCAGTTTTGGCATGTTCACTTACCCATATGGGAGATGCAACGGAATTAACCCCTTAGTGTGGTGGTGCGTTTCATACACCGCAGCAAGTCATTCACTACAATTCCACTGCAAAAGAAAAAAAAAGAAGTTGGCATGTCTGAGACAATGTGGACAGTTCCATCGTAATGCAGCATCTAGTTAAAAATGCTGCTCTGTAAATGGTAAAAGAAATGGATTGTATCAGTATTCAGCGGAAAAAGATTTCTGTTCTTCCTGGTTACATGGCCTATGTTCAATCAGGCTGCAGTTAATGGAAGGCCCTTCACTACTAAGCAATAAACAAACACAGATGGGCAAATAGTCTGGAATCAAATCTACTCTATGAGGTGGACAATACATAGTTAGTTCCATTACATGCCTCTCACTTGGGAATTGGAGCTGTTCCCCAGCACTACTCATTACACACCAGAACCATCTGTAGCCAGACAGAACCTTATTTGGAATATATAAAGTACAGGGGAAAAAATAGACTAGGAATCAAGAGCCCGAGAATCCTATTTCAACTTTAAATTTTGCTTGCGAAAGGCCATTTGGTTTTAGTCTCTGCAAACAGGAGGCCTCATCACTCACAATGAAGTACCCATGTAACAAGGATTAGTTGAGATCAGGGAGATTGAAGGTAATTGCTATAGTACTTTCTACTGGGACATGTTCAATGGTAGTAAAGCAAAAGACCGATACTGTACGTGGTTGTTAAAACTGCTGTGTATATATATATATATATATATATATATATATATCATACTGTATATTTACTTACTGTATGAATGTATGTGTTTATTTATATATATATATATATATATATATATATATATTTATTTTTATATTTTTTTAATGTTAGACGGGTTTTACAAACGATCAATCCGATAAAGGTCTGACAGCTTTAGAGGGAAATTTATCAAGCTGCGGGTTTGACAAAGTGTTGCCTATAGCAACCACTCAGATTCTAGTTATCATTTATTTAGTGCATTCTACAAAATGACAACTAGAATCTGATTGGTTGCTATAGGCAACATCTCCACTTTTTGAAACCCGCAGCTTCATTAAATTTTCCCCCTAGAGTCCTTTAAGATATGCGACTTCTCAAAATTGCCCACTCCTTCTTCCGTGCAAGTACAGCTAAAAAAACTACTTCTTTTGCATTAAGAGACGTGTACCAGATAAAAAAAAAATGTCAAAGCGTTTAGAAAACAGTAAAGATCACATCACACTACTACCACTGGCAAAAACATCAGTAGATGGACATTTCATCGGTTACCCAAGTGTAGATTAGGCCCCCATCCTATGCATCTCCTCATGTAGGACTTTTATCCTTTTGGGTAAAGCGTCCCAGCTATGCAGGGACTGAGCACTGTATCCTGCGTTGAAGGTTTGTCCTCACAAAAAAATTACTTTGTGTTTTTTGAACAGGGCACATCGCTCAGTTCCAGCATAGCTCTGGTGAATATAGCGAAGAACCGTACACTTTGCCAGAAATATTACCAGGGACCAGTAAGGACATTCATCCTACCTAAATTAAGGTAAGTGCTTTTATGCATGTATATATACAGTATATCTGTGTATGTATGCATACAAAAAACACAGAAAACAGCGCTGGCCACTGAAACACACACACCCACTACTTGATCCGTGAAAATAAAAACAATTTATTGATAAAAATGTATCATAGCATGAAACAAAACACTGGCCAGTGTATTCAAACAATGTCTATGATTATATGATATCACATAAGCGTACTGCAGCAAATGGTTTAAACCTAGATGTAATTGCTAGAATAATACGTGATCATGAAAAAAATGAGCCAAGGATGGTAGAAATTCCAATGTCCCAAAAATATGGACAAAAAACTCTCCAATATCCCAATATGTAGCAGTTCCAAATGAATGAATGGGACCGTGTGGCCACACCCAATAAAGCGGATATAAATTTCCTCGCTGATCGATAAATGTCCCCTTCAATAGGTATAGCATGCAAACTCTTCATAAACAGACAAACATGGGAGATGTACTGACCATCAGTCCACACGATAAGGTCACTGAATAAACACCACTCCACTCACAGCTGTGGCGGTTGGCACATACAGACCTGGTCGATGAACTGTCCCGTATAATGGTCTGAAGTAACGTGATCTACGAGTGTGCACGGAAGCTCTGTGTGGTCAATTGGGAACAGCAGAGTAGATGCTTCGCTCAGCGGGTAGACATTAAACTCTTGTCTCCCATAGTTGTAATTTCGCCGTTTCGGCGTCTGTGTAATGGACGTGATGGAAAGTGGCTATGTTCTCAGATGTCCAAGCCTTTTCATTGGGGCAACAAATAGCTCAAACACGATCACAAAAGCAGATAATAAATGGCCAAGTGTAGCTTCTTATAACCTGACGCGTTTTTTCACTTAACAGTGATTCCGTCAGAGGTAATGATCTGTGTATGTATGCATACGCCTGGACACCCCTGGTCAAATTGCATGTTTCGCCGAATCTGTAATTGTAAATAATTTAGCACAACCTCTGCAGGGCACAAACTTAAATGTGATATTAATGCATAATTGCTATTTATTTGCTGAATTTAACAGATAGAAAATAAATAAATCAATAAAAGTGGCAAGTGCAAATGTTTGGGCACCCTTCCAGTTGATTCTTTAATAAAAAAAAATTAAGATGTAAAACCTTAAGTGACTAAACTGACGTCCTATATCTGAAATTAATTCAGGTGAAGACACATCTAAAGTCAAATAGATACTCTAATCTCTCAGGATGTTGTCCCTACTCTCACCATCCATTGGCTCCTCCCTAATAGATTCCTCGCTAAGGACTACAGAGTAAATATAATTAACTATTGCAAAGTAGGGTAAGTTTGTTAAAAGATATCTAAATGCTTCTAGTTTGATATTTCCATTGTCAGAAACATAATTAAGAAAAAACTTAACAGATACCACTTAAGCGAAGACAAGATGTGGAAGATCCAGAAAAATAACGGATTCAGCTGCTGGGAACCTTATGCAGAATTCACATATCATTGCTCCAAAAAAGGTGTATGCTTAAGTCTGTATGCAGATGTACCATCATGTGACAATGCAAATTCACACTGATGATGACGGTTCTGATTGGTTGATTGCTGTTTGACTTCTGAAGCGGATATGTGCTTTCTGTATTGATCGTGCCTAAATTAAATGATTTTGTGGGTGTATTTTAGAATTAATTTTTTGCTACTTTCATTCATACATAGGAAGGAATATTTTACTTGCTATATTAAGGAGGGTTTTTATTTAAAAAAATCTAATATCAAATGTGTTTTTTTACTATCAAACATGTTAAAAAAACCTTTTCTTAAGCTCTGGTATATCTGACCTATACTTGACATAAACACACCGCATATCCTACTGGTGCAAAGCTGGACGTATCTTGAGATATTTCCGATTGGGCATATGTGCACATTTTTAGAGGTTTTTTCCCCCCCTACTCATTATCGTTACACTAGGCTACACTACCACACCCTGTGACTAATTTGTTTCTTGCATCCCCATCCACATAACAGCCAGACACATGTTATAGCAATAAAACCTCCCTGTAACTGGATAGAGGGCCGAACTCACCCTCACCTACTTGGATATTCTTTTAGGTCTACAGAACTCAACATCACACTTTAAAACTTTCATGGGAACTTTTTACCCCAAGGACTATACACAGGACACGCGGTCACCCCTAAGGTTAGAGGAGAGGACATTCCACAACCAGCAAAGGAAGGGGTTCTTTACAGTAAGGGCAGTCAAGATATGGAATTCACTGCCAGGGAAGGTTGTAATGAAAGATTCAATAGATAGGTTTAAGAAAGGGTTAGACAAATTTTTAGCCGAAAAGTGTATCCAGGGACACGACCATTAACTAAAATGAAGGAAAGAAGTGGATACAGGGAAAAATTAGGACTGCAATATTGGGTCTGGAGAGATTTTTCCCGATTCAAACAGATTGGCGGTTGCTTAATCTGGATCAATTTCAAATATAAGTGAGGGATCGCAGGAGATCTAAAATAGGTTGAACTTGATGGACTGGTGTCTTTTTTCAACCTCATCAACTATGTTACTATGTTACTATGTTATAATGTCCAGCCTCCTAGAACATGTGGGGATTATGTAGTAGACACTTTACAATTTTTATAAACAAATTTTGTTTCTACCAATTCCCATCTCCTCCTCCATTTTGTTCAGTGTCTATAAAGGGAGGTCCACACAGTGAGTGGGGTCCAGATCTTATACCATCATTTCCTAGGTGATTTATTTAGTTCCCTTTAAAAAGAAAATATCTCAATTAACCAAACTGAGCTTTTCTAACATAATTATTGTTATCACATGCAAGCAGTCAAGCCAACATTCAATACAAGTTAGACAGCTTTAAATTTTTGTTTCGACTGTTAGTTTATTTAAAACTGTTTTGCTTTTTCTCTGATCTATTTACATTTTATATTTATGGTATATTAAAAACCGTTTGTTGTCATATCACATTTTAGAAAACAAAACATAAATATTAAATTAAAAAATCCGCCAAACTTTTTTAGTCTTTTTCTAAAGAAACTAGATCGATAGATTTTTTTGCACCAATTAATCTTATTTTAATACTTCTATGTTGGTTAATGGTGCAATGGAAAATTAATGGCATCATGATATTCATTCTTAAAATGATTCTAGGTTTGGCTACATGAATGCTGGAAGAATAACAACATTTTTTTTGCAATTGATTTTACAGATCATGAAATTATTTTGTTTTCAGCCTGAGACAACTTTATTTAGCAATGAGTTACAAACATTATATATAACTTCTCTACTCCTTCTGCAACGCAAGCATTGAAACGCCTGAAGCTTAGCCTCGGGTCTTTCATTTTCCCAGCCTTCTCTTTATTGTTCTGGTACTACTGAGGGCATATACAATATTAAAACATATATTAGCAATTTGTATCATGAAATAATCAACAGATAATCCTCCAATGATTTTTAAGCCTTGAAAAAAACCCTCTAAATGCATTTTAAAAGTTGCAGATATACAGTATGGTTGTTTAGAGAAAAATATATTTCTGTAGTATATAAGTAGAATATGATTTGCTACTAGTCGTATGCTATAAAAAAAAAGAACACAAACAGGAACATAGAATTGTGTGCAGAAAGGGTGTGTACACTTAAGATTTGCAGAAGTTTTGCAAAAAGGGGTTAAAATAAATCCAATTATGGGGTTATTTCTGGTTTGTACATATTAGATGCAACACAAATTATCAATATCTGTTTCTAATATAAAATATAGAAATAGAGCAATGTTCTGCAGATCTGAACAGTGGCGAAACTACTATTGGTATGGGGCCCATGGAGATAATGGGGCCTGCTGCATAGGGTCAGGGGCCCCGGTTCCTCCTCCCCGCCTCCCTGCACCGGGGCCCACAGTTCGCTAGTTCCACCTCTGGATCTGAAAGTACAATTACTACAACTCATTTGCCAGAGAGGCTGCTGTGACTATAAGTGGGATGTTTTGGGCTTCCACATTTTTGCTAAGATGGATTGTACTGAGTCTGCAATATTGCCGATAGGCCAAATAACGAGCTGTTCAGTGATCAATGGGGTCTTCTATGACATCATTAGGATGAGCAAACTTGTTTGGGGGATACATATACATATTTGTGGTATTGTGCTCAGTATGGTGTCCCTCACCTAAACACAGTGTAAGCAGTCATCTTGGGGACTCAACCAATGTGCATAGGAATCCATATCAAATCATTAGAAAATAATGACATAAACTGCGTCATAATAACTGCACAATAAACCTCTAAATATATCTTACACATATATGAATTTTGAAATAAGGTCACAGTTTTAATCATAAATGGAATAGGTGGAATAGAAAAAAGCAAAATGGGAGTTCAGCTAAACAGGCTAATATTAAACCAAAACGAGTGGTCTGGAATCCACTAAAACCAAGGATATCATCCCGTACTGATGGGCCGGCAATTAACCTGGCGTCAGAAAAACAACGTCCCTTCTGTACTCACACTGACGTGTCCATACAAAGAGTTCATAGGGTCCTCCACCCAAAAGACCACGAGCCAAAGTACATCAAAGAGGGAAGTAACCTGCGGCCAATCAAAAATAGCGCCTTGTATTTGCTGCTGACCACAAAGCTTTTCTGGCAACTGCGCCTCATCTGTACATACTGGTAGGTTAATTGGCTGCTATCAAAATTGACCCCAGTCTCTCCCTCTTTGTCTGTCTCCCTGTCTGTCTGTCTGTTTGTGAGTGTGCGTCTATATTAAGGAATTTAGACTGTAATCTCCAATGGGGCAGGGACTGATGTGAATGAGTTCTCTGTACAGCGCTGCGTAATTAGTGGCGCTATATAAATAAATGATGATGATGATGATGATGATGATCTGTAAGCAGGGAGAAAAGAAATTAGTGAAAAGTTAAGCATGTATTAAAACAAAACATTGACTTTACAAAAGAATAGAGTTAGGGATTTTGTGCAGCAAAAGAGGTAGAATCTCCAAGTGAGGCGGACGAATATAGGGTAGAGAATTTGAAGAACCTCCCCTATGGATCCCATTGGTTGCTAAAAAAAATGGTTGGGTAAGGCAAAAAAAAAAGGTGTAAGTTTGCTCCTGGACAAACCATATTACAATGCAAGGGGTGCAAATTAGTTTATTATTTTGCACATGAGTTAAATACTGTCTGTTTTTTCATGTAACACACAAATACTCAATCGCTTTATTTTTTACACTGAAATTTAAAGTTGATCTAGGACATGTCCTACCCCTACTATAAATCTGTCCCCACACTTTAAATTTAACTCCCCCTCCAATGCAACATGACTTTGTCAAGGTGCAAATTTACTCCTTTTTTATGCTTTTGCTCTCCTTAATGACTAAGGCCCAATGTGTTTAAGTGCGTTCGGCTATAAGGGATTTTTGTCATCACTGAGGTTCCAGTTCATGGAATCTTTATTTTACAGGGTGTCACATGAGGTCCGCATTGCCGCACAGAGGGAAACCAGAAAGACAGTACATGGTATAACAGTACAATACAGTAAACAAATAACACTACAACTCTCAACACAGCTACTGGGGTGCAAGAGGTATATTCAACGCTGGCTGAAACCTGTGCCCTTTAAATTCTTTTTGCAAAATATTACAAAAATGAAGAAAAAATTAACTTATCAACTTGCCATTTTTGAACTGAAAAAAAATATTTGCATAACCTATTTTATTTTGTGGTGGTGGTTGTGTGGGTGAATGATGAGTTTATATTTATCAGTGAGTTCTTAATCCGAGCCTATTTTCATAGAATTCTCTTAGCCACTTCATGCTGCAATTCAAATGTTCAGGAGGAAGCAAAAAAACCCTCAAGAATAAAACATGAATATTACCGTGTGGGGCTGTAAAAAAAAGACTATTAGAATATATCACCAACACACTTGGGGACCATTTAGAGCACTGCTTCTAAATACATCATTTAATTACAATGGAGACATTACTTCATGTTTCTACTGATGTAAGTAATATTAGAATTCATGATATTCGCAGGCTACTGTGGCCCATTACATTGGCCATAAGCTATTCTATAAGATTTACTACTAAAGGCTCGCCAGGGTATTTGAGCATTCATGGATTCTGTGGCAGTAGGCTTTTATCTAGGACACATAAGTGAGGACAACCAAGTTATTATCTCTAAGAAACATAGCTTAATATTTTGGATTCTAAAGGTTAAGATGCCATAAATCCTGAATTACTCTCAGATATCACATAGAAAGACGTTTTTATTTTATTTTACTCTTCTTTGCCGCTTAAAATATTTTATGATGGCAGTTTCCAGAATTGTACCATGTTGTTTACGTTCAGTCCCCAGATGTACCAGAAATACTGACACAGCGTTTATTTTATGTTGCAGTGACAGAGGTTAAGTGCATGCATAAAGAATCTCTTTTTTTTTCTAAAGCCTTTGCCCATGTCCATAGATTTCTGTTTGATCAGTTGATTAACCAAATCAATTAGGCTTCTGTCTTCAGTGATCATGAAATTCCTCCTAGAAAATGGCAGTGAAATGGCAGGTTTGCAATATGATAAACAGCTCTTCATTGTTACAGCATTGTAGTCTTTGCTGTTAGCTGGTATATGTGTGCAAGGTCGTGGCTCATGTAATGTGATAGTCAACAGTGCAAACTTCCATTGTGATATTGTACATCATACCAGTTACATGTCCAAGATGTTCCCATAGGTGAACTGATGAGGTCATTGCTCACTACATAGAGAAACATTGCTGTTGTATATATATATATATATATATATTCCATTTAGAAACTAAGGGGTATATTTATTTACTAGAGAAAAGCCCTACTTCCTTATGAGTCAAGGGCTACCGTCTTGCTATCATCGGCGGTAGTACCCGCAAGTGAAGAGATTCGCCGGCTAACTCTGACATTAGCCTATTTAGCAAGAATTGTGACGGTACATGGACCGCAACAATCCTCCTTTCATTATAACCATTTTCTATCTCTGCATTAAGCGGCAATAGAAAATCTTTGTTATCATTGTATAATAGCATATAGACCTATAAAAGTAGAAATAAAGCCACCAGGCTAGTTAATTCCTCAGTGCCATATATGGCCACCATATGGTCCCCAGAACTCTCACCAGAACTAACTTAGAGATCAGGCATCAAGCACAGCATATTTTGACACATTTTTACACACCTGTGTGCATGTAGCTTCCTTCTTGCTAAGTAGCACAACTTATACAAACTATGGGAGTTAGAGGGGTAATTGAGCTGCATAAAACATTTTCACATTTATTGTATCAAAAAACACACAAGCAGCCATTCCCCGTTCCCCTAGATAATTGCATACCCACTGAAAATGTCTGAATATTGTTTTTTTTAATTACTTTCTTCACCTTCCACAATGAACTACAGTAGGAGGGAAAGGGAATCTGCAACCATAGTTTCCATGCTGTATTGCTGCATTGATGAGCACACTCCACAAACTGCTCCCACGCTCCAAAGCCATGGGCCTGAAGACCATATTTATCAATTAAAATATTAAGAAAAGCTGTTTCGCAGCCTTTTCTAGCACTGCGCAAGCACTTGCAATGCACACTCTTTGCAGAGCAATGTGATTTGCAGGCTTATGTTTGCTATATGGACTTCATTGTGTATGTATGTACAAGAAGCTTGTCAGATGTATTAGAAAACTGATGAAATATTGTGAGAGAGATCTAATTGAAGAGTGTGTGGTGAGGCACGGGGAGGGTAGATACAGGGTTGAAGAAGTGTAGGAGGGGGATAATAACAGTAGGGGGGGTGAGAACGGAATTAAATGATGGGAGAGAGAGGGGGAAAATAAATTGCAGAAGAGTGGGAGGGGCTGATTTCCTGAAAAGGAAGGAGACTATGAATTATGGGAGAGGTGCAGGGGGAAAAATACTAGGGAGACTGGGAGAGGGGAACATGACTTACAGTGGGGGGGGTGAATTATGGTGGTATGGGATGAATAAAGTACAGGGGGGGTGAATTACAGGGGAGCGTGCTGGGAAATGAATGACAAGGGAGAGGTCCGTACACATACATGTAAATATATACATGTACCCTGGCTCTGGGTAGACTAAACAGGAGACATTATCAAAAAATATAAAAGTAAAAAAAAAAGTGTAATACCATTAAAAGTAACATTACTTTAAAAGAAAGATAAAATAAACAAGAAGATAGAAACATTTCTGTTAGGAGCAGAACCAGATAAATTATAATTTATATAAATAATTATAATAAGTTAATGAGGGGAAAGAAAGCGTTTGTTCAGAGAGGCAGTAATGTATAAAAGTTGAGTTGCAGAATTTTAGACAGAGAAAGGGAAGCTATAGGGATAAGTAACGGACAGCTGAACCGGTTAAGGTAGAGAGAGTGTCAAGAAAGAGAAGAAGTGACACTCTAAGTTGTGAGCGTAGAGTAAGTAGAAGAATTTCTCCATAACATGAGTGATACCAAATACGGTCATAGAGAGACCTTATCCCAGGACGATAGGATAAGGGCTCACACTGAGTATGATTTCCAGGACAATGCTATGGGTTTCACCTACATACAGTAGCACAAAGAACAAAGAAAAGAGGTACTACCAATCTCTAAAAGTACATTACTAACATAGTGTACAACTGCACTTAATTCCTTGCTAGGCGAACAGAAAAAGACTACCGTACCTATATAAATAAAACAGCTAAGCAACAAACAAACAAAACCATAAAGAAATAAAAAGAAAGAAAGAGGTCCATTCATACACAAACACTACCACACAATCTGAGGACTCAAAGTCACTGATCTCACATTTGTGACTGATTTAAAACAAAAGCATGGTGGCACAGTGGGTAACATTTCTGCCTCAAAGTGTTCATGAGTTCGATTCCTGACCAGGGTGGCATTTGTATGTTCTCCCCGTGTTGGCATGGTATTCCTCTAGGTGGTTTCCTCCCGCACTCCAAAAACATAATGGTAGATTATTTGGCTTCAGATAAAAGTCAACCCTGTCATTTAGATTATTAACTCCATTGGGCCAGAGACTGACGTGAATGGCATATATTCTCTGTGCAGTGCTGCATAATTGATGGTGCTATAAATGGAAATTAATTAATTAATTAAAACTAATGCAGATTGTTGAAATGTATGAACAGTTATTGACAAAGTTACAGAGAACTTTTAGACTAGGCAGGCCTATACCACTCAATTTAAGTCCATATGTTAAGAGTCCTCTAAGGAATAAGTGGCAAGAATCTTACTAATAATCATAACCACCGACAGATAGGTAACCTGATGTGGCCTCTATTGGTGATCAGGTTAAATAGTACATGGTAATACGTACAGAATTGCTGAAATGTTTAAATAGCCTTAATCTAAAAACAAATCAAAATAAATCTATAACTGATTGATCCTGGATCAAATTGTCGGTCAATTTATGCAAAACTAATTGTCCAACCCTACAGGTTATATTTCTCCATTCTGCCTTATTCACCCATTAAAATTAACCCTAGCTCCGTGTGCTGTTACTGAATTATTGTGCTGGTCAGTGGTTTGCATCTGTCTGTGTCAGTGCAGATGGCACTCTCTTTCTAAAGGCAGGAACCACTAATCACCACTGTTCTCTGAGTACCACTGGTATATAAATAGAATATGAATATTTTGGTGAAAGGTAAAGCTGGAAACCCACTTTCAAAATCTTGTGCTCGTCCGTGTATTGAGCTCTTCCCTCAGTTTTACTTTTACTTTAAAAAAGCTGAAAAATATAAAATGTAAAGAGGTTTATGCAATATAGATCCCTTACAGCGTGTATGTGGTACCCCTGTTTAGTACTATTACCGATATAGTGCATG
Organism: Mixophyes fleayi; assembly: GCF_038048845.1. Taxonomy (NCBI): domain Eukaryota; kingdom Metazoa; phylum Chordata; class Amphibia; order Anura; family Limnodynastidae; genus Mixophyes; species Mixophyes fleayi. Next base: position 130,297,998 of record NC_134408.1, read on the forward strand.
ACAGTAAATGGGAAGAGTTTCCAACAGTTGTGAGTTGGTGTAACGCAATTCTCTTGCACTGTGTGATAGATCTGCAACTTATCAATGTCACCAGGCTTCCATGGGCATCATTTCCTCTACACCTTCCCCTCGCGACAAGCCCAGCAGTATACACAGCTAATGACAGCCAAGTTGCACATTGTAAACACACTGTCTGCTTGGTTTACATGTATAGTTTACAACCGGTGGTCACAGGCAGAGCGGAGGGGGCGGGTAGGAGTGTAGGTAGAGATGAGATTGGAGATGTATGGAGGGGAAGATTGATAAAGAGCTTTAAAGGTGAGGGTGAGGAGTTTAAATTTAATTCTGTAGGCCATGGGGAGCCAATGTAGTGACTGTTGGATGGAGACAGCAAAGATAGAGCGGCGGGAGAGAAAAATGAGGCAGGCAGCAGCATTGAGGATAGACTTAAGAGGATCCTGGACGTTTGTAAATAAAATCAGGACCTAAAACAGATGTTAGTTTCTGCAAGGTTGATACATGTGTGTCTGGATGTTACAGCAGGTTTGCAACACCAATGGGAGCGTTGAAAGTTCTCTTATTCCTGATGGTTATTTTTTCCTTTTACCTCTGTCTTTGGGAGTAAAGAATGTTCATAATAGGTTTGTCAAACACATATGATATTGAGTTTGATATAGTCAGGGTTAAAGTTCCAATTGTTCCATGGAGAGCACTACTCACTGGTTCCAAGAATAGACGAACTGAGGAGATGCTACCTGTAAAAACTTCTGTGTTATAAACTTCTTGAGTTAATAAGCTATTTTTTCCATTTGCATAATATTCTTTACATTGTTCATCATTTAACCAAATACTATCTGTAACATTTTCAATCCAAATTTTTTATCAATCCTACCGACCAATAATCAATCCACTGGAAAAAAAAATCAGGATAGCATTTGCTACACCCCATAGCAGCTCCCCTTGATTTCCTAAACCAAATCCATTAACTAGCCACCCCACCACCAAAAATGGGACTGTGCCAATAAGACTGTGCACGATAACCAAAAAACATTAGCAGAATTTTAAAAACATAGAAACATACTTTAATTGTACATCAATGCATAGAGCAAGGGTTACAAATGAATAAGGAGATGGCCTTATATGACCCTAAAAATGAACAGGTATGCTTATGCCATATCTAAAGGCTAAATGGGAAACAGTGACTCCCATACACCTAACTCCTCCAACACCAACTGTGTTTTATTTTTATTGTAGCAACTTTTTAATGTTCACTACCACCTATGCACACATATTCCTCCACTCATACTCACCTGCTCAGCTCCTGTACCTGTCCTCACTACTGTATACTCTCTTCCCTCTTGGGTTCTAGTTTCAGGAAGCAGGGGCCCTGGCACTGCATTCAGCTGCTCCCCCTCTCTGCATTTCTCCAAATGCTCCAACAGAGATTACTGCATCTTGCACTGAGGGAGAATTGCGATGACATCATCATTATCATCATCAACATTTATTTACATAGCGCCAGCAGATTCCATAGAGCTTTACAATTGGACATGTTCCAAAATGCTGTTTTACACATTACACTTCCTGATTTATGTCTCTATGTACTAATGAATGTAGAGCACTTAACATAACTAGACCCCCGGTGCTCTGTAATTACATATCACACAACTGTGCTCAAAAACCAGAGATGAACCGACCTGGACCACTTGCGTAATAGTGCACCAAGGAGGGGAGAGCACAGCTTCCAGCTAATTTTCGGGGATTGTTATATGTAAATAATTATATATCTTATATAGAGCTGAGTAACAGAACCCATTATCTCAAACTTCCAAAACTGATATGTGCTGTGAACATTCCAAATCCCAATAGGAACTCAGCACATAGGAGTTGGAGCCTATGACCTTTGGGGCGCTTCCAGGTTCTGGGTCTTCATTGTAGACTTGCTACTTCACTAATTCCTGGTTAATGTGTTGACTGTTCTATATAGGATAGCACAGACTCATTAATGATGGTTCCCTTGGAAGCAATGTGATTGCAGTATGTTTTTTAACAGTCTTAGCAAAAAACATCTCAACATACTTTGCTCATCCAATGATTCTATATGACTTACTACTGAAAGTTCATTCAGAAAGTTTACATAGCAAGTTCAAAATCATAAACAATAACTGTTTTGCACACAATGTTTTAGGGCTGTATTATGTGGGAAAAGAAATCTATTGGACTTAAACCAAAAAAATCCAGTTATCATGTTTGGAAAATCTTCTGGCAGCAGAAGAAATAGAGTAGCTAAGACTGTAAGTACATTGATTTAAAGTAACACATCTTAACCAACAGATTTTTTTCGTTGGATGGACATAAATCCTTTAGGACTTTCACCTCTAGAAAGCTGACTCAGAAATCTCATGTTAAGCATGACATAAAAGCCATAACCTCGTTATTTGTAAAAATTGGAATTGCATGTTTAATGTTTAGTAGACATATAATGATATAATGGCCAATACTTATGTCAATTTCCACAACCCAAAAAACCAATAGTGCTTAGCTACACTATGTGTTTTTAAAAAGATGAAACTAAGCCTATGACAATATTTCAACTTTAAAATCAGTGGAAAGAAAGCTATTCTCCACTTTTACAGATAGTTTAGCAATTTAATTCGCATTGATGGGTCTTATAAAGTCTATATTAATATTTATTATTTAAAACTAACATTCTGAAGTATGCCTACTATCAGGGCCATCTTTCCAACTGGCCATGACGGGCAGCGGACAAGAAGGCCCGAGGCTAAACTCCTATAAAAATAATAATAATAATAATAATAACAAAAAAAATATGTACCTTTTATGGTCACCTGACGATCCGGCTCACTCTCTGGTCCCCTCTTCCGTGATGTGCTCGTAGTGAATGTCGGGCGTGATGACGTCATCACCCCTGAAATTCACTGCGTGCACAGCACGGAGGAGCGCAGAACAGCGACGAAGAAGAGAAGAGGATTCGACTCGAAGAACAGGGCGATTGAAAGGCAAGTTAAGTGGGATTTAAAAAAAAAGTTATATATATGGTGATGATGAAGGGGCACAGTAATGTGTGTGTGATGGCACAGGAGGCTTGTGGTAATGTGTGTGTGATGGCACAGGGTGCTTGTGGTAATGTGTGTGTGATGGCACAAGGGGCTTGTGGTAATGTGTGTGTGATGGCACAGGGGGCTTGTGGTAATGTGTGTGTGTGATGGCACAGGGGGCTTGTGGTAATGTGTGTGTATGATAGCACAGGGAGCTTGTGGTAATGTGTGTGTGTGATGGCACAGGGGGGCTTGTGGCAATGTAGTGTGAGGTAGGTAGGGGCTAATTAATGGGTGTCATTTTGTTTGTGGGGTGATGGTGGGGCAATTTAATTGTGGGGATTACTAATTTAAGATGGGGTGGTTTGGGGCTATTGAATGTGGGGGTGACTTTGGGGAAAAATGAGGTCTCTTAATTAAATGTGATTTATTTAATGGCAGTGATGGTTGCGGGAAATAAGTATATTTATGAAATGTAAATACTAATAATTTGTTGCAGGGGCTGTTTGGGGGGAGGAAAATAGGTTTATTTATTAAATGGGAATACTATTATTTTAATGTTGGGGCTGGAGGAAGGCATAATTATTAATCGTGGGTGCTATTGTTTTATCGTGGGGCTGGTTGGAATTTTCTAAATGTACCCAATTTTTTTTCAAATAGGGCCCCCAACATTCCAGGAGCTAGAGAAGCTGCAACTAAAGAAACCTCCAGTGGTAAAAGTGACAAAAACAGGCAGGAGAGAGCAGGACAGTCTGTGAAATGTGATTCTAGTGGGACAATCCGAATTTTTGGTGACTGTTCTGCCCAATATAAGGGGCATGCCAAGACTGTGAACTCTTTATGTACACACTGCATTCTTTATATACTACGCTATGATGCTAGATGTCCTGAAAGTCAGGAGTGCTGGGACATATGTCACGCTCTGGCGTGCTCTTGTTTGAAGCACAATTCACTAGAAAAGAAACTAAAAACACAGTCCACCGCACTTTCTACTAATTTACTGTGAATCAGTAAAAATACTTCAAGTTTTCACTATTGCATATGAGTCTGGTTTGCTGATTTTTTTATATTATTTTTACTAACAAACTGTAAAAATTTGGATCGATAATTACAAACACGCGCCTTAGCCACAGAACATTTAAGAGTGTTCTTATGAAACCCAACACCTTTGTGATAATAGATTATGATAACATAATCAAAGTTTCAAGTAATAAAGACTTAGGCAGAATTATGATAATATAGTCATAGCAACGCTTCTGGTAATATAATCTTGGAACTCATAAGAGGCATCAATGAGTACCATCAAATTTAAAAGCATTATAACAAAATCTACAAATTAGTTTGTGTAAATTCTCATCATTTTTATATTTTAATCTTTTGTATCAAAATCAATCACAGTTACTGTACTTTTACAATATTTCATATTCTTAATTAGAGTAGTCACATGAGGTCTTCAATTAAATCTTTGCAAAGAGAATGGCTACATGTGGATACATTTATTGAACTAAAGATGAATTATAACTTACTGCATCTGACATTTTAGGCTGTAGCCAAATAAGGATAACCTGATGTTGTGAACAAAGAAAGGTACCCCAAACACTTGTATATGAACTATTCAAATGTACATACTTAAAATATACATGTGATGTTTTTTGTTTACACATTTATCGATTTCCACCTCACTTGTTAGACCTGTTTTAATTAAATTTCTGCCAAATCTCACTTAATTCTGGAGAGCTTTGCTTTCAACCAATCAACCTTCTGGAAAACTCTCAGCTTGATACATTTACCCCCAGGTTTGTCACTGGCAAGCACAAACCCACATGCTTTGAGGGCAATATCTTACCATATCAACACCACGTTACACATTTCAACCTACAGTTACGTACCAGGGATGAGGAGAGGAAGGACCAGCATGTATGCTTATAATTTAAAATTATCCAATCAATTCAATGATAGCATCGAAGTCCAGAAAGCTGGATCATTATAACAATATGAGTAATTTCAACACAGACCGTAACAAGCAAAAAGTGATAGGGTAAACTAAAATCATAGGAGCAGTTGAAGAAAGTGGAGTTAAGAAGATAAATGGAAGTCAGATAGCAAGAGTGAGTTATGGGAGTCAGATGGCAAGAGTGAGTTTGTTTAGGAAGACAGCTGTATAGGAAATGGATAGTGGGAGACATTAGGGGATAATCCTTGGAGAAGAACTAGTAGACCAGTATAGGAGAGAAGGTGTCAGGTATAAACAAGTGCATTTGTAGACAGAAGGGCTAAAATGGGGGGGAGAGATGAGGTAGGTGGAGAGACAGAGAGCAAAGAGAATAATTGAGACGGGAACTACAATGGGTACATAATAAATGGAAGACAGATAGTTGGATGGACTGCAAACATGGCAGCTAACTTTTGCTTGAAAACCCAGAGTATGACTACACCTAGGTTTTTTCCCATATTACAACTAAATAATGGGTCAATCTTATCTCCCCTTCAAGAAGAAGCCACCACAGCTTATGGCAGCAGCACCTTAATATAACGTAACTTGCTACAGAAACTTTCTTATTTACAAGTGGTCACAAGAATAATACGCAAGCATTCCTCAGACTGTACCTCAAGGTTCATGCTTTAGAGACATAGAATTTGACAGCAGATCAGAACCCTTTGGCCCAATTAGTCTACTAATTTTTTAACATATGGGAACCTCAAACCCTATTTGATCCATAGTTATTTTGTAAGGATATCCTTATCCATATCCCAAGCATATTTAAATTGCTCTGCTGTATTAGCCTCTACCACCGTTCTGTGAGATAATTATTGCTCACAATTCCTCTGAACCTACTTCCCCCAATGTCAGTGCATGTCCTTGTGTTCTAATATTTCTCTTCCTTTGAATAATGTTTCCCTCCTGTACCTTGTTATAACCCTTCATATATTATTAATTTTATATCATGCCCCCCCCCCCGTTCCCTTTTTAGGTCCAAACTACACATAATAAGATCTTTTAGTGTTTCCTGGTAAGTTTTGTGCTGTAGGCCATGCACCAGTTTAGTTGCCCTTCTTTGTACAGTCTCTAATGTATTTATATCCTTCTGGAGACATGGCCTCCAGAACTGAACACAGTATTCTAGAGGAGGCCGTACCAATGACCTATACAGTGGCATTATTACGTCTTTCTTTCTGTTGCTGATTCCTCTCCCTATGCAACCAAGCATCTGACCTGCCTTCCTCATTGCCTTGTTACATTGCTTACCTGCCTTTAAGTCACCTGAAATAGTGACTCATAGATTCCTTTCCACTTCAGTAGTCTCCATTATAATGCCATTAATAATAGACTAAGCTTTGGGTTTTTCAGACCCAAGTGCATGGTTTTGCAGTTCCTACCCATGGTGTCCATTCCCTACAGTTACTGATCAGTTTTCAGGAGGAAGAAAGTCTGGGGACAGGTAAACTCACAGTTCTGTAAAGGTTCTAGGTAGATAAATGTATTTGTCTTTTTCAGTTCCCCCTCCCCTTCCCATGCAATCAGCCTACCGTCAATAGGAGCCTTTATTTTTTGTTTCAGTTTACAATATGATTTACCGTAATACAAATATAAGTATCTGAATATATGGACAAAATACTCCTAGAAACTAGCGACTGTTTAGATGTTTGCTATTATTGCTTTACTTTCTTACACATACATTGTGTCAGTGTTCTTTAAATTGCTTTAGAATTGCATCATATAGTATGTGGCCAGAGAATTATCCCATGTATATTTTAAGATATACATTCCAAAGACTAATACCCTAAATAAACACAGCTCCCAGGCTTAAACTTCAACTTGAGAACTGCCATGTTTATGCTATTTGTAAATTAGCATTTAAGGCAGGAATCCTAATATAATATGTACATATAAAATAATAATAATCCTAATATTCGTCTACAAGCGATATGAGAAAAATCAAACAGACATGTTCAGAATCACAGTTAACAATCCGTTTATTTCAGACCGAGGAGTAGCTTGATTTACCATTTGCAGAATTATTACCAATAATATGATGCGTTTATTACCAGTAAAAGCCATTAGTGGGTCATTTTGTTCAGTTCATCATATGTGTCTTGAGACACAATCTGGCGTCTCGTAGATTTTTTATACATTGATGTCACAGAGAATCAGACTGTTCTTAAATTGATTATTTCTTGCCAGACTTCTTTGATTAAAACAGACAGCCCTATTTGCTATCAATATTACATTTTGCACTTTAAAATTTGTGCAATGGAGAGACAAAATGCATTCTCACTTCCCCGTATTAGCCTCATTAAATGTGAATATTTTATTCCTCAACAGACAAAAATAATAAATAAATATTTAGTGCTATTTTCAATCTCTCCGGGCAGAATTTTAAATGACTAAATGGTCATCTACTGCAGGTGAATGCTGAAAATAATTAATTTAAACATTCAATTACTGCAAGTGTTTGGTCTCATGCTCTTGTACATTTTGCTAAATTTATTAAACTTAAAGTAAAACTCCATTTTTTGTCGAAGTGATCATTCCTCCACCCGCCAACTGGCCCCCGGATTCCGTGTCTGGATCTCTAGCAGTTCCCAAGAGATCATCTTGGTAACTATTAGTTCTCTTCAGAACTTTGAATGAAATGTTTCAGTGCAAACATATCAATAAAACGGAATGGATACTGGTTGTGTAATCAGCTTAATCGCTATATTTTTTACAACACACTTGACTCAATCAAAGTTCTCCAGAGAGTGGAACCCCAGATAAATGACACTTGGGTGTATATATATATATATATATATATATATATATACATATATATATATATATATATATATATATATATATATATATATATATATATATATATAAATATATATATATATATATATATATATATATATATATAGACTTCTGCCTTACACCACTGGGGTCATGAGTTCAATTCCCAACCATGGCCTTATCTGTGAGGAGTTTGTATGTTCTCCCTGTGTTTTCCTGGGTTTCCTCCGGGTGCTCTGGTTTTCTCCCACACTCCAAAAACATACAGGTAGGTTAATTTGCTGCTAACAAATTGACCCTAGTATGTGTGTCTGTCTGTGTGTGTGTGTGTGTGTGTTAGGGAATTTAGACTGTAAGCTCCAATGAGGCAGGGACTGATGTGAGTGAGTTCTCTGTACAGCGCTGTGGAATCAGTGGCGCTATATAAATAAATGGTGATGACGATGATGATTATATAGATATATATTTATATATATAGATATAGATAGATAGATAAATAGATACACACACACACATACACACATTGGTAGTGGGAGGTGGGGTGTTCAGCAGCAAGGTGGGATAGGGTGGTAGGGGCGGAAACCGGTGTATTAGCCTAGGGCGGCTGGAACCCTTAATCAGCCACTGGTGGCAGGATTGGCTCTATGTGGACAATATCAGAGGCACATGTGTTGTTGAAGAGTAAAATGCCTTCAAAACATTTCAATCTGATCCATGTTATCAGATAATGTAGGTAAATGTATACAAATACATCCATTATTTTCTAGTGAATTGGCATCTATTGTATTTTACATACGGTAGATGCCATAACAAGCATGACAACTTATGTGACTGCAGAGATACACACTGGTGTTGTACATGACCACATAGTACATAGAACAAGCCAACACAACAGCTTACTAAAGGGCATTGTTCATAATGCTGGGGATTGTCATCTCTGGCATGTTAAACTCTTTGATGTGTTGTGAGGGTGAAACAACAATATGTTTGCTCCTCTCCGGCTGTCAGTGTGTCAGTATAAAAGTAGTTCCTTACCAGTGGCGGCAAACAATAAGTGAGGGTAAGGTAGAGGTGGAGAGGTGAGGAGAAGTAGCAGATCTTACATCCGTTTTGCAATACATTGATGTCTGGTTTTAGGGGAGGGATGCTTAAGTGTCACCTAATATACAGGATGTGCTTTTGCTATGGCCAGGTACAAGGAGGAAAGGAGTAGTTTTTTTGTGTAATTATATTCTAACAGACTGTTTAAAAACTTTATTTATTTTTATTCTATAGGTTTTTCTTCCATTTGATAGGCCCCAGTGAGGTAAGAGTGTGACAGTTATGATAGAGTCTGATAGATCTCCCACACTTAGTAATATTACTAAGCACCATATTTACAATACATGCCAATTCATACATTGCAAAAGTGTATGGCCCCCTTTGCAACCCCTCCTGCCTGCGTGTGCTGGGTACTTACATATGTGTATGGCTACAAAGCATACACCCGAACAGTCCAGATATTGGGGTGTTCAAAAAGGGAGTGTGTGTACCTAAGGGTGTGACCTACATAAATAAATGTGTGATCAATGTCTTGGCTAATTTTGACTCAAATTTTATTTTACTTGGAATTCTGACAGGTATTTACAAAGTTCAAATCTTTTCATGGTCAGGAGGCCAGTCTGACGTCGGACTTGTTGTGAGCTCTGTCTGTCTGTAACCCATGAACTGATTGGGGCTGATTCATTAAGGGACATAAACTGCAATTTTGTGTGTATAATCCGCACAATTACTTCTCTCATGCTCAGAACTGGACCATACGCCACAAAACGCAGTCCAGGTTCAATTCATCTTCTCCTTTCCTTTTGCCACATGATTCCACTCCTTCCCCTATACCACATGTTTCCACTCCTTCCCCTATGCCACATGTTTCCAATCCTTCCCCTATGCCACATGATTCCACTTCTTTCCCTATGCCACATGTTTCCACTCCTTCCCCTATGCCACATGATTCCACTCCTTCCCCTATGCCACATGTTTCCACTCCTTCCCCTATGCCACATGATTCCACTCCTTCCCCTATGCCACATGTTTCCACTCCTTCCCCTATGCCACATGTTTCCACTCCTTCCCCTATGCCACATGATTCCACTTCTTTCCCTATGCCACATGTTTCCACTCCTTCCCCTATGCCACATGTTTCCACTCCTTCCCCTATGCCACATGATTCCACTTCTTTCCCTATGCCACATGTTTCCACTCCTTCCCCTATGCCACATGTTTCCACTCCTTCCCCTATGCCACATGATTCCACTCCTTCCCCTATGCCACATGATTCCACTCTTTCCCCTATGCTACATGATTCCACACCTACCCCTATGCAATATGCTTTCACTCCTTCGGATATACCATCTGATTCCATTTCTTCCCCTATGCGACATGTTTTCATTCCCTCCCCTATGCGACATGTTTTCACGCCTTCCAATATGCCACATGATTCCACTCCTTCCTCTATGCCACATGTTTCCACTCCTTCCCCCATGCCACATGATTCCACTCCTTCCCATATGCCACATGATTTCAATCCTTCCCCTATGCCACATGTTTCCACTCCTTCCCCTATGCCACATGATTCCACTCCTTTCGATTTTCCCCATGATTCCACTCCTTCCCCCATGCCACATGATTCCACTCCTTCCGATATGCCACATGATTCCACTCCTTCCCCTATGAAACGATTCCAATCCTTCCGATATGCCCCTTGATTCCCCTTCATCCCCAATGACACATGTTTCCACTTCTTCCCCTATGCAACATGATTCCACTCCTTCCCCTATGAAATGATTCCAATCCTTCTGATATGCCACATGATTCCATTTCTTCCCATATATACATATACATATATATAAGTGTCATCTGTTAATAATATAGGGCCTGATTCATTAAGGATCTTAACTTGAGAAACTTTTTATTTCAGTCTCCTGGACAAAACCATGTTACAATGCAAGGGGTTCAAATGAGTATTCTGTTTTACACATAAGTTAAATACTGTCTGTTTTTTCATGTAGCACACAATTACTTGATAGCTTATTTGTACACTGAAATTTAAAGTTGATATGTGTGTGCTACATGAAAAAACAGTCAGTATTTAACTTATGTGCAAAACAGAATACTCATTTGAACCCCTTGCATTGTAACATGGTTTTGTCCAGGAGACTGAAATAAAAAGTTTCTCAAGTTAAGGTCCTTAATGAATCAGGCCCACAGTCATTAGTGACCAAACATTTAAAAAACCCAAAATGTATATTTTAAAAAGTCAAAAAAAAACATGCTTTGGGATGTTTTGAATGTCTTATGTACATTTTTACAGTTTCTTTTGATTGCAAATACATGTTTTAGCATGCATACGGGATCGTCATCACTATCACTCGGCACTTACACCTGCCCTGTAGCTGGTGCAAGTGATACGGCAGGAAGACACGTACTTTAGAGATGTCCAAACCTTGAATCGGACGCTACTGCATGCACTCGGGCTTGGCGCGACCTTGCTGTACATTGACTATGTGTATACCCCCCCCCCTATCCCCTCCTGTTCTGCACCTGAAATGGTAGGCAGTCATAAGTGTCTTTTACTTTTGAAGATGAACTGGATGTTGCTGTGTTCACTGTCATGCCCAGAACTAGACCGTGTGCAGAACGATTTTATGCAAAATACAGCACGTACCTGCATATACGTGCCTTAATGAATCAGGCCCACACTGTGCATCTAAAGCATAGCTATAACTGCAAGCCACCACCTTTGTGTGCCTAAATCCCAATTTGAAGTGCAAACAAATATCAATACAAATATTTAAAATGTTGTGCTTCATTAGTCACTAATTATTTACAGCTGCTATACATATATTAATTTCACAAGTGTATTACAACACAATATAATTATAGAAATAAACACACAGGTTATGTTCTAAGACAAATATTATAATTCCAGATTGGACATATTCTATAATATTTGAGTTACCATTTTCAGGCCACGATTGATCATTCAGAAAAATAAATGGTGTGTGCTTTTTACGATAAGCTTTTCTTTTTTTTATGCATAAGCATACTTAAATTTGGCATCAAATATAACTTTGCATATTCCTTTAAGTTCTAAAACATGGTCTCTTGGTAGAAAAATCGAAATAACTTAAATAGCTTTCAGATACCTTTGAAGCATTATGTAGACACAAGACTGTCATCATATTGAAATTATGTGAGTTTAATGGCATCCTTATGCCATCAACATGAAACCTGCAGATTAAAAATACTGTCTTCTGAATTTGCAGCCAACACAGGTCTGATGTGTTACAGTTGTGCTTAAATTCCATTTGCTTAACATGTGTATTATTTAAATGGTTAATTATTAGCATTCTGATGCTATGTGATCGTTATCAAGAATTTCCTGGGGTCTAACTGTAATATTGGTTTTCTGTATATTAAGCTGTCAAGCTTCAAAATTCATTCTATTCTAATAATTCTACTATACATATTAAGGGGGGAAAAAGCATCCCCTAGGTAACGTTCTTTAATCTCATCTCATAGAACAAAATAGTTTAAAAATCTTTGTATTCCTTCTATTCTCTATTAACATGTTTGAGTGATGGATAAAAGACTGAGCTAAAAATAATGTACAGCTGCCTTAGTCCATGGACTGGGTCACGGTTTTAAATGATTCCATTATAGAGAAGTTATACTACAGGCTCCTTTGCTTCTGGCTAAAGTTATATGGAAACAGTTTATATTTAATACTAATATGGGCATTGCACTCAATGACTTAACACCTTCAGGCACAGAAAGTCTTGCAAAAAAAATAGTTTATGGCAAATATATAGATTCACTTTCTGTTTATAATTTAATGTTGACCCTACAAGTACAGTATATATTTTACATTTTGATATAATTTATCACAATGAGTAAAATCTTGCCTCCATATATTTGTGAGTTAATTGTTCGTGTCTATATATATAATATTTTTCAAATACTATTAGGAGTAGTCATATGTTATTACCGTTGGTTTGTAAGACGCCACAGGGCTCTGCAGAGCTAGATGGTGGGGGATACAGGACATACATAAAACAGGGGCATACAAGGTAGACAATATAAGTACAGACATGAAAACAAAGGGTAGGCAGGGTGTATAGTATATTCGCAGGTAATGATGTAACACTGAAACAGGATATAAGCAGAGGATAAGCTCCAATGGGGCAGGGACTGATGTGAGTTCTTTGTACATCGCTGCAGAATCAGTGGTGCTATATAAATAGCTGATGAGGAGGGGGATTGATTTTTCCTAGAATGGTTCATGACAGATGATAATTATTCCATACGAGCCAAAGATCCTACAAAACAATGGTGATTCAAGCTGACAATAGGGATTTCATGTTTCAATCAGTTTTAATAATACTATGGTGGACGATCCCAGATATTGGATGCTACATTGAAAATTAATTGGTATCAGTCTTTTATCAATGTGCTAGATTATGTCACTTGCACATACATCCTTCATGTAATTGGTATTAATACAATGCTTTTCTTCTTCTGAGTCCATTTGATGGTGTCATAGGAAGAGAACACTGGACTGGTGTGGGCTTATCGTTCTCAGACAATGTGCTGTATGAACTATAGTGTTATTTATTGCCCTGGCAAGTCATTTTATATCTAATAATTTCTGTTACTCCTTTTGGCATTTTTCCCCTTTATCACTCTGTTATCTAATATCTTGCTTTATTTACACTCGTCCACAACATATACCACAATAAGCACTACCCTTTTCTCCTGTCTACCAATTTATCCACTGCAAGCACCTCAAATCAACACTACACTCTAGCCCTGGTGACAATAGTCATATACCCCCCCACATCATGCATCTCACTCCTCTTTCAATGGTGCATAAACCATCTATCTTACTACTTTCTTACACTATCTCTCTATTTCTCCTGAGCTAAAAACAATATATTTTACTTAACAATCACAGTCATTGATCATTCAATCTTGATCATGTTCTATCTAATCTTCCTCTTTTCTATCTTTCTATCTATCTATCTATCTATTTATCTATCTCATATCTATCTATCTATCTATCTTTCTGTCTATCTATCCAGTAAGATCTCACAAAACTATTCTATGTATTGTATATACTCTGTGATTTGTTATATCGACTGCTCCCCACTGAGTTTGGTGATGCCTTGAATGATGATGATTTATCTTTCTCATGTAAGGAGGAAATACATACATGGGTGCAAAATCCAAAGAGGTTGCAAATATGAAAACGTTAAGACAGGTCAATCAAACGTGAGATTTCATTCACAAAAATGTCAACTCATATGCGTCAATGCTTCAGTCAGCTAGTGACCATCCTCAGGACAGTGGTAAATGGTTTCTGTAAAGAGCCTAATAACCCTTCAAAGTGAGGAGGAAAAGAATAAATGTGCCAAAATCAAATAAATTAGTGGCTGTGGCTTGTAATAATATTAGTATAACACCTGGGTTCCAATGATATATGTAATTAGAAAGAAAAAGAAAAGCAATCAATGTAAGTGTACTAAAAGATTTCAGTAAAGTATGGACGCAACCATAAACAGCCATGAATTTCAATATAGTATGGAGGCAGCTATAAACTAATAAAGAAACAATAGTAACTAGTCAAATATAAACCAATATTACTAATAATCAAACTTTGTATATACAACACCATTGCATCATAGAATCATATGCAAATTATCAGGTTTAGCATCATATGCAGATGTATCAAGTTCAGAATCATATGTAGATGGCTCTGCAATCAACAGCCAAAAATGTAGGATATAGAAAGCTCCAATATTAAAGCAGATGATAAATCCATATCAGTAGATGCGGTACAGCGGAATGTCTCAGTGTACTAATGAAGCAGTGTATAACAAAGTCCAGAGTATCCAAAGTATTCTGAGACAGACCCAGAGTCCCTCAGAACAGCCGGCCACAACAGCACTTGAAGCAGTACAAAAGTCAATGCAAATTTTTACCACTCAAATTGGATTGAGTATAGCTGTACAACAGCAGGCCGAATTGGATGTGGAGTAACTGAACACCAGACAGATATACCACAAGATGTCAGCAAACACAATGGGCTGTATAAATGGTAATGGTACTGCTGTCACAGCTTTATCTGGACACCACCACCTCAGCCAGGAATGGGGCATTGAGTATTTAGCACACAGGCAGGTAACAGGAACACCAATGGTCAGACATAGCCAGGGAGCAGAACCAGAATCGTAGTCAGATGTAGCCAGGAATCTGAACCAGAATAATAGTCAGACGTAGCCAGGGATCCGAACCAGAATCATAGTCAGACATAGGTAGGAATCAGAAGCAGAATCATAGTCAGATGTAGCCAGGGATGAGAACCAGAATCATAGTCAGACATAGCCAGGGATCAGAACCAGAATCATAGACAGACATAGCCAGGGATCACAACCAGAATCATTGACAGAAGTAGCCAGGGATCAGAACCAGTATCGTAGTCAGACGTAGCCAGAGGTCAGAACCAGAATAATAGTCAGACGTAGCCAGGGATCAGAACCAGAACCATAGACAGATGAAGCCAGGGATCAGAAACAGACTCGTGATCAGGCGTAGCCAGGGATCAGAAGGTCTTTTGTTCTCACAAATCTAAAGTGAAACATTTTGGTCTGGATACGAAGCAGGATATATGGCACAAATCAAACACTGCACACTAGCCAGATAGCACTATCTGTACTTTGGTAGTTGCATCATATTATGGTGGTGCTTTTCAGTTGACAGGCAATGTTGTCAAGATTGATGGAAAGAAGAATGTAGCACATTTCAGACAAATCCTGGGCAAGATTCATGTTTAATATTATAAGTTATATACATATTAGTAAAACCTATGGTTCAGGTTAAAGGAAATGTGTCATGTCTTATATCATTTTAATCCCCTATTCATCAGCAGCTGTCCGGTTCATTTGGTGAAGAGATCGCACATTGCATACTCTAGTTATTGATGTTAGGGAATAAACCTTTAATATGATGCTGACTATAAAATGCTAATGGACTAGTTGTGACTGGAGTCGTGGCGGGAAGAAAGGAGCACATCCCCTGGAGAGATGACCCCACCTTTGGATTCTTTAGTTTGAACTAGCCTATGATCTGCAACCCCCTGGACCTTCCTGAAGCCTGGACCAATAGAAGCAAGCCACACCATCTGCATTGTTTTACTGTATTTCTGTTTTGCATATAAGCAGAAGCTTTCCATCTAGTTAGTGTTCAGTCATCTTGATCACAGACTTCAGACCTGAATGACTGTTCACTGGATCCATAGTGCCTGCGATAAGTAACGGCTGTACTTATTATAATTTCGCTTGAATTACTCTGCTACCTTTTGAGAATAAATATTTGTGCGTTGGAAACACAAATCGAGATTCGACAATCGTTATTGGATAGCGACAAAACGTGCATAACAATATATATATATATATATATATATATATATATATATATATTATAATGTTATATATAGTGGTTGAAGTGTGGGTCTATACAGTGTGTGTGTGTGTGTGTGTGTGTGTGTGTGTGTGTGTGTGTGTTTAAAAATTTTTTTAACTGAAAATAATGCTGTTGTTCTTTTATTATTAAGCCAGGAGTCCAATTGCTGGACCTATAATGTGTCTTATGCATTATGCATTCTTTATTGTTTGTTTTTTTGTACATTTTATAGATTTTAATCCTTGTTTTTTATGTGAAGAGGTTTCTTATGCCCTTTAATCTACATAAGTAATCTTGTAATGTTTATAAGAGAACACAAAAGATAATAGGTTCCTATTTTTCGTGTTTATTAATGACTTTTTATTGCACATTATGTTACGCATTTTATATATTTTATTCTTTGGTTTCTATGTGCAGAGGTTTCAAATTCCTCTTAATGTACATGCATGCCCCTGTATTGTTTATATTAAAATACAAAAGGCAATAGGCTCCATGCTTAAGAAATCATGATCTATTCTTAGTTGTACTTTGAAAAGGAAGGCACTGCTGTGATTGTGTCTCCTTGTGGGTTTGTTTTGGACAGCAGCTACAGCAGTGATCAGCTAGACAATTAGTGGTGGCGGATTGTTATTTGGTCCAATCAAAGCGGAGCTTGGACACTCCTCCTAATGTTGATGGGTAGTTTGAGTGTGCTTACTGTATATAGACAGCTGTCAGCTGTCTTCCTTTGTGCATACGCTGTGTTTGATTATCTAAATATTTAAATATACAAATACATTCAGTATTTAATTCCCTTCTTGTGTCAAGAAAGGTTTGCAACTTAGATCGAGCTATAGCAATTAAAACTGATGGCAAACGCATTTCACATGTACTCACTCAACTTCTTTGTGATTTTATCCATTAATATGTGTAATTATTTTAGTTTTTCAGAGTAATTCTGGTTAAAGAGAGGTAAAAAAAACTACTATTCCAAAATTAATTTCTTTTGGGCTTTAGAGATGTCATTCATTGAATAATATAACCTGATTGGTTAATGGGCAGCACGGTGGCTTAGTGGTTAGCACTTCTGCCTCACAGCACTGGGGTCATGAGTTCAATTCCCAACCATGGCCTTATCTGTATGGAGTTAGTATGTTCTCCCCATATTTGCGTGGGTTTCCTCCGGGTGCTCCGTTCTCCTCCCACACTTCAAAAACATACAAGTAGGTTAATTGGCTGCTATCAAATTGACCCTAGTGTCTATCTGTGTGTACGTTAGGGAATTTAGACTGTAAGCTTCAATGGGGCAGGGACTGATGTGAATGAGTTCTCTGTACAGCGCTGCAGAATTAGTGGTGCTATATAAATAGATGATGATGATGATTGTTATCTACCCATTGGTGTTTATGATTAGTTAATGCTCAGATATAGTATACTATATAATCATGCTTGACGTTCAATTCCACATTTTGATGTGGTCAACAGCAGGGTAACAGATAAAGTATGAATTTTCCTTCAGTTTCCTGATACGTATGTATATATATATATATATATATATATATATATGTATATATATATATACGTATATATATGTACATATATATATATATCTATATATATATATATAGATATATATATATATCTATATATATACGTATATATATAGATATATATATATATATATATATATATATATATATATATATATATACATACACGTGTGTGTGTATATATATATATATATATATATATATATATATATATATGGACTGGTATATGCCACTTCCTACTGCTTTCAGTATAAAAGTACGTTCCATTGCATTTTCCATACTGGCGATTAAAAATTTCCACTTTGACAACTACAGAGAGAGAGACAGAGAGAGAGAGAAAGAGAAAGAGAGAATTATATGATATTATATTATGTTGATGGGCAAGGATATGCAGAAAAAGATGGATGCAGAGATCTCAATTTTCATCAGTTAAAATAAAATCTTTTTCTGCAACAAGATCACATTTTTGGTGCGTAAGTCTGTGTGCACAGTGTGTACAAGCAGACACAAAAGACAGAGCATAAAATAAAGAAAAAAGGCTTCTGCTGTTCTAACATTTGTATTTTCTCCGGTGAATTTTCAAAATTTTGCAGAAAGGAAAATAATTGTTTTTGACATTATTTGACTTGCTTGATTCTTCCAGCCTGTAATTAGAGCCCTTAAGCTGTATTATTCTCCCCGCACAAAGCCTGCATGTGTGGGAACTGGATGGTTAATTGCAAACACATTTTGACAGGATATCCCTAAATTCACACCAGGATACAGCTGACTAGTTTTATGATGTACTCTGAGGACCAGCAAGGAGTAAATATAGAGAATATATGGAACATCATTCATATGTTATGTGCTAGGCTGACAATAAACTGTTTTTAGCCAAATATGCTGATAAATATCAACTACTGCAATAATTATTTAGAAGATATGTTGAAAAAAAAAAATGTTAAAACTTAATAGTTCCTGTTAAAATTTGAACACTGCAGGATTTGAGGGAGCCTGAGGGCAAAGTGTTTAAATTTTAAAATGTAAACAGAAATCTATTTTCTAGCAATAAAATAGAATAGAGTTCTATGTGCTTAAAAAAAATAAACAATGAATCCGTTTCAAACTATTTGTAGAAATAACATAAAGGGGGATATAAATGCAAAATATGCTATTTATTGATAGATACATTATATTATTATTCAGTTATGTTTAAAAGGCAATGGCAGTTTTATACAATGGGGGGGCTCTCCCCACTGTTTTCTCTGCATGGATGGCATCCCAGATACAAACGGTGCTTCATAAAGAAAGATCAGTATTTGCTACATGCACCTCCCCGATGTTTTGTTGTGCCAGTTTTACCTGCTGCTTCTGCCCACTAGCATTATGACTTGTAATACTCTTGGGGTTAAATGTATCAAGCTGAGAGTTTTCCGGCGGGTTTGAAAAGTGGAGATGTTGCCTATAGCAACCAATCAGATTCTAGCTGTCATTTTGTAGAATGTAGTAAATAAATAATAGCTAGAATCTCATTGGTTTTTCAAACCCACCGGAAAACACTCAGCTTGATACATTTACCCCTTGGAGGGAAGAGACAGCTAGAAGTGGGCACTACCAATCAGTAGGATGAGCTTACACACTAAGATAGGGTCCTTCTGTGCCTGCTAAAGTAACACAGGTGTTTTAATTACTGACTGACACATTGTAACAGATCCACAGGTGGTATATTTATTTGCCTTGTCACCTGCAAAACCTGTACTGTTAGGAGACCTAAGGACTGGATTTGAGAAACACTGCACTAAAGAAGATGCTTATTTCAGTACAGTAAAAAGGAAAATATTGAATGTACATAGTATGTACAAAATAAATACTGTGCAAATCAGACCCAAATGACACCACGCGTTCTTCGACATAGGCTAATTTGTACCCATATATTCAATATGCCAATATTTCCACATGCCACCAGCCAGCTAGCCAGTAAACCCCATTGCCAAGAAGTCAATAGGCAGAGCCGTAACTTAGAATTCTAGTGCCCGGGGTGGGAAAGACAAATGCCGCCCCCCTAGAACTCAAATTTAACCAAATGAACCTAAAATATTCCCAAATTGCACCCCCCTTCAGCGTTGCGCCCTGGGCGATCGCCCCTGTCGCACCACCCTAGTTACGGCCCTGTCAATAGGGCCTCATAAGCCACCAACTAGCCAGTATGGTCATATAAGGGTTGGCAGAAAACCCAGCTGCAAGGTTCAATGTTACACCTTGGCTAAACCACGTTATGCTGCATTGAGGGCAAATTTATAAAGCGTGAACAGCCCAAGAGTTGAGAGGAGCCTCAGTCTAGTTCAACTCTAAGGCACAGAGTAAAAAGAAAATGTCTTAGAATTTATGAGCAGCCCGTAAAAACTGGTTATATTTTTCCTGCATGCAAAATTAATGCATTTTCCACTTGCATCGCAAGATGGTTTGTCCGGGGGCAAATTTGCAAGCTTGACCTGGCTTTTCTCCTAACTCTAAACAATAGAATTAGAGGCGCTGCTCCTCTATTGATGGAGGCATAAGTGGCAAAGCTATAGCAGCTCACAAATCCTGGCTTGGCCAATAGACGGGACAATTTTGAATCCATTGTTCGCCATGTGCTTACATCTCGTCACCTTGAGACATGCTCCCAAACCATATGTCACGCAGTAAGACCGTGCGCCTTCGTAGTGCTCTTGTTCTATTTAATGGTATGTACTTACACAAAAATAAGTAAGAAAACTCACATGGCCATATTATAGCTTCTGTTGCCCTAGGCCACAATGAATAAATAAACCCTTAGTAAATATGAACCAGGAATGATCATGATCACGTACCTCCATGGAGTTAACTGAATAAATATATATACACGGCTTACACCAAATAGCATGAGACATCATTTGTCATTCTTGGAATGTCTCTTGGGTTTTTAATTTTTCAACATACTGTAGATCATACAGTAGATTTACTTGAGGCTGTTTTTTTCCCTTTCTCTTTAAAGAGCAAGTGTATTAACAGTGTATTATTAAGCTAATGCAGGTGCGGGCTCTAAGTGATAGAAATTGGCGCAGTGATTTCACAAAACGCATGACATGTTGTTTTAACTTTTTGTCTCATAACAGAACCACGTCAATGTTGTGTGATGTGGATGGTTGCAAAGAATGAAACAGCTGTGAATACCAAGGTCTAGGATGAAACAAAATTATGTATTATACCTATATACTTCACATGAAATGTTATCAGCCAGGATGAGATACAATGAGGCTTTATGTGGTTCACTCGCTCTTCATATACTGTACAAAAATATACTGTATATTATTATGTAGCATCATAATAAATGCAAGGTTTTCACATAGGAACTGTAAAGTTAGCTACAAAGTAGTAATATATTTTAGTGTGTTTGCTAATATTGATACACTCCAGTGCTTACGGAGTTATACACAGTTTTTTGGGGTAGTTAGTTAAACGAAGGGGTTGGAAATTTTTCCTCCTAGCCAAAGGGTTGCAAATTTGTAGTACAATAGTCTTAATTTTATATAGTTTTAATCTAGGGCGACTGCTAGAATCTCTCCACCCATGAATTGCAATACTGAAATACATCATAAGCTTGCAACTCAAGTCTTACTTTAATGCTTATTTTATATACATATAATTTGCAAGGTGTGTTCTAAAAATCTATTGCTTTTCTGAAGATTTGGTAAATTATATTTGCTCTTAAAACTAAAGGACCCATATGTGGCAAATACTGTAAATTGACCCAATTGTTAAAGTGTAAAATGTCAGTGGAATTTCACCTTTCAACATGATAACGATCCAAAGCACGCAACCAAGTCAACCAAGGAATGGCTTCAGAAAAGGAAGATATAAGTCTTGGAGCGGCCCAGAAAGAGCCCATTCCTCAATTCCATTCAAAACCTGCAGAATGGCCTTGTGTTTCAAACTCCCATTGTCCTATAGATTGTAAGCTTGCGAGCAGGGTTCTCTTACCTCTCTGTCTGTATGTATTACCCAGTATTGTCTTATTAATGTTTGTTCCCAATTGTAAAGCCCTATGGAATTTGCTGGCGCTATATAAATAAATGTTGATGATGATGATGAAGAGGAGGACACACATTGTAGATCTCCGACGAATTTGATGGACCTTGAACTTTATTGCAGAGAAGAGTGGGATAGAATTGCAAAGCCCAAGTATGCAATGTCGTTAGATACTTATTCAAAAAGTCTCAATGCTATAATACAATCAAAAGGTGCTTCCACAAGGTGTTAGTTTATGGGGTGTGTACACTTATGCAACTGGGGTATTGCAGATTTTTTCCCTTATTTTTCATAAAATTGGACTGTTTTCACGTGAATTTTGTTGGTTGTAAAGACACATTAAAGTTGGAAAAGGGTCTGACATAATTTATCTTGATTTCAGGCATTACAGCTGCAATTTCAGTAAGAGTATTTAGACTTTTTATATCCCCTGTATTCAGAAGTGACTTGTTTTTGTTGGTAACCCAATTTCAGCAATACCCATCAGAGGGAAAACATTTCAGCAGCAATGAAATTAAACTATTTTATTTTACTGTTCTTATATGTAGCCAGTCGGCAAACAAAAGCCACGACAGCCCAAAAATGAAATATCAATAAAATGCACATTTTGTGACAGCTCTAAAATGATAACTATACATGCAACATGCATTGCTGTTGTTAAGTTGCTCACTATGAATGACAACGTGCACACCTCTTATCATACGCACAATTACATTCATCAAATAAGTGCATTACAATTTCACCTCTGCATTAAAGCCAGCTGAGAAGAAAATGGATTTTAATATTCATACGGCAATGTTAACATTTTAAATGACCACCTAAACCTCTAAATGCCGTATACAGGGGAAAATGTTGCTCATATTTCTTTCAGCGATTGGTTCTATTTTTCAACTGAATTGCTGAGCCCTTCAGACGTTCTAGTCAAAATATGACTTTAATTACAGGGATTTTTGTGCTAATTACATAACTAAGGAGAAAGGTGGAAAAAAAAGTTCTCAAATAGCTCTCTCTCTGCTCAGATTTATTGTACGTCTAAACGACTGAACAAATGACTTTCAGTTGACATCTGAGCCCACAAGTTAGCTGAAATAAAATTTTACTTAATACCTTTGCATCAATAATCTAGGCTAAGGAACATTGATTAAGATACGCTAATCAATAAAGTATTGCAGACTGGTAACTGTAACGCTGCCAGAATATTTATACAAATTCTGATGACCTTCTTGTTACAGTGTGTCAGTTTTTGAATTTCACTTTTTATATATATTCTATTTAATTTATTTGTCTAGCAAATGGAGCTTATGATAGCAACACATTAAACATTTGCAAAACACATACTGTTAAAGATAAAATATACACTATATTAGCAGGATATCTATCATGGGGTTAGTATACATTTGTGACCTATATAACTAATATATTTGCTTGTATTTTTAACCATTTTTATGTATAGGTGTTCTTGTTGTATGTTTCTGAATAATTAAGGAGCGTATTCCTGTGTTCATTGTGAAAGGATTTCCACATTGTAGTCATTGCAGGAAGTATTTATTTTTCTGTAAATGCTCAGAATAAAATATAAAATTCAACCTTAATGCTTATTGTTTCAGTCTATTTTTATAGAAACAGATAAAGGTCTAGGGCAGGCTTGGCCAAACTGTGGTTCTCCAGGTGTTGTGAAAGTACAAGTCCCAGCATGCCCTGTCAGCTATTGGCTGGCTATTAACTTGCAAAGCATGCTGGGGCTTGTAGTTTGACAACATCTGGAGAGCTACAGGTTGGCCAGGCCTGATCTAGGGTTCTATAAATAGCTAAAAGATCATCTGAAATGCTCTCTATCAATAGGTAATTTCACAGAGCCAGGAAAGTAGAGTGGCATGACATAGGCAAACTGCCTGGAAACCCCCCACACAAGCCTGGGACACTGTATAATTGAGGTGGCTGGACCCTGCCCCCGCTTTACACGGCTCTGCTTGAAAAGAAAGAGCACCTAACAGTAGTGCACGCAGCATTGCCAAGCACTGTCTAAAATTATAGCCACGTCCCCATGCATGCTTGTCACGCCCACTTGCGGCTTGTTGTGGAAACCCCCCTCTACAAATCCTGCGTTTGCCCCTACATGTCTCTGCAATAACTGTGCATTTCATTACACAAGAAACCCAATACTCATCCTAAGGACTACTTGGCCTAATCTATTTACCCAGTGTTATTGCCTTGGTAGGATACTTTTTCTAGCATCCATGGAAAAATCTGCTTCAGTACTGATGGATACGGAAGTTCAATGCAGCCTAAACAGGTACTGGTAGAAAATGACTGATTCAAAATTTGCTGTCTCCCCAGTCTGGGATCGGTATATTGCAGACTGGTTAGATGCATGATTGTGAGAAGATGGGCAAGACCCATAGTCTTGATATACACAGAAGAATTTACATTTTTTATTTGAAAATGTACAGTGCTCATAAATTATTTTAGGGAATTAGGCCGTCTCTATGTCAGAGATGATTGGCCTCAGCCGATGATTATTAACATCAACTGAAAATGTTGGCCATGAAAGATGACACGCTTTTATGTAGACAGCATTGAGGAAGATTTTCTATCATTGCACGTCAGATTGTCGTTGAGAGATGCTCAGCTCCCCGGGGATATTGGCTGCCAACAGTACCAGCACTCTTACCGCTCACTAGGCCAAGCTGGGATCAATCTGCTTATGTGTGAGCCGGCTTGCTAGCTCAACGAATATTCCAACTTCACATTCAACCCAAAGAAAATAATAAAGATGTATAAAACAAGTACAATAATTAAATAAAACAAACTTTATTTAAACAAAAAAAAACAAATTTATAATTATTTAATTTTATTTAAATTTAATTATACTCGGCGCACATGCTAAATTTAATTATAATCGGAGCACATGCTATCTCCATCCTAAGATGCGGCAGTGCTTGTCCTTGGTCCTTGCACGGAGAAGCTTCACCGTGAAGGTTACCACCGGCGAAACCTGGCAGCACCCGGCGAATGCTTTCGCCACCAATGGGGGCTTTGTTAAATAGGTTGAAGCCTTAAATCAAGCAGAAATTCCCATTAATAAATAGATCCCTTATAGTAAAGTAAGCTAGTCTACAAAACAGCAGGTATAGCAACAATATTTTATTTATGGATTCCGCATTTTAAACTTGGTGGACGGTAGGATATCAAGAGGGGATAGTCGAAAAGGACTACCCCTTGAAAGAGGTAAAGACATGGCTGAAAAGTTGGTGTAGGAAGGAATGCTTTGGGTTCTTTGAGAAAAGGGCTGATTTCTGTCTCATATTAGCTCTAATGTACGGATGGAAGGGAGAACACAGCTGTGTAAGGGGTATAAAATAATTAGAATTAATGTGAAACAAATCACAGAGATATGCCACATTCATATTAGATTTCAACTGTTCTGCAAAACATCTTTGCTTTTATGGTTAGAGACTATGAAACAAAAACAACAGATAATCAGGTTTTCTTTTCTGCCCACCTTGAATAAAATATAATTTTCGACTCTTTGTGACCTTGATCGAGTCCCTTTGTCTCCCTGTACCACAGACACCAATCTTTTATAAGCCTGATTGGACATGGATGTTCTTGAAAAAAAAACCTTGAGTTAATTGGTAAACACTAAAAATAAGGATTACAATAATTATTATATTCTGCTTAACTACTGTTACCAATCTAATGACCAATTTTCAAAATGATTTGAACATGTATTTGTTATGTAGTTTGCTGTGAAATTCTTGCATGTTTTTACATATATTATGTTTGTTTATATATCCTGTTATGTCAACACAATTTATAAAGGTTAAATGTTATCATTTACTTTATAAATAAAAAAAAGGTACATATGTTCACTTCTCTCTTTTCTAATTTTCAAAATTTGGATGAAAATGTCAAAATATTTGTGCAACCTCAAATGTCTAAAAATTATTTAGAGAATGTTCACTTAAAGGGGAAATACATTAACCAACAATGCAAAGGAACACTAATTATTATTAATATTATCTTTGACTTATAAGGTGCCACAAAGGGTCCGCAGCGCCGTACATTACATATACAGAAAACAGAACCAAGACACAACATGATACAAAAATATATACAAACACAGGTGACAGGGTAAAGCAAATTAGATTATATCTGGGGCAGATAGTGAAAGGGATGACAGAAATCAGCGCGAAGAAGGCCAAAGCTTAAGACAACAGGGAAGACAGGGCTAGCGAAGCAGGCCAAGAGGTACAGAGGGTGAAGGAACAGTAGAAGGAGCACACAAGGAAAGAGGGCCCTGCTCATGAGAGCCTACATCCTAAAGGGAAGTGGGAGACACAAATAGGGTGGTACTAACTGGGGGAGAGAGCGAGGACAAGGAAGTTAGGAGGGGGACTGATAGACTTGAATAAAGAAATGAGTCTTAAGGGCACGCTTGAAACCTTTGAGAGTAGATGCTAACCTGATGGAACGTGGAAGATCGTTCCACAGCAGGGGAGCAGCCCGGGCAAAGTCCTGAAGACGAGAGTGAGAGGAGGTGATCAGTGAAGTAGGAGTGTAGGTAATATATATATTGTATATTTGCAAATGTTTGAGTTTATTACTGATCATACAAGTGGAACCAAAATTCTAAAGTGATAGGACCCTTACTACAGCCTACAATTTCAGGGGCAGAACAGGGAGGACAATGGGCATATGTCCATCTACAGGTCCGGTGTAAGTTCCTATAAGTAGTGATGATGGCTGTGCATGCATGCTGCAACATATGTTTACAATAAGGAGCAACTGTATAAATTTAGTTTATGTACAGTAGACAACTGTTCATTTTAATTTTTTTAATGTTTTGTCATAAATGACTATATTATTAACAGTTGACATTAATAGATTTTTCTTTTGATGTGCGTTCTTTTGGGACTTGCAATTCCACGTATGTATTGGACGTGTACTGCACTGTCCTATCTGTTAGAGCAGAGCGTACCTTGACCCATATTCAATAACAGATCCATCTTCAGATCCGCTTCTTGCTGAATACGGATGTGCATGTACCTGATGAAGGGGAGTTTTTAGAAAAATGCACATTACATTGATAATGAATCAGGTCCACCGTGTGTGGATAAATTGGATAGATCCAACACTTGCAATTAGTACATCGTCTGCACACAACATTAGAACTATATGGGCCAGTTTGGACAAAATTAATTTCATCTGAAAAGCTGCATATATGGGTAACCAAATTACTTTTGGTTTAATGATGGCTGCAAATTTATCTGACTTTAGATTATTTATCATGGGAATATTTTATACTGTGCACCAAACTTGTTGTATATAAGCCTATTGTTTCACATCCAGAGGGTTTTTGCCCCTTCATGACAAAACCAATTCTTAAGCTTGTAACAGACTGTCCCAAATGTGAATCCACTATTCTGCTAGCAATTAGCACTGGCTAGAGCTGAAGCTGGACTCTAATGAGAACCAAATTTTGCCCAGGATTTGATACACTTCATCATGGGGAACCAGCACAGTGTAGGCTCCAGAACTATCCGCAATAGGCAGCAGCTGACTATACAGAAAGACAAGATAGAAATTATTTACAAATGGTATCCTCTGACTGTCCAAAAACATACTGGTAGGTCAATTGGCTGCTGACAAAATGGGTGTGCGATAATAATAGTCTAAGTGAGTTTAAATAGAGATAAAAGGGTTATCATGCATGAATAAGATTAACAGAGGATTTTGAGAAGCAATAATGGGATTATGAAACAGAGACCAAAAGAAGGGCACTCTATTGAAAGGTGAGCTCCGAAAGTTAAATTAGTGGCACGTTCAATAAAAAATTATATATTAATCATTCATCTATAAATATTTCCATTACAAACATACTGGTACATAATGGACATGTATGAAAACATTTTGGGTTTTAAAAGTAGTGAAACATTTTTCATCAGTCTTTGGTGACTGATCTCCTTTCACTTCCCTAGTTGTTTTTCTCAGTCCCTCTCTAACATTCCTAACATCAAGTGCTCAAATCAAACATAAAATCATATGTTACAACAGTAATAGTAGTCTGTTGCATTTATCTCACATCCCAAAAAATATTAGTACTTGTGTGAGAATTTTTCCCACAGAAAGCTACAGTATGAACCAAACTAAAATACATCTCCTAGCAATTTGCGACATTTAATTGACAAAAACATGGTATAAATTAAATGACAGATGACATTCATCTACGCAAATCAAATTACATTTTAAAACATCTAATAATAATTGTTTTATTATATACAGACAGATGAAAATGTGCCAACATAAATAATATAAATAATTTAATGAAATCTTTGCAAAATAACATTGCTGCGTACAATGTGTAGATTCATTTCTGAATCAATTTAACCAAACAAAATGTGCAGCTGCATTCACAGAAAGGAAAATGTTTTCATGTATATTAACACAACAATTTAGTAAACAATATATGGAAGTGAGGAACGATAATTAGATATATTGATAAAAGTATTTTTTTTGTAGCTGGGAATAGGATTTCAAGGTCATATCCTTTATTGAACTTTTTGTTTCAAATAATCCCCAACCCACCATATTCCCTCCTTACACAGCAGATAACTATTGGAATTTGGGCTTAGGCCACCACTGCAATTAACTTTCAATGACCCAGATAAATGTTAGTGGTGGGGCTTTGAATGTCTGCAGCCAGAAGCTGCTAGATAGCACAGAAGAGGCAGAGAGTCTGCTGGGGCTTAAAAGGGATTCAGGACCTCCACTTGATTTCACCAGAGACCTTAATAGTACAGAGGAAGGGAAGCCCAAGGATGAGACTCCTCAATTCAGGTAAGAAGGACTGTGTTGTTGTGTGCAGGGGCAGATATATTGTGAGATGAATTAAAATTCATAAACATGTAGCCTGTCAGTTCACTAGGAAGCAGTGTGTCATGAATATGTCAGGCCTCATAATCAGACAATACCTCAATGATGTCACTGGTTCCCTGCAAGTTGATAGGCTGCATACTGCTTCATCCCACAAAATAGATTTTACCACTGTGTAGATGCCAAGTGCACTTTAAAAAAATTGGGCTGGGTCACTGGGCCACCTGCATTTTTGTTTTAAAAAAATGTTGTTAATAGGCTACTGAGTAAAGTCATGCCCGGGCTAACATATGCCAGCCCTCCCCTGTACCAGGGTCATCTTTCCCATTGCGCACAATGGGCAGGTGCCCGGGGGCCCTGCAGCCGAGGGGGGCCCGTCGGAGGCAGCAAAAAATTAAAAAACCTGAAAAAAAAGAAGAAAATACTTACCTTGCGGTCAGCTGGCAATCCGGCTCCCTCCATGGTCTCTTCCTCCGTCGCGCTCGCAGTGCATGTCGGGTGTGACGTCATCCTCCGCCCGACATCCTCCGCAGGGCCCATATATATAATCATTTTTTAATTTTTTTTGTATATATAGGGGCCCCGGAGCACTGCTGTGCCTGGGGGCCCAAGATGTTCTTAAGAGGGCCCTGCCCTGTACATATTGCACCTAACCCCATGGGATAGTTTACCAAACAGTTTTGGCTGGAAACACACTGTCAAAGTCAAATAATTGTATGAAGTTGTTTTAAATTAATAAATATCGAGTTTAAGAGTTTCCGTGCGATTGCGATTAGTACTCTACGGCATACCAGGGTTAATAACGCTATTGCATAGGTAAACAAAGCACATACACTTACATTCACACCTACACTTGTAAATAGTTCACTAAGAGATTTATTACACAAAGTTAAACCTAAAGATATTTATGGTTCAGGTCCTAAGAAATGTATTGTGTTTGGTCTTATATTAATCCACATTTCACCAGCAGGAATCCGGTATCATCAGAGAAGCGATCGCACATTACGGTCTCTAGTTATGATTATTTTAAAATTAATTCTCAAAGATACTTTGTTAATGGATTAGTTTAAACTGGATTTTGGTGGTTCCTTGGGGCAAGGTACTTACACAGCTGTTGGAGTGAGTTGCCCCCAACTTTTGAAAAGCATCATTTGAACTGAGCTATGACCTGCATTCTACTGGACCATCATAAACCCTAAACCAATGAAGAACTCTCTTAGTGCTATCTTTGTGTACATTGTGACATCATCACTGTTATCTTTCAATGCAAACTGTGTATAAACAGGCCACTGGACCCAGTAGCTCTCTCTTTCTCTCACCAAGCAGACTTCGGGATTGAAGAGGATTGAAGAGCTGTTACTGGATCCAGTGTGCAGCGTAATCTATCGGTTATACTTTCTTGTATTTTGTTATACTTTGTTATAGTTTGCCATTAAATCTCTTTCTGCGTTGTAAGCACATTCATCCCATCGGACAATCTTTATTGGTAATGATAGAAACGGACATTACATCACTTAGATATACTTTAATGAGCTGTGATGAGCAGCTATGAACCCTGTTTGAAATGACAAAACCGTGCAATGTTGCCTCTTATTAAACTGTATATATGTTGCTGAAACTTGGCTGTGAGGTTCAAAAAAATAATTCAAATAACAAAATGAATAAATATTGATGCATGACAGATTTAACTTTAAGCAGATGCATAGTCGTTGGAAACGCTTACTGGCTTGAGAACTGGTGTTGACCTAAGAGTTCATAAATATCAAAAACTAAGAGGATATAAAATAGATATGTTTTAATCTCTTTAGATTCACGAAGGATATATGTTTTCTTAGTGTATCAATTTGGCACATGAATACGTGTTTGCTAGACCTAAAACTCTTTGTATATAGGTTTATTTGTTCTTTAATTTGCTAGCACTTTTCTCTTTTCATGAATTCCGGCAAATATGATACATAATCTTTGTCCCTAGGCAGGGTCCCCCTGTCTTTTGGCCTTTTTACTAGCAAACTGACTGTGCCAATCCCTGGAGCTTATGGGAAAAAAAACTGCTTGTGCAGTCAACAGACCCAGGTTCATTTATAGCAGGCAGCTTTTGAAAAGGCTAACTCACAGAGTAGTCACGGGAGAGAGAGGATTCTCATGAAGGGGTCTCGGCTCCTGCTAGCCCCAGCTCCGTTCTGTGAGGACACTTCCAAATCTGTGAAATGTAACAGTCTTTCATTAACAACAAGTGATGAAAGCAGCTAAGGACATATAAATAATCTAATGCTTCTCCCTTATGTCTCCAAGTTCCGCTCAATCTGGTTCTGTATTAATCAGATTATTTTAGAAAATTTTATTGCACGGATTATTGGCCACAAAGAAATTAACATTAGTGGGATCCTGCAAGAGGATTGGGGTATTTATTTTTTAAATATATACTGTGTTTTCCTCACCACGGTCCCGAAAATAAACGTGAGCTACACCTGCTATATCATATAGAAATGAATACATGGGGTTCTCCGCACACATAATGAAATATAAAAGCTATGTACTGGCTACGGATAACAAGCAGTGAAATATTTACTTGTCATTCCCTCTGCCATCGATCTATTTAAAATCTAGAAACTCTGCATTGCCTTAGCTGTCTTCTCACTGCAGCTTATTACATGGAATCAAACACAGCAAGCTGCAAATTGAACTATAGTTACATACCTCTGTTATATAGACATGTTGGAGATTGAGTTTTAATATTATTGAATTTATTTGTACCCAAACTGTGATGTAAGCTAGGGTTTATTTGGTAAATAACAGCTGGTACCACGGCTTAGCAAAAAGAGTTTTTAAAATAATTTTTCTATGCAAAATAAAGGCAGGAACACAGTAACATTTCTTTCAATAAGACAAATTTCGTAAGAATGCCAAATACATTGTGTAAACTGTATGTCATTTTTCTTTTTCTTTTCTTTTTTTTATAAATAAAAGCTGGTATAGATAAAGACAACTAGAGGCATTTTGATAGTACTAAGGCAACTTGGTACATTGAGATACAGTAATTGGTCCATGAGGACTCTTGTTTACTTTGCAAGTGGGAAGAAATAAATATTTCTAGTAAACTATTTATATTTAAAACATTTAAACCTTTTGGCCTCCTCTTATCTTGCTTGCAGTAAAGTGAAATAGTTTTTTTTTTTCTCTATTAGACGTTGCACTCTATACTGGGTCCTTTTATTGATGTCAGAAAAAAAAACAGTTTTCTGAAAATGGTTAGTTCACCGCAGGCTTCCAAATTTCTGTAAAAGTCTGCCACACACTCACATCTAGAATTGGTTTAATAAAAAAGTATGCTAACAGCAATGTATCGGACAGCATATTTTTGTATTACTTGTTCACATCATCAAAAAGAAAAGCAATAGAATGTGGCATTTCCTTTAGCCATATCATTGTATTTGCTCCTAGTATGTAAAGCACAATACTACCACATAGAGACTATCACGGTAGATTCTAATACACAAAAGTGAAGATTATAGAAATTACCAAATCACTATATTCCGGGGAAAAAAATGTTGCTTCCTTTATAAATCACTTAAAAATAAACAACTTGGAATAACTATGCATTAGCCAAATAAAAAGTGGACAGAAAGCCACACACGAACCAAAACAGACTATCAGCTCACTAGGAGCCAGGAACATCACTCATATGACTGGTCCCTTGTGAATTTTCCGGCTACATTCTTGTGAAAATTGGTTCAGCCACAAGATTTCTGCCTCTACGATGTGCAGGCAATGGGTACACTTTAAATGCACTTAGATGCCGATTTTGGTCTTTCTTTTAGGAGTACAGATCTTCACCCTTCAATCTTCCTTATTGTTCCTCATTTAAATGCACGTCACATATTTTTGTGGACATACCATTTCTAAGCGTAGGCTTCCCTGCGCCTCTTGTAACTTCCAGATAGCTCATCATGATGCATAGTCTAATGAGTCTCCAAATATTCAAGGGGCATTGCTATGAAGAACCCTAAGGTTATCACTCCTGAGACTGGTAGAGTATAAGGTATTGAGGGTAAATGTTGGCAAAATAGATACATTTAGTACAGGAACAAGAAAAGAGTTCTGGACTTGCTGGGGTCATTGGTAAAGGCAAGTACAATTATAAATAATATTGCAAGTAATATTATCATCATCATCAACATTTATTTATATAGCGCCAGCAGATTTCATAACGCTTTACAATTGGGAACAACCAGTAATAAAACAATATGGGGTAATACAGAGAGGTAAGAGGGCCCTGCTCACCAGCTTACAATCTATGTGACAATGATTTGATACACAAGGGTACGTGCTACATCATATTGAATATTTTTCCAGCTAGAATGCAAAGATTACAAAGTATTTAGTGGGCTGTATGCTCAGTCTCACAACTATATTATATTATATTATTATCAAGCTAATTGACATGTCATGAAACCTGTTGCTCAGACAAAGCATTGGACATGTGCTATGCAGTGGCGCACGCAGGGGGGGTTTCTGCATCTCCAGAAACCCCCCCTCTGCTAACTAAGTGCCCACCATAGCGGCACTGTACTATACAGCAGCCGCGGCGCTGTCAAAGAAGTGTCTGCGGCGGTGCTGTATACAACGGACGCTTCTTTGACAGCACCGTGGCTGCTGTATAGTACAGTGCTGCCGAAACAGAGCTGCTGCGCTCTCTTGCGTGTTTTGTTTTTTGTTTTTTTGGTCAGGGGGGTAACCCCCCCCCCCCCCTGACAATCCTGCGTGCGCCCCTGCTATGGGCTTATAAAAATACAATGTGATGCCACAATGCTACGAATTTCCACCCTATGAGCAATATCAGACAAACTCACTGGCAAGGAAGCCGACCAAGGCATATTACACCAAACTTTCAAATGTGTTCATCTGGATACAACATTTATCATGGTCATATTATTATCAGGTACACAGCTTGTTTATTTTTGACTAATTCTTTAGATTTCAGTGATATTCTACATTCTAACTGCCTGTATTCAGTATTGCTGTTGGTTTGCCGTGCAGTAACTTACATACCACCAACCCAGTTTGATTGGAGGCTGACCAGATTCTTGTATGTTACCCAACCATGTTCTGGTAAAATATGGGATTTCCCTCAAATGCCAAACAAATTTAAAACACTTGCAAAAAGCTCAATTCCTACCGTGGTCAGAGGCATTATTTAAAAAGGACACAACATATATAATGTCTTTAAACAGATGTCAAATGCCATTTAGGTCTGGAAAAACTTGGCATTATATATTTAGGTCCATTCTATTAAAAAATATGTTAAGGATGGGGTAGGGCGATGAGGTATCACAATTTCAAATATTTAGTTTATACAGTACACTTAAATATTAATACTCAGAAAAGGATCATTCTGAGTATACCAATACCCATTTCAAAATATTAAAATTGTTGTAGATTATATAGAAGGAGTTGATGAACGGAAATGTAATGGATTTAATGATAATAAGCTCTTGTCTGGGAAAGAGGCAATCACTGCTGTGCAGAATTTAGTTCAATGGTTACACTTGAATATTTAAAACAATCAAGTCCTGTATAATTCGAAATGTACATGATGGATAAAAAAGAATTTGTTAGCTGGCCCGGCTGACTAGCACACCAACCATTTGTTCCTGTTTGCATTATATTCATAGTTAACAAAATTACCTTTGTCTGGATATTAATGCATGAAAAATATTTTTTTATTAAAGTAACATTGTAATATTACATAGAAGTCAGTGGTTATTAGCTGTTTCTTTTTCAGTAGAGCCGCTCTAACTCTTACTGGTGTGAAATCGTCATTTATATCCCGGATCTCTGCAGCTCACATCGTGCAGCCCAACAGTAAGTTTACAGCATTGTAGTAAAAAATTAACATAAACAATATTATTATAATGTACATTGTACAACAGGCTTTAATAGTAGTGTAAACATCACTATCAACAATCAGATTGCATATCTGGTGGATCTCTTCCTGGCAACAGTGTATTTATCTTTAAAAGGACTTTTTCAGCAAGATAGTAATCCATGCCACCAAGGCTAGGGACAACATGGAACCTAGATCCAAACGTGGTGCCAGGAGAATGACAGTGAAATTAGATCAGTGGCCTCCGTCGTGGTCAGACCTCTATCCAATTGAGCATCTGTAGCATGAGATGGAACAAGATATTCAGCGTAGATCTCTATCACCATCAACGTTCCAACATTATGGAATTCACTGATGTCACGAAGGTCCAGGATTCCGGTGCTGTTTTGAGATCAAGTCACTATGACGTAGCTGCATATAATAAAAACACTGCTCAGTTTACATATTTTAAGATTAGAATGTTACATGATTGTTTCACTCTGACTGTGAGTATTTTATGGTTATATCACTATTATTTATATAGCCACAATCAGATTACGCAGGGCTGTACAGAAATTATATAGTCACTCACATCAGTAACTGCCCCATTGGAGCTTACAATCTAAATTGCCCACAACACACACAGACAGGGATCCATTTTCACAGACGCTAAATAACCTACCACTATGTTTTGGAGTGTGGGAGGAAACACAGGGAGAACATACAAACTCCACACAAATAAAGCCATGGTTGGGAATCGAACTCATGACCCCAATGCTATGAGGCAGCTATGCTCACCAATGTGTCACCATGCTGCCTGGAGATGACTCCATAATTGTACCAAAATGTTTATAACCTGTGTTGCCACATTTTTTTGTCTTATTTCGTTTTGGGAAATAAGGTTTTTTTTTTCTTTTACAATTTATTCTATTTGTTTACTATTACTGTCAATTTACCTTGAGCTCTAATTGGTACTGTTCCCTTTCTTCATCATTTTCACTAGCAAGCCATTTTGCATGATGAATGTTTCATTACTAAGTACAAACATTCAGCTATCACATGGTTAATTAAGTGGAACTGAGTATATTCATTAAAATATTTGTTCCAAACAAATGTATTTAACATTCAGATACTATACGGAATAGGTGACAATTGTCTATCTCCATGGAGATCGATAATGGGATTCAGATCATTGTGTAAAGAGTGCGAGAGCAAAGCAGATAGAATGTCATTATTATTTCCCTCTTAATGATGGTCATTATGCGCAAACACTGATTGAATTCCATTTGTTACCTGTGTTTGAGCTGAGAGGAATAATTACAATTTAAGTGTCTCCATTAAAATTCATACAAGAATATGAATGCAAAAAATTATACTTGAAAATGACAAAATATACTTTCAGAATATAAATTGTATTTTCTAATCGACTTGTTAAAAGTGTTTAAAAATAGTTTTATTGTAATAAGAAATCACATCACCATTAACGGTGCATTGCTAATTTTTGAAAGATAGCACAAAAAGTACAGGATTCGGCAGAGTGAAATAAAAATACCACTATGCAGATGTTTATAATAAAAAGCGTAGCGCAAATGTGAACATACAAATGTCGTTTGCCTAGCTTTCATTATTAATAATCCAGCTTGTGTCTTTATGCTAATTTCTACTAGGTAATTATGCA
Organism: Mixophyes fleayi; assembly: GCF_038048845.1. Classification (NCBI taxonomy): domain Eukaryota; kingdom Metazoa; phylum Chordata; class Amphibia; order Anura; family Limnodynastidae; genus Mixophyes; species Mixophyes fleayi. The sequence goes on from NC_134408.1 coordinate 130,334,305, forward strand.
TGTGACCATAGTCAGAATAGCTTGCTTTACTGAAAATGTCCAATTGTTGTTTGAATCCAAGAAGAGAAGACACGTCCGACTATGATGTCTATTCCATTGGAAACCATGTACTGGTCATGTAGTCTCTGGAGTCTCATATGAAAAAGTAAAGTCTGTCTAATTTTCAATGTAACTGTCATATTTGGGGAAAACCAATATGATGCACGGTGGCTTAGTGGTTAACACTTCTTCCTCACAGCAGTGGGTCATGAGTTTGATTCCCAACCACGGCCTTAGCTGTGTGGCGTTTGTATGTTCTCCCCCTGTTTGCATTGGTTTCCTCTGGGTGCTCTGGTTTCTACTCCAACAACATATTAGTAGGTCTTTTGGTGTGTGTGATAGGGAATTTAGACTGTAAGCTCCAATGGGGCAGGGACTGATGCGAGTTCTCTGTACAGCACTGCATAATTAGTGGCGCTATGTAATATGATGAGGATGGGGACAAGTTTTGGAGCTACATTAATTTATGGGAAAATAAGCCTCAAATTTTAACTGATTGCCAGCAAACAAAATGAGAGCATTATTAGCTTAATTTTTCAGATCAGACATTGTTTTCTTTCATAGGCTTAACAAACAGGTAATTAATGACGGTGATACTCATTTTTACGATTACCACTATTCCGACAAATTTCCACTGACAGACGTGGCTATGATGTCAACCTGCAGTGCCGAACACTTCTTCAATCGGAATCACTTGCTGTCAGCATGGTGCTTTCATCGGAGATGTCCAGCGTCGGGTTGAAGGTAAGTCTGTTTATTTTCAAATTGGTTTTTAAATCATTTCGGATTTCATTTGTAGGGCTTCGCCATGTCGGAATACTGGTAATAAGTAAAGCGTACCCAACCTATTAATTATATGTTAAAATTGTTATGCAACAATATAGGCAATACGGGGAGTAAGAAGTAGGACCATGGAAATATAAGTGACTTTTTTCTGCTTGAGCGCAATCACGTTTGTCTGAGATGATAATGTGATATCACCCTGAATTTGAAAGACAAAATTATAGCTAAATCACTGTTTGACCATCAATTCATATTAAATAACTCACAAAATTAGGCTACAAAGGTGATTTGTTTCATTCAAGTATCAGTTATTAATCTTTTACTGTTAGATATTTTTGAATGCACATCCACAGAATACTCATTGTAAGGACTCTCACAGGCACCCAGCCATGCTCAATATCACATGGACAAATTTAGCTCAATTCTACCCAATTCTGAGTTCAGTGTAGCAAAAGTTATAATTTGAGAGTCACAATATATAGCGCAACTGCTGCACAAAGAAAACTTTCATTTAAAGAATGCATCTTGTTTCAGCAAATAATATATTTAGAGTCAGAATTACAAAAAGCAGAGTACTTAATGTCTGATACTTTTTTCAGAGAAGGGCACAATTATTTAGTAAAGTTGGGTATTCATATAATTGCATATCACATCCAGTTACCTGTATTTAGAATGCCATTATTGAACAGCAGTTACAAAATAAAATTGTCAAAACAACAGAACAAACAACAAAAAATTGAATATTTACATTATAAATTACTTTTATGCCTTGAACAGTCACAAAATATTTGTAAATTGATTCACAGAAATCGGAACTATATAACAATATCTCAAATTAATAAGGAAATCACTGCGAGAAATGTACTAATCTCTACTTTTTTGTGAATTAATTTGATTAACAATCCATTTCTCAAGAAAATCTTTTGATAAATCTATTCTCTTCCTGATGTCAGACAGTACTTTGTTTTTAGAGGAAAGAAAATTACTTTTTGTTCTGTAACCTTAATCGGAGCCAGGTTGGCATAACTGGCACCCTTTGCCCTAATATTTTACATTCCCTAGTTTCACCATTCCTGTTAAAGAGCAGAATACGGCGACAATCTCCCAAACTCTGATTCCTAAAAGCCCTAGCTGCCGGTAGGCACCAACATACTGAGCCTATTCTTATATCTCACCCTATTTTTAATTATTAATCAAATGTGAAATAAAGAGATAAAACAATGTAAAATAAAACAAGTAAATTAAAACACACAAAATAAAACTAAGAAATGGTAGAATATCTATTATCCGCATTGCTTTGGATTCATTGTTTTCCGGATAAGGTTCTTTTTTCCCATAATTCCATTCATAAAGTATAATAGATTACCCCTGTCAGGGGCAAACGCAGGATTTGTAGATGGGGGTTTCCACACCATGCCGCCAGTGGGCGTGACCAGCATGCATGGGGGCGTGGCTATAATTTTAGACAGTGATTGGCTGCTCTCCAACGTTTCCTATCCCCATAATATACATGGGCATTGCTGTGTACACTACTGTTAGGTGCTCTCCATTTTCCAGCAGAGCAGTGTGAAGCGGGGACAGGGTCCAGCCACCTTAATTATACAGTGCCCCAGCCTTGGAGGGGGGTTTCCAGGCACTAGACCACCCTTCAGTATGCCTGTGAAAGTACCCCTATTTTTTCCCAAGATTACCCCTGGCATTCACCTCCTATTCAAACTGCATAGAATAGCTCCTCCTAGAGGCTGGTGAGGGAAGCACTTGGTGATCATATCTTTGTGGATGACTCAGAGAAGCAGCACTTATTTATGGCTTTCTGTTGCTTCTTGATACAACAAAAACTCCCTTACATGTATAGAAAAATGTGCATTATATAAATAATCTACAATAATTTTAATGAACTAGAAAATAGAGTATTTGTTTATAAGTCATTTAAAATTAAGCTTATGGGAAAACACTAATTGCATAATATATGGATGACAGCAAGTAGTTTTGATCAGATGTTCAAAGGCCCAAATATTTATAGGTAGTCATCAGACGATCACACACATAGCACTGAAAATGACCAAACCATCCAACCGCCTCATACTAATTTGTTACTGTTGGCCTTAATCTTTAAATGCATGACTCATACAAGTTAGCCCTGGTTACAAGTGTATGATTCACGGGAACCTACAATTCCATTTAATGCTTCAGATGTGTTTGTAAAGAGGTAAGGACATTTATTGTACTCGCCTGATTCATCTGCCTGTAAGATATTGCAGACTTCAGTTGTTGCAGGGTTCTACAATGCACTAAATAAGAATCACTAGGCTCGAAATATACATAGAATCACCCCACACAGAAACAAAGGTAACCCCATACAGAAAGATAACAGTAGACTCCAAGGATTCCTGCTCTGCTCTCATAAGAGTAGAGTACAGTGGGGGGGGGGGGGGGGGGGAAAGCTCTTTTGCCAACTGCACATTTGCCCCTCATAAGAGGGCTCTGCTGTATTCAGAGCACAGAGGAGGCAGAATAAGGTGCTAAGGCCTCACCCCTAATCCTATTGTATATCAGTGTCTTTTATTAATGAATTGTTCCTGCAGTGTTTTACCATGTGTGTTTTTTAGAACATACAATGCTCAGAGATCTTTATTCCAGAAGGTACGGTAGAGCGCCTCAGGTGACATGCGGAATTGGAACAATCTCGGCAAAGCTCCCCTCATATGTCCTTGTTCTGTTTCTGTGCATGATTTGAGTGTTTTTTTGTGCAATTTGTTTTATTGAATGACTGGTGCTGTGGATTTCTTGTAGTGCTTTGGTGGGGGGGGGGGGTGGAGGGGAGAGTTGCACTTTTGTTGTGATATTTATTTTATCTGTCGCTCAATGCAGTTTTCATCCATTAATATTTCCATTCACTACAGTTTAATGGAATCCCGCTCAATGGTTAAAAATGTGATCAAAGTGCATTGTCGTTTTCAGCGCGTGCCCTGGAAAACCTCATTGTGAAGAAGTCCTTAATATCAATAATGCAGACCATTACGAACATTAGTCCAAGATGTCGAATCTACCATCTTAATTATTACATTACAATATGTTGTCATTTTCCAGCTCAGGAGAAAAGCATTTCACTGCTATTGTTTTATTTTTTTGTGGGTTTTTTTTCCCCATACAGACTCATCCTTTGTCATTCAGCCTACGACTAATGTGAAGGTTGTCTGCATGACCTTGCTTCTGTGCAAACAGACCTGGGCTATTTATCAACTTGCAGCAGCATTACACGTCCTCCTTGCTCATAACAACGACAGCCGCACATGTTACAAGTTTGTAGAAGCCGTAGAGAGGCTTGGAAAATTGCACACTGAGTGGAAACCGGGATCTAGCAAGGTCCAATCAATCACTGACAGATTACAGCTAAAGCCACTTCTATACCCATTAAAGCAGGACAAATGCAGAATTGCAACTGAACAACTTCTAGTTTTAAGCCAACAGTGGGACTTCCTAGTTATTTATCAAAGTCATTGCTGGTGAGCAGCATGCTTCACTGCCCGATTGTACTTCACAGCAGACATAGCCGAGTGAAGCCTCGACAATGAAAGAAGTGTTTATACCCTCAGCTGTGGTGCTGTCAGCCCTCTGGAATTTACTGTAAATCACATTGCTTTTATTGCAAGATTTAGTAGCTTATCCTCTGTAGGCTCTATTCACTGCAAGCTTGTTACTATTTGGATATTAGCCTCAGTCCATAAAGGGACCTGCTACACATCATCAAACAGCAGCGAAAAACCAAAGGTTTCATTTTTCAATTTTCTAAACCCTAAACTCCTCAACAGTCATTGAATTTCATTGCAGAGAGTGGAAGTCTGTTTTATTATGGTACTCAATTTCCCCAGTGGAGTTATACACTTATAGCATTACTTTTATTTTCAATGACAGGATCTGGCCATCTGTCCTGGCGGAGATTTCATAACACACTCAGTAGATTTTATGTTAAAGGAATTTCACAACATGGCATGGAGTGTGTGATAAACCTATAACACAGATATCAATGCCATATTAATAGCTATATTTAGTATTGCCTGGGAGTTAAATATAAATTATAGATTTTTTTATTTCATATTTTCGTGTGTCGGCGTATGCAATGAGCAGGTGGAAAAAGTGTTTATAAATGGGTACGAACAAGTCTTTTTGCAGTTTTATACTAAATTTATTTTGAAAATAGTAATTTAATTTATTTAGGGGCATATTTAATAAAGCACGATAGTGCTTTTAACGGGTAATTAGGGTCCCACAGTGTCCTCCGCAAATTTATTAAGGGGGCATCGCAGCAGATATCATGGATATCTGCTGCTTTGCACTCCTCTTCGTTTTTGGGAGCAGTCACCATTCAACAGAATGGTGACTGCTCCTGGCCGCAATCTAACAAGTCCCGAAAAAACATTTTTTTCGGGAACTTGTCATGTTAATGTACGCCAGCTGCAGCTGGCGTACATGAGGAAATCTAATGCTGTCAGCTCTGCTCCGGAGAGCAGAGCTGGACAGCGCATGTGTGGAGGGATCACATGATCCCTCCCTGTCACTCACAGCTCTCTCTCAGCAACTATCGTTGCAAAAACAGAGAGAGGATCTGTGTGCGCATGCGCAATTGAAGAGTAAGGAGAAGACCCGAAGACAGCGCTTCCGAAGAGGCAGGTAAGTATTATTTTTATTTTCACAGAAACAGCAGATTATCGGGACTGCTGTTTCTGTACTCCGGTTTTGATAAATTTGAGAAATGAATCAATACTTATCCGTCCGATAAGGATTGATAACCATTTCTCTATTTTAACGTTAAATGATAAATGTGCCCCTTAGTCCTTCCAAAGTGTTGCATTTTTAGGTCACGGGACTTCATTGGGTATCTTAGTTATGTCTCAACACCGGTAGATGCATCATGTGAATCAATTATTGTGTCTCAAGTCTTCAAACGATATGTGACCTGGGGCTAGATTTACTAAGCTGCAGGTTAGAAAAAGTGCAGATGTTGCCCATAGCAACCAATCAGATTCTAGCTGTCATTTATTTAGTACATTCTACAAAATGGCAGCTAGAATCTGATTGGTTGCTATAGGCAACATCTCCACTTTTTCAAACCCGCAGTTTAGTAAATATACCCCCCTAGTCTTTTAGACGTTACTATGTAATGACCTTTTTACAGCATATATGTTGGACCTGCACACATTTCTCTGGATGTAATACCACAAAGTCGCCCTGATTTTGTTGAAGGTGTGAATAAACTGCCTATATTTAATATGTATAATAAGACAAACAGCTATTAGAAACTGCAATAATAAGCATCATTGTATCAATTAATTGGCATGTTACTTTTTAATTGAGATGATTGTTAAGATGGAGAGAGAGGGGAGATAATTAAATAATGGAAAATATTGAAATATTCAGTGTGACAGTGTTGGTGTAGGTGTTAATGTGTATGTGTTAGTGTGTATGTGTGTGTGTGTGTATGTCTTTGTGCATACGTCTTTTTAAATCATCATCAAAGGAGGATGCAACGATATTAATAAACTGAAGTATGCTAACAAGTGTTTCATTTGTTAAAATGTCTAAAAACGTGAAATCTCAGCCAGACAGATAACAAGCGATGGAACCATTTATGTTATTTATCACATCAAATGTTACAAGTGATCAACACAGACGTATCCCTTTTTGCGGACTTTATATTTTTCCTAACATAGATGACAGCAAGGTATTTGGAGTGGATTTAAATATATCCAGGGTTTAACAAGGTACAGGAGGGAAACATTCTTCAAATGAAGAGAAGTATTAGAACACGAGCACATGCACTGACACTGGAGGGAAGTAGGTTCAGAGGAAGTCTGAGGAAAACTTACTTAACAGAAAGGGTAGTGGATAAGTGGAATAGGCTCCCGTCAGAGGTGGTAGGGGCTGATACAGTAAAACAATTTAAACATGCTTGGGGTAGACATAAGAATAGCCTTACAAAGGTTAAAGGACCAAATATGGTTTGAGGTTACCATAGGTTAATAAAAATAATGGGCAGACTAGATGGGCCAAGTGGTTCTTATCTGTCGTCAAATTCTAAGTTTGTAGAATACAGTAATAGTGATTTCTAAATCTGGTCTGTTTTTCCCTTGTTTGACCTGAAATTTGGAACTTTTTGTATATATGTACAGTTTCAATATTAGGGGATGATTTAACCTTCTGATAAGTAAAAAGTGGAGGTGTTGCCCATAGCAACCAATCAGATTCTACCTATCATTTATGTTGTGCATTCTAGAGAATGATTACTGGATTCTGATTGGTTGCTATGGGCAACACCCCCACTTCTCCTTTTCAGAAGGTTTGATAAATTTACCCCTTAGTGAAGCTTACACAGAATGTTAATTCAGCCACTTTAGGGCTGTAACATTCAATGCACATGTACTTCCTTGTAAAACGGGCACATTCAGGATACACATTACATCAGCATGTTTCTTAAAATAATTCAAGTAATTAGTTTTCTCACATAAGTTTCAATAGATTCTACAGCCTGTGTGTCTGCAAATGTTATAAGTAAAATATGTAGTTGTAGATTGCAATACCATATCAATGTGGCAGCCAAGCTAATGGTGAATAGGCCTTTAGGCCGGTTTCATTAAGGAAGGCAAAATGAACGTAATTTGAATTTTAAAAAAAATGCAGGTGAAACGAGTATGCGCACGTTTATAACAACAAGGAGCGAATGTAAAGATACGTGTGGTGTTGAAGGCAGGTGTCCGTCTGCTCTATCAGACAGGACACTGCAGGATTCATCCAAAACATTTGAGGAATATAAACTTACGAAAGAACGCACAGAAAAAAAACCCTATTCAATTAATGTCACCTGTTAATAATATAGTCATTAATGACAAAACAATTTTTTACCCATAAGAAACATTTATTAGGATGTAATTAATGTCTACTGTACATAAGATAACCTTTTTTTACAGTTGCTCCTGACTGCAAACACATGTGCTCAGGGGCAAACGCAGGATTTGTAGAAGGGGGTTTCCACACCATGCCGCCAGTGGGCGTGACCAGCATGCATGGGGGCGTGGCTATAAAATTAGACAGTGCTTGGCTGCTCTCCAACTCTTCCTATCCCCATAATATACATGGACAATGCTGCGTGCACTACAGGTAGGTGCACGCAGCTCTCCCTTTTCAAGCAGAGCCGTGTGAAGTGGGGGCAGGGTTTAGTCACCTCAATTATACAGTGCCACAGGCTTGGAGGGGGGTTTACAGGCACTAGGATTCCCCCCCCCCCTTCTCTTCGGTTTGCCTATGGTACTAACATGGATACTCAGCCGTCGTCACTAGTAATCAGCACTTAGATGAGACCTGTTGCTGGAGCAAGAGATAACGGCTGAAAAACAAGTGTCCAGAGCTTGAATCGGGCGCTGCTGCGTGTGCTCGAGCTCGGCACGCCCTTACAGTACATCACATATGCCCTGGCCCTTCCCCGCCCCGTTTACTCCCTGAAATCGTAAGCTAAGTGCCCTCTGCACTCGAATATGAGTTTTAAGTTGATACGTTCTGTGGCATATGGTCCGGTTCTGGGCATATGCAGAGTAATTGTGCAAAAAAATCCACAGTTACGCTCCTTAAAGAAGCAGGCCCTTAGTAAGCATCGATATCTGTGATGAATGCTTAGTCAGTAAATATTAATATGTTTTGAAGTACTAGACAGACCTCAACCACCATTGCTTGTTCTATTTTGGGCCCATTCAGAACTTGAAAGTGCGTCAGTGTCTGACAAGTTTCTCATAGAGCTCAATGGCCTTTGTGTTCACAGCCGTTCAAGATGTAAATGCAGCTGGACTCAACAGGAAGACAAGTATATGTAAAACACTATTACAGAATATCCACATATCCAGCATACTCTAGTACTTCCTGGACCTTTCTCAGGCTATGAGACTCTAGTCAGTCTCATACAGTTCATTATCCTCATCCTCTCTCTGGGGGACAGGGGCTTCCAGTCAAAGTCTAGGGGGTAAATGTATCAAGCTGCGGGTTTGAAAAAGTGTAGATGTTGCCTATAGCAGCCAATCAGATTCTAGCTATCATTTATTTAGTACATTCTACAAAATGATAGCTAGAATCTGATTGGTTGCTATAGGCAACATATTGTTATCAGCAGTAATATTAGTATTAAACATTCCCACTGGCCTTTTGTAGCACTGTGTAAATCTTTTATTTGATATTGTGACATCTTTGTAGTCTCTTGCTGGATAAACTTAAACTTGTAGCACGATTGGTTGAATTGCGTAACTTATAATATGAAAAATCCGCATTTGTATTTTTTTTTTATATAATGCATGTATTACACATCTTTTTTATATTACCACTAATATTTATTTGCTAACGGTTATAAATCAACAGCTGGTTAATAAGTTTTAGAGGAAATATCTAAGTTCTGCCTTTGTGGTAACTTTGCTTTGGTAGGTGTGAGGACATTATGCCAATAGCTCCGTGAGAAATGAAAAGGTCAAGCTAGCAAAATGTAAAAAAAATGTGATTTAGAATTTGCATTTAGCAATAATTGGAAATTTGGACCAAAACCAGAAATCTTTCACAACCCTCTAAACATTTATTTTCAGTTAATTGATATAATTAATTTAGGTTGTCATTTAAGTATGTTTTAGTGTATTTGATTTGTGACGTAGTCTAACCTTTAACTTACGCCTTACCAGATTCTGAAACAGTTCCGTGATATTTTGTGCATCGTACTACGAAGGAGAGAAATTTAAGAAAAAAAGGTGATTTTTAATGTTGGAGACATGATCTATATTGCAAGATCAGCACTTCTCAAATGCTCAGACAATTGTAAAATTTCAACTGTACTTAAACTGTACTGACTCCATTTATGTTTTTACCTATACTAAAGTGAATGAATCCTATTATATTTAGACCATATGTCACCAGTGGTTTGATGGTTACAATAACGGAACAAGTTACACAGAAACAATATAGATTCTTATAGGTATATTTACTAAACTGCAGGTTTGAAAAAGAGATGTTGCCTATAGCAACCAATCAGATTCTAGCTGTCATTTTGTAGAATGTACTAAATAAATGAGAACTAGAAGCTGATTGGTTGCTATAGGCAACATCTCCACTATTTTAAACCCACAGTACAGTAAATATACCCCTTAGTGTACCTGGTACATATGACAGAACATAAATAATATGTGTAGCTTAAATATCATATTAGCACCATAATTTATCTAATGATAGATGTAAAATTGGTCCAAATGAGCACAATGCTACACCTAGTTACACATATGAAGATGTTAACAGCAAGAGATCAATGACAATATATTTTGGATGTCTTTTGCCAAAGGCAGAACAATGCATCACCCCATAGGAAAATGTGGGTAGGGATCTGGTGATTCCGCTCCAGCTTCCTGGGTCACCGTGGTCTGCTCTCCAAAGAGTGGAGCAGGGTCGGTCCCTACTGAGCCTGTGCGGTCCGATGCAGGATGGTCAGAAGAGTTCTCTGCTCTGATCTTTGGGGGGACCTCAGGCAGGGTGCGGGATGTAAGGCTGGGAGCAGGGGGCTTCGGACCAGAAGGGCAACATGGCATTGATGGCCTCCCCTCACCTCTAGCTTATTATGTTATCATCAACAGACCTTTATCTTTCACCAAAGGTAAAGCACCATTGAAGTGCCCCAGATCCTTTTTTCTTTTATGTCCCTGAATATCTCTACATGGTTCGCAGCTCTTAGGATGAGGACAATACAACCTCTTTAGGAATAGGTTTTGGTGCTACAGGAAATTACTTGCAAGCATTCTAAGGGCAAGATAAACTGCAATACAATACCCTGTGCTCTCAAGAGGCGCACTGCGCAAAGGATTAAATGTCACATCATGACCCTAGACAGGTGCTTCTCTGCCAAAGTACTACAGGAAGGCCAAAGATGCATGCCAGTAAGAGTACAGATCTGAAATCCAGCTTATAGGTGCACAAATCATATGCTTTTCCCCCACAACACGGTAGGTGCCCTAAAAAAAGTTCCCTCTGCACCTCATTTTAATAATCTTGTTCCACAAATTGCAATTAACTTTTTGCACTGCTCTCCAAAACTAGGCACAGTGGTACATCTACTACATAGCTAACGCCTCCCATCAGCCCATGCAAACTTCTACTACTTTACAAGCTTTCCCACCTTGCTATACAAATCATGGCACACAGCACCTTGGAACAGGGTTCTGCCCTACGTCTCAGATATTTAGCATTTTGTAAATGAAGCCCTCTGAGCAACAGTGCAGCAAATATTGTGTAACCACTTACGACTGGCTGTACTCACAGGTGCAGGCTACCCATGCAGGGGTTAAGACAAAATAAAAACATAATAAATAAAGCCTAAGGAGCACTGAGTCTTTTTCTCTTATGCCTTATGCTTATGTCCCTTGACAAATGACACTGGTTACACTGCACCGGATTACTCACACAGTGTGAAGTCTCACTCTGTCTAAGCATGCCGCACTTCTCCAGGTTTGAGATCACTACATACTAGAAGGTGCTGACTTTTTATCATGCATAGCTGTAGGCTGTAAATTGACACTAGGCCTAAGGTGACGTCAATGGAGTGGGATGATGAGGAACCATCCCATCCACTCACAGGAACTCAATCTGGAGCTCCCTTTTAGATCTTTTATAAAACCCCTCTCAACAAAAACCACATCCTTTCATTGCAAACTCACAAACACTACACTGGAGATGCTACTCATTAACAGACACGTCCTATACCAGTGTTGGCTAACCTGTGACACTCCAGGTGTTGTGAAACTACAAGTCCCAGCATACCCTTCTAGCAAAATAAGCTGCTATATATTGGCAAAGCATGCCGGGGCTTGTAGTTTCATAACACCTGGAGTGTCACAGGTTAGCCCACACTGTCCTATACCTCAGTCTAAGGCTCTGTACTGCAATCAGATATGACCTTCATTTTATCCGTTGTCATTTATTAGTTGTCTAGCTTTAGACTCCAATATTAGTACCAGTACAGTTAACTCAAAAAACCTTTACATCGGTAGAATTCAGAATGTGTAGCAAAATAAGATAAAACATTTTATTGCAGTACCGTGTCAGCCAGAAAAATCTATGTGATGTTGAATACTTTTGTTTCAAAAAAGACAAAAGTATTATAGGGGGGTATTCAATTGTTTCTTTTAACGCGCTAAAACAAAAAAAAACGAGCGCTCGAAAAAAACTTCATATTATACGGTAATTTTGCGCGCGTAAACAGTTAATACGGTACTTACTCGCTGCCAGCGGGCTGAATTTCAGCGAGTAATTACCGTATTAACGGTAATATTTTTAGAGCGCTCGTTTTTTTTTGTTTTAGCGCGTTAAAAGAAACAATTGAATACCCCCCTAGGAGTGATACCTTTATTGGCTAATCAAAAGAAATTTTTATATTTGCTAGCTTTCAGAGCACAGAGGCCCCTTCATCAGGCAAGTTTACAAATGAATGTGCTCTGAAAGCTAGCAAATATTAAAAAAAAAAATTGGTTAGCCAATAAAGGTATCACTTCTATAATACTTTTGTCTTTTTTGACACAAAAGTATTCAACATCCCATCACCAGTGATCAGTGTGATTAACTAGCCACGGTTACAAAGTTGCTGCATGGACTCATCGCATTGTTCTAGTCCAGGGATCAGGGAGCTTTTTTACCTTTTACCCCAAAATATATTTAGATACGCCGACGTTATCCCCTTTACATTATTAATTATTGGAATTCAAAATTTTATTGAATCTATTTAAAATTTCTTTGAAAGCTTCACCTTCAAAACTTCAGGTTTTGGAGAAATGATGTTGCGTCATTTTTGATACGAGAGCATCAATATTGGGGCATTTTGATGTCAGAGCAATTTGGATACAGTCTTCAGCGTCCAATCGATTTCTCTGCTTTGTTTTTATGGTCATTAGAGTGGAACATCCTTGTTCGCAAAGGTAGGTTGTTGCAAAAAGGCAGCAACTTTTTGACTGCCTCCTCATGTGCAATTTTGAATGGCTTTGCAGCTGTTGACATCCAAAAATATAACAGATCTGCTTTGTTTTCAAATGCAATACGTGCTTCATTATTGCATCGAAGCTCAAGAAGTGCCTCTGCCAACCCTTGAGGCTCTTCTGATACAACAGCAATTTCACATTTAAAGGGGTTTACAATTCAACTGACAGCATGTGAATCAGTGGCATTACCCCCAGGAATTTCATTTTTACCCCATTTGGGGTAATTTGACCCTGTTCCCTGACCACTGTTCTAGTCTATCAGTGCTGAAATGAGGGAGACAGGCATATGGTAAAAGAATATGCAATTTCAATGGGAACTTTTTTTGCAAATGCAATGTGCACCCACTTTAAGGCACCACCAGTCCAATATGAGGCTTCAGAAATGGTTCATATTACAGGTCTATATTGTTGAAGTATTTAATGCAGAGGTGAAAAGGTAGATAATTTGCTCAATGACTGCTGAATAAGACACTTGACACAGCAGTAGCATATGATCAGTGTGACAATTACTGTTTGTAGCTATAGCCTGCATAGGGACTCTAATAACTTCTGTAGAAGGCACTGATTACATTAGACGACAAGTGATCTTATGGTGATAGGAGAGCACGTTAGGCATGTGAGCAAGATTTAATACAATAAAGGGTCAAATCATTATTTTAAGATAAAGGTGTCTTGCGGTAAAAATAAGAACACACATGAACAGGGTTGTAGATTGATGCAAGCACATGATTTATAATACAAAAACATGTACTTAAACAAAATTATACTATATTATTTATATTGATGGTAACTCTCCTTGTTCTACAAGCCTTAAAAATGTTATCACATCACTACATCATTTATTTTTCATTGAATTTAATACTTGGCTAAATTATCGGATAGTACCATTTTGTTATATTAAAATGTTTGTGCTTGTTCCTAAATTAAACTCAGTAATATTTTAAATAATGGCTGCTGAGCAATATTCTCACTGTTCTAAATACTTTCTTTTGCTTTTTATGACAGGACAGAACCAACATCTAGCTAATTGGTTCCAGAGCCAAAGTAATGACACAGGTAAGTGCCGAGAAAGAATGTCAACTACAGACAGATGTTTCATCCTGTTTGGAGCTCATCAGTATAGGGTGGGGGTTTTATGCTCAGCATGTGAATAGCACAGAATTTTGATGGGGGAATTCCAGTTTTGCTGTCACCAAAATGTTCATTCAATATTTCTATGTATATATTTATATATTACATAAATTCTAAAAATATAGGGAGAATGTCAGAAAAGCCCTGAATAGCAGACTATGTGCCCAATTTTGTTATATATCGCAATCTATCTCTATTTTTAAGCACACCCGCTCCTTTATTTAAAAGGAGCAGAGTGATGTGATTAAATGCAGATAGAGCAATTGATGCACCCAGTGAGAGGAACTCAATTTCTCTGATGTCACAAAGAAACACGTGCAATGTTCACATATTAGAGAAGTCTACACATTGCAATGTCCTACAAAAAAGAGTTAATGCAAATGTTTGCACAGATTTTCTTCATATTTTAAACAATATTCTTGAGGTTGGTTCGTGGCACCTGTAACCAGGGGCATAGTGTGGGCAGAGCGGATATAGCAGATGCTTGGGGCGCTGGCAGCGGGGATGGGCACTGGCAAATAGGACATTTACAATATAATTTGTCCCTACTTTGTAGGAAGATGGCAGGTAACCAAATTTTTCCGATTTGAAAAGTATTTATGCCCTATCGCCCGAAATAACCCTAGCAGTGGTATTGTCCACATGCTTCGTCCACTGAAGGCCCCCCATGTGAATTGCACAAGAATTATGGTTGTGCATGTGTTGCCGCAATACCTATTCTTTTAACAGATAACACATTAAAATCATTTACTCATTTAACAGATGCCGTATTCCTTAAATTTTTAAAGGCTTTTAAATATTTTTTTACTGTTTTTTTTTTAATTAATGTTATCTATTTTAAACTTTTTGTCAATCTGCCCTTCCAAAGTGGTGGGTTTCCCTGTACCACTTTGAGCCAATATCGATGCAGTAACTGAGTATCACTGTGCTGCCCCGGCGATATCTTTTTGATAAATTGTGGTGATAAAGGATTGTTTACATATGATACATATCACTACAAAAGGACTGTTCACGATAAATAAATCATCATATCTTTTAACTGGGTCTCTTGCTTTAAACAGCGATTAAATTCATTGACATTCTTGGCCATCTTAGTAACACTACTTTAGATAAGTGGTATCAAAATTAATCAAGAAATATTTTTTTTCAATCTAGTTATTGTGGCATGTGTTTTTTTAGTATAGTAAGATACCTTAGAATATCAATGTGAGGACTGCACATCCTAGTAGGATCTTTGAAATCACCAAAATGCAGTTTATTCAGTAGATGGTAATTCAGACATGTGGGTATACAATCACAGACAGATGAGATTCTTTGCAGGTACAGCGTTCACATGTGATAGAAGCGCAGTTTGTAGTCACCAATCCACAAACACACCGAATACAGTCATAAATACAGGTGATATCCCCTTCAATATTCCCACAGTGATAGATCTAAAAGTGGGCGTTCTAGGGGGCGGTCGCCAGATTGTGATAGGTGGGATAATGATAAGACTTAGCCCTGGGTATCCTCCACCATGGTAGAAGGTGCCCTTTCATCTTGTTCTCTCTTGTGCAGATTTAACACTCCACTTGTCTAAATTCTATAACAATTAACATAAATAGGTATGGCATACAATAACATATGTTGACCAAATGCATAGCAACAACAAATGACAATAAACTGTAAGGCAGCGAGACAAGGACAGGTCAGAGTACGCAGAAAGTCCAAAAATACCACTGCATGGTTTCACACTCAAACTTGCAGTTACATACGATATTTACTATGTATGGCAATATAAAAGTTTCCCACGTGGATTGACTCAGTTCCCCTGCACTGCTTCGGAGAAGCTACAGGGGCAGCACGAAAGCTTAGTGGTTAGCACTTCTGCCTCACAGCACTGGGGTCATGAGTTTAATTGCTGACCATGGCCTTATCTGTGAGGCATTTGTATGTTCTCCCCGTGTTTGCGTGGGTTTTCTCCGGGTGCTCCGGTATCCCCCCACACTACAAAAATACACTAGTAGGCTAATTGGCTGCTATTAAATTGACTCTAGTGTGTCTTTCTCTCTCTCTCTCTCTCTCTCTCTGTCTTTGTGTGTGTGTGTGTGTGTGTGTGTGTGTGTGTGTGTGTGTGTGTGTATATTAGGGAATTTAGACTGTAAGGTCCAATGGGGCAGGGACTGATAGTACACACATTGCTTCAATGGCACCTACAGATGTGGGCCCTTGATGCCCCAATTAAGCACAGCCCTGGTCAGCCCCAAAGATAGTGAAAATTCTGTCTCACTGCTGTGCATATACATCCTTGAAAGGTGATGGGCAAAACACATGGTCCTAGAGCCACATACGGGCCTCCCCGCCTCCTTCCTGCTTTAGTGTCAGATTTCTTGTAATAGCCTGTAACACCTGTTTAAAATGCCGGTTAGTATGTTATTACAGGTATGTGTCAATTTTTTTAATTAAATGTATTGCTTTAAATTATTGCTGAAATTAAGGGTAATGTGCAGCCCCTTTGAAGGTTAGAGAGCCGCATGACGTATCTCAGGTCGCCTATTACTGACCTGGAGTTTACATAAATGACAACTGAACTTGTTAAAAGCCCAACATTCATTACAAGAATCATAATATTATGTGAAACTGATTTTTTTTATTATTATTATTATTATTATTATTGGAATTGGAATTAGATTGAAACTACTTAAGAACACTGGGTGCAATGTTTTCTGTTTAAAGGAATATAACAATGTATAACTGAACCTATACATAGTATATATGCATTGTGATGTAGAACTCCACAATTTATTTTTATTTTTTTTAAATCATATCTCTGAAATCATAATACCATCATTTGCCAATTATAAATATTAACTTTTTTGCTATCTTCAGGGACAGAACAGTGTATTGCTGGGCCTGACAGCAAAATTTGGGTAGCCGCTCGGTGATGATTTACTCATGACCTGAGCGTTCCTCTCCGCTCTCAATAGAGTGTGGGGGGCATCCTCTGAACATATGCAGGTCGACACATGTGGTGTCCGGTCTGAGTGTGGGCCTCGGGATGAGCAGGTGTATCCATAGGAAGGGAGTGACCTACCTTATCCCCGTGCCCCAGAGTCTCTGCACCTCCTGCACTCCCCTATCGGAGGACCAAGCTGCCTTTGTGTTGGAAGTCATACAATAACTTTTTTTGTAACTTGTCTATCTGTGTGTTCAAGATTTCAGAGGAAATATTAATTCACTTACCTTACCCTATTCACTGCATTAGAAGGTGGCCACAATTACTATTAGTGCTTATTTTTGCAACAATGTTGCAGCTCTCTGCAAACGAATAAACATGAAAATTTATACTCAGTTTTGCAGAAAATATTATATGTAATTTTTAATAATAACAACAAGGCAGCAGAAAAACTAATGAAACTAATTCCAGATTCTTATCATCAAATAAAACAGAGTGGACATTTTTAAAATAAAAGATTATTTTCCTGTATATGTTTTTGGTGACATTTTTCTTACCAAAAAAAAAAATGAATATACTTTAAAAAAAATATATATATATAATATATATAAAAAATATATAAATATAACCCTTATATATAATATATATAAGAGTTAGCCTCCTTGGTAACAACATTCTCAAAAGATATAAACTGAGGGGATCAGGTTAAGTTGAACGCAATTTGCATTCAACTCAATAATACACTCTAAGCCTCCAGCTGCATACTAAGAAATTGAGAAAATGATATAAGGATAATAATGAGAAAACAGGAAAAACATATTAGCAACACCGAAATAAAAATCACAAATTCAAATGCAAGCTTAAAGTTACCATTTACAAAAGTTGGAGAACCACTAAAGTAAAATGTCATATA
Source organism: Mixophyes fleayi (assembly GCF_038048845.1). NCBI lineage: Eukaryota > Metazoa > Chordata > Amphibia > Anura > Limnodynastidae > Mixophyes > Mixophyes fleayi. Next base: position 130,352,144 of record NC_134408.1, read on the forward strand.
TAATTGAAATAAATTTCTCTGCACCAGACAGCAATTCACTGAAAAATCCAATAGTTTTACACACAGGAAAAGATAAGTGCTAATTATGGTTCATTTGACCTGATTATCCTCTCAGTCCAAAGCAATCAGGTTGAAAAGAATGTTACCTCTTGTATCTCTCTCTCATACATCTATGATTGTTGATAATCTATGTAGTGATACTTACGACGTCTCTTCCTTAAACTCTTTTGGAAACAATATTATTACCTTTAAGGTTTTTCTCTCTGAAACAAGAGGGGAAAAGAAATCAGACTACAAATTGATCATAATTCAGATTTTTCTAAATATCTGTATTCTTTAACTACATATATGAAAACCAAACAAGTGATACATTGTGAAAGACATCATGCAGAGAAATATATAATATATACTGTATGCATTGCACTGTTTTGTTGTGTTTTGTTTTGTTTTTTTGCTGTTTAAGTTTTATGCATTTTTACCTTTTTCATTTTATGAATTGCTTGAGCTTTTTTAGTTAAACTTTTTTTACATTTAAATTTATATGAGTATTTTAAGCAGAATTTTCAGAACAAAGAAGCTTACCATTTATTTTTGGTGACACAAGAGGACAAAGTGACAAAGACACAAAGACTTGACACTGCAATATGAAAGAAGGTCTGTCGGTTTCATTGGTATATAGTAAGTAGCTTTAACGACTTTAGTAATTCTTCTTTCTATAACATCTTTATTTGTGATCAATGACCTGAAATTTTTTAATGCACCAGACTCACAAATTTTTTAATATCATTTTTTTGACAATACCTACACAATTAAATACAACCTAATATACATACCTTTATTTTGCCTATTCCACAAAAATAATCCTGGGAATTTGGCCGAATAATATCAGCGTCAGTGCTGGATCTGCTAATTGCACATAAAATAGATGAATTGTATCAGTGGAGGTAATTAAAAATTCAGCTTTCTTACTGATTCACTAAAAATTAAACAAACACATTTCTTTTGATACAATTTTAGTAGCTTTGCTCTCCAAATTTGTTAATAACAGCTACTCAAGGACAAGGTCAAAGATCTTGCAACCAAAATAAACATCTGAAATGGCAGCATCATTGTAAATATGCTTCTAATTATAAGGTGCCTGGACTTTGGAATGAAGGGTGTACATCTGAGGAGAAAGTGTTGGGGACGGAGAACCTCTCTACTCAGGTTACAAATGCTTCATTTAAGAAAAATGTTCTTGAATGTGAGTTAGACAAGCCGGAGCTGGCTCGTCTACTTAACACACTTCATTAATTTTCAAGCACCACTCAATATTGCTCTATTTCTGCTCGGGCTTAATGTTTTTATACATTGGGTAGTATTTACTAAACTAGTCCTTCCGCACACGTTTATCTACGTGGCTTTAACAACTCAGCTTTGTCCCTGTTGCCGAATATCAAAAAATTATTTAAAAAATTACAAAGAATAAAAACTCCATGAAAACAATACCTTTATAAAAACGAACAACTATCAGAAAATATCCTTAAACCATATATACAAAAAAAATCTGCCCAACAACACTAGTGTATGTTTAATTGCCTAGACAACTGGAACAAAGAGTTGGGGAAAGAAATCTATGATAATATTATCACTATTCTCACGGGTACTTCTACTAGACAACATGAAATATATTATACATTTGCAAATTGAAATTAATGGAGCCTTAATTCTAATGAAGTAACATCTCACCGGAAATATAGAAATATAGAATTTGACGGCAGATTAGAATCACTTGTCTCATCTAGTTTGCCCATATTTTTTAGCCTATGGTAACCTCCAACACTATTTGATCCTTATTTCTTTGTAAGACTCTCCTTATTTCTATCCCAAGCATGTTTAAATTGCCAGTGAAGTATCCCTCAAGTAAATCATGCTTCCCAATATTCCAGGTAAAAAAAAAATCAGGACAAAGTTGTCCAATCTTTCATTATGCCCAGGCTATATGTCAATCTGTACAATTTATGCCCTCATTTATACAGGCCACCCCAAAATTGCTTAACTACTGTCATGGCCAAAAGTTTTGAGAATGACACAAGTATTGGTTTTCACAAAGTTTGCTGCTTCAGTGTTTTTAGACCTTTTTGTCAGATGTTGCTGTGGTATACTGAAGTAAAATTACAAGCATTTTATAAGTGTCAAAGTCTTTTATTGACAATTACATTAAGTTTATGCCAAGAGTCAATATTTGCAGTGTTGACCCTTCTTTTTGAAGATCTCTGCAAGTCGCCCTGGCATGCTGTCAATCAACTTCTGGGCCACGTACTGACTGACGGCCGCCCATTCTTGCCTAATCAATGCTTGGAGTTTGTAAGAATTTGTGGGTTTTTGTTTGTCCACCCGCCTCTTGAGGATTGATCACAAGTTCTTAATGGGATTAATGTCTGGGGAGTTTCCTGGCCATGGACCCAAAAGTTCGATGTTTTGATCCCCGAGCCACTTAGTTATCACTTTTGCCTTATGGCAAGGTGCTCCATCATGCTGGAAAAGGCATTGTTAGTCACCAAACTGTTCTTGGATGGTTGGGGGAAGTTGCTCTTGGAGGATGTTTTGGTACCATTCTTTATTCATGGCTGTGATCTTTGACAAAATTGAGAGTGAGACCACTCCCTTGGCTGAGAAGCAACCCCACACATGAATGGTCTCAGGATGGTTTACTGTTGGCATGACAAAGGACTGATGGTAGCGCTTACCTTGCCTTCTCCAGACAAGCATTTTTACAGATGCCCCAAACAGTCTGAAAGGGGATTCATCAGACAAAATGACTTTACCCCAGTCCTCAGCAGTCCAATTCCTGTACCTATTGCAGAATATCAGTCTGTCCCTCATGTTTCTCTTGGAGAGAAGTGGCTTCTTGCTGGCCTTCTTGACACCAGGCCATCCTCCAAAAGTCTTCGCCTCACTGTGCGTGCAGATGCACTCATTCCTGCCTGCTGCCATTCCTGAGCAAGCTCTGCACTGGTGGTGCCCGATTCCGCAGCTGAATAAAATTTAGGAGACGGTCCTGGTGCTTGCTGGACGTTCTTGGGCGCCCTGAAGCCTTCTTCAAAACTATTGAACCTCTCTCCTTGAAGTTCTAGAAGATCAGATAAATGGTTGATTTATGTGCACTCTTACTAGCAGCAATATCCTTGCCTGTGAAGCCCTTTTTTTTTTGCAAAGCAATGATGACTGCATGTGTTTCCTTGCTTAACAGAGAAAGAACAATGATTTCAAGCACCACCCTCCTTTTAAAGCTTCCAGTCTGTTATTCTAACTCAATCAGCATGACAGATTGTCCTCATCAACACCTTGTCCTCATCAACACTCTCACCTGCGTTAACGAGAGAATCAGTGACCTGATGTCAGCTGGTCTTTTTGTGGCAGGGCTGAAATGCAGTGGAAGTGTTGTTTTTGGGATAAAGTTCATTGTCATGGCAAAGAGGGACTTTGAAATTAATTGCAGTTCATCTCATCACTCATCATGACATTCTGGAGTATATGCAAATTGCCATCATAAAAACTGAGGCAGCAGACTTTGTGAAAAAGAATATTTGTGTCATTCTCAAAACTTTTGGCCATGACGGTACACCCATTTCTGCACAAAAAAATCAGGACTGCTGTGTGAAACCGAGGAATGGTGGGGGCATGGCGTCTGAATTCGTACTGAGATACGTATTGATTGTTAAACTGTTCTTAGCTGATGCACTAGAAAAGAACGCGTTGCTGGAATGAGGTGATTGAGGTGATCCTCTTAAGTAGATCTGTTGTATCCTCACTGACTGTTATACATACCATCACCATCACTGGAACACTTTAACAAGAGACCTGTGACACAAGTGCTTTTTTTTTATTCAGTACAAATTGACCAAAAATTGAATGAGTGCAAAAGGTGCTTCTTACCTTTGACAAAACACATTTGAAGCACCCAATCGTAACAAATACTTGATGAATAAGATCTTTACATTCACAAGTACTTCAGTGATTCAAATCAATCTAATCACAGTTTTCATAACTCTAATATTTTTTGTAACTGGAAAAACTAAAACGGATACCAAGGGGCAGATTCAATTGTAAAAAAAAATTGCCACGTAGTGCCCCGGTAACGGCCGGGAGTCACTACGCAGTGACATTTTTTGGTGAAATATCTGCTCACTTTTGCTCGCGCCTCATAGAGATGCGAGCAAAAGTGAGCGTTGCTTTTTAACACATAAACGGTAAAAATGCGCAGCAGCAGAGTTCCTTGGAACATCGCGGCTATTTGAATCTGCCCCCTATAATTTAGTTAGCAACTGAAACCCTTTTTGTAAATGTGAAATCAAGTGATCTGATAGAACTTCTGTTTTCACTGCCAGGGGTACTTACCAAAATTGTAATTCAGAAAGCATCACGATCTTCACGCTGCGTTGTTTTGCAATAGAAAAACTTTGGTATCTATCAGTGTCAAAGCTCACTTAATATAGTCATTGAAAAGGAGTCTTTGACACCTTAAAATAACGTCCCTGTATGCAAGCCTTAAGTGTGGGACAGTTATTGCTGTAAATACTAAATCTAGAAGTCATTTACCCAATGTAAAATGAAAACTTCAAAAACAACAATGTCTTAAATGTAATAAAGGCAGCCCTGACCCTACTCATTCTGGTTATTCATTTATGCCATAAATTAGTCTAAACTGAGCAGTATACTTAAAAAAAAAAAGGTGTGAAAGGGGTGGCACTAAATTGGTTGGAGATTGGCCTGATTTCACCTTTACACTTTTGCACAGAGCGACTTATAACATTTTTCTGCCTCTGCACACACTTAGGTGCACTTCTAATCTCCCTGAAGCAGAGAGTAATGTGCACCTTGAAGTGCACTGGGTGGATCATAGAGGAGCACTAGAGCAAGACCAGACTGATCTGTGTTATGCATCCAGTGCACTTTGGAATTTACTTCCACAGTTTTGCAACCATGTGTAATCATTTCTATGCAATATAAAATGTACTAGCTTGCGCTATTGGTGGAGCATGTGTGGAGGGACAGAAGATGCCGGAGCCGGTGCCCGTGAAGAGGGCGAAGATATCCGGCAGCGCTATGCCCCTGGAGGGGCTGAAGATGTGCCTGGTGCCCGGGAAGGGGATGAAGAGTCCCCCGGTAGCTGAGCCCTGCAAGTGGGTGAAGACAGAAGAGGAGAAGTACTCACCCGTCCATCGATCCAGCGGCGGTGAGTATAACTTCTTTCTTGCAGGTCCTGTGCGCGGGGGAAGGATGAGCCAATCAGGGCTCATCTTTCCCCGCTGGCCAATCAGCGGCCGGATGCGCGAGCCAATCGCGGCTCGCGCCCGGCCATTCAAAAGATTGGCGCCGACGCGAGCCAATCAGCGCTCGCGCCGGCTGATGACGTCACGCCGGCGACTATATAAGTCGCCGGGTGGCGCCATTTTGCCAGAAGTCCGTCGGCGGAGAAGAGAGAGGACGTCTCTTCCAGACGTCCAGCAACTGAGCCAGCAGCAGCGGCGGCAGGGGGCCCTTGTAAGGGCCGTGAGCTACCCTGCCGCCAGAAGACTTCAAGCAAGCCGCCGGAGCGGAGATCGCCGGCGGGGAGCCCTTGTCAGGGCTGAGAGCGCCCCCGCCCCAGCTGCAACTGGAGACCCAGCGCCGAAGCGGAGAAGAGGCGCCGCCGGCTGGAGGGTCTGGAAGACCCGGAGAAAGAAACAGAAGACGGCGTGTCAAGTTGAGTATCCTGCGCAGAGCAGGTAAGTAGACTCAACAATAACGTCGGGCACTAGGCTCGTGGCACAGTCGGGCACAAGGCCCGTGGCACGTAAATTAGGGGCAAAAGGCCCAGGGACCTGGGCACTAGGCCCCAATGAAGTTTAGTGGGCCAGTAGGCCATTAGTATCTATATAAAGGGGACAAGCCCCTATTAGGCAGACAGGGGCGTGAGAGCCCAGGTACAAGGCCACAAGGCCCTTAGGTAGTGAGTGGCCTAGAGGCCATAGGAAGGCCAGAGGGCCTGGTTAGAGGCTGGTAGCCTGTAGGCTATTAAGGGCACAAGGCCCTCAGTTAGTTAGGGAGGCCACAGGCCTCAGGCAGGGGCTAGGACCCCCTAGGTAGTAGGGCATAAGGCCCTAGTGAGTGGGCTCAGAGCCCTGAGGTAGAGAGGGGGCTGAGGCCCATTAATCAGAGCACAAGGCTCTGTGTGTAGCTGGGCAGAGACCCATGGTGTGTAGGGCATAAGGCCCTGGTGGTGTGTGGTAGAGGCGTGGGAGCCTCGTGAGAGTAGGCGCGGTCCTGTGTGAGGTGAGCACACGTGGTTAGGAGGTACGGTCGAGCGTAGGCTCCTGTGGTGCTGTAGCAACCTGCTGGTTGGCTAGCAGCGGTGTGCTCGGGTAAGTAGCGGGCAAAGTACTGTAGACTGTATTTATTCTGTCTGTGTGGCGAGTGTAGTTTACATTACAGTATTTTGGTGTGCTATATAACTGTGTCCAGGGGCAAGACGTCAGGCCCCCATTAAAGGTAGGCTCTTGTTTCCTGTGGTTTTCCTGTGCTAACCCGTGCTGTGGGGGGACAAGTGTAAGTACCAGCATACACATAGTCAGGGGAGAACACACGTAGTTTTCCTGTCCCTTAGGTCCCCGGGGTCACACTGGTACCCAGAGGGGGTGGCTGAGTGAGTTGGTGGCAGTACGGCACACCTTGAGGCAGTTCCAGGGGCGGCCGTGGTTCTGATCAAGGGTCCTCAAGGCCGGTTCCGTGCAGGTGGACCTGTGGTTCCGGACGTAGGGACACGTGTGAGATACCCGAGTACAGGCAGTCGGGCGGTTCAGTTCGATCGGCTGTTCCGTGCGGCAGTCGGCCCGCGGGTTAGTGTGCTGTTCTACTGAGCCTCAGCCGGGCTTAAAGAACCCGTACTTAGGGCCTGTGTGTGACTCCATAGCAAGAAGGCAGCTTCTTGGTACGACCTGGGTGAGGGGGTTAGGAACCGCCCTCCGGTTTAGGCTGTGAACACCGGCTGGTGTTCCCCGTAGCGTGTAACTGAGTAGTTCCGTTAGTGCACCACACTTAGTTAGTCCTAGTGTTTTGACGTAGTTGCGTTGCCGACCATTAGAACGTTGTTAGGGTCGGGTCGCCGTTGTAGTCAGTTCAGTTTTGTGGGTGCCATCTTAGGCTCACGGAGAGCGTAGAGGGAGGCTGTGTGTTCTTGTCATCCGCAGGAGTCGGGAAGGTGCAGGAGAACCGGATCGGAAGTGGGAGTGTCCCGGTGAGTATCACGCTCGATTCCCCCTTTCGGTTAGGCCCTCACCGGCAGGTGTGTGAGGCACTTGAGGCGGGATTAGTCCTCGGATTAGTCTTGGCCTTCAGTGCCTGTAGTCCCCCGCGTCTTGGCAAGAACAAAGTGAGGAGGCGGCAAGGAGCTTGGACTGACCGTGTCCTTGTCCTTTGCCGTAGTCTCGGACAGCCCTTACCTGGTAGGCACGGCCGTAATCTCTGCCTCTATCTTAGAGGGACGTGATTGGAGGTGACTGCGGCTGCGGATCTGCTGGGATTAGATCGCAGCTGGGAAATCGGAAGCGGACTGGAGGTGACCATCGTTTACAAGGTGAGTTCTTTTCTGTTGCGTCTGTCCCTGTCTTTCCCCGCAGGGGGCGTTACACATGAAAGGGTGTTCACTGAAACGTGTGAGATTTCATATGACGTGCCCAAATTGTGAGCGAACATGCATGTTCCAAATCTGTAAAAGCAGGTGATGTGTCATTCCTGGGGAAAGAGTAATGTGGAGGCTTCCAGGAGTAATACTCACAGCTGAGGCAAAACTAGCAGTGGGAGGAAATCGGGTCCCACAGTTCGCTAGCTCCCAGTGCAGCTGGCCCCATTATCTCCATGGGTCCCGATGCAGCACACCTGCTGCACCAATGATAGTTCCGCCACTGGCTCACAATAAGTGAACTAAGTTCTCTGCCTCATGTTCCCGTCAGAGCTGCAGACACAGAGCTGTACAGAAGGAGTTGTTGTGCACAGTAGAGTGAGATCCTCTGTGATAACAGATGAGATGAATGTTGATTATGTGAGAACATTCCAGCCAGCAACTGCACCTTCCCAAAAAAAGGGCCACATATGTGCTGTGCAAGGAGGTAGATTTTAACATGCTATAATAATATTACAATTTTCTGAGTAGGAAGTCTGCTCACAAGCTACCAAATATTCTCTTACACTGATTTGATGTGCTGTTCTAAAGGTCATCTGTTAGTACCAGGCTAGTATTGTTATTGGAGTTGAATCTGTTTACTATGCTTGAGACTATATTGCTGATATATTTGATTGTTAGCACCTGAAGTCTATCTCGCCCTTAGGATATACACAGTCTCCTCATTCTGTTTTCCAATCATGGCACTTATGGTGAATTAATGGAGCGAAGAAGCTCAAAAGAGCATACACAAACAGCATATAAGCAGTTATATAAGTAAGTTGTATCTAATGTGTAATAAGACTGTGCAGAATAAGTCTCACATGCAGATTAGTTTTAAAAAAGCAGTTACAGTTGTCACCTAGCCAGTATAGGATGGTTTTACACAGTCAAAAAGGTAGCAAGCTCAAGCACTTCAAGTAATACTGAAGAGCAGGAGTCACCTATCCACAGTGTGGGTAGCCATTTTTTGGAGTTAAGCAATATCCATGAGGCCTATTAATCCTCTAGTAATGGGTGTGTCATAAATATTTGTCAGCCTTTGTGAATATTACCCATTACATGCCTCTGTGATGTCACTGGTTTCTGATTGCCATGGACGCTGGCCCAGTACATTAAATGGCCGTCCCCACTCTGTGTAGGTAGTAGGTGCTCTTTAAGTATACAGGAATTCTGCTTTGATACCATATATACCATATATAGGATACCATATAGTAATGTACACAACAGCTAACTGATCGTGTTTCTGTTTTGCCCATTTAAAGTGTAATAATGGATGGCCACATGGTTATTGGTTGAGCAATTGTAAGAGGAGACAATTGCCATCTCTTGTCCTGACCCCTTTCAACAAATGCCCCACTGTAGAATCACCCTGTACCTCAACTAAATGCTATAATAAACATGCATAACTCCATATAAACTCTTTATCAGAATTAGTACATGAGCAAATGTCAAATGCAATCTGGAATATTGCATTAAATTGTTTCGAACTGTACAAACATTTTTTAAATTAACTGGAATATATAGAGATATATTTACATCTAAACTAATCAGAGTTTTTTTTTCCCAAGATAGCACAGGTTCTGCAGTTTATCCTTAGCAAAAGTACACATTCAATGCAATAAATTATACTCCATATGTAGGTTTAATAAGTGATAGTTTCACTGGTTTGAATATATAGGAAACATATACACCTTCTATCATCATTTCCAGCACAGAAATATGTTCTTATGCTTTTTTTTTTTTTAAAGAAAACTACATTTAATAACAGTAAGATGATAAACTCATTTAATTTTAATCAAAGCTAAATCATAGCCACTAAGATTTATCTCAGGTACATAATCATGGTTAAAAGTCAGCCAAATAGCTTAGTCCGTAAATTGAATATCCAAAAAACAAGTCCCCTGATTCAGTGAACTGTGAAATTATTAATTAATTTTCCTGGTATTGGCAAATAAGCATCTGTACTGCCAAGAATAATTTAAAATATTATCTTTAATGTTAATGAATAGAAAGTTTCAGAGGTTAAGATAAGAGGTTAATGGTTAGACTTGGCTTAGGGTTTGGGCTAGCAGTAAGTTTAGATTTAGGACTTGGGTTATTTTTAGTGAATGTAGACTGCAAGCTGTAATGGGGCAGGGACTGATGTAAATGACAAATATTCTATGTACAGCGCTGCGGAATTGGTGGCGCTATGTAAATAATTGATGATGATAATGTTAAGGCACTGTAAGTGTAGCATTCAGAATGTAAAGTTGAGCCTAATATTTATTTTTTAACTTGAATTTTTTTAATCTCACATTTCACTTGAAAGACACATTTTTTTTTTAAACAAGGGACACCAGACTCAATCCAGACTCCATTATTAGGAAGGGTAATGGTTGAGATCCATTCATATGGAGCCATGGGTAATTGCTCCTTTTGCTATTTAGTAAAATGCCCTTGTCTGCGATACTTGCAGCAGGACACTTATATACGTTATAGTTTCTTAGCTATGTTCTCTGTGTTCCCTGGGCACACAAAACAGTCTCTGAATGGCAAACCATGCCACATGTGCATCAGTCAGTATGAGATACAAAAGAGACTGTTTTCTGAATAGTATGGTGTATATTTGAGGCTGTTGAACTACTTCTTCAGGACAATTTTGAGGTCATATCAGGAGGTTCATAGTAAGGGAGAGAGGCTCTAAGTACAGAAATATCATTTAAACTTTCATCATAGTGCTACTAGTGTTACAGAAAGCTCTACCGTTAGTTTAATCACCATCTAAGTTTCGGGGAACACTGTAACCGAAATTAAGTAAAACATAACATTTTGTATTTTTACATAGCAACTATTGCTTTCTTTTTTTTCCAATTACTATTATTGAAAGCATCAGAAGCGTTACAAAGAAAGGTTATAGCAATACAAAATATTAACAGGTTAACTGACAAAAAAAAACCAAGACATTCTGTAACAGAAAACAAAATGTAAGAAGGATGGAACTTATGCTGCAGATATAAGGAGGGGGCGGAGGTGAGAAGAAGGGTTTGGAGCAGTGGGGGGGGGGAATCAGGGAGGACAGGTAGTGTATAGACCACGTGGGTAGGAGTTTTAGAGAGAGATACATTGGTTTGCAAAAACATTAAATTAAATCCCCATAGAACAGAGACCGAGTTCTGGCTTAGAAGTTGAGGAGAGATTGATTATGGAATGCAGTCCAGGGTGTCTCAAAATTTCTCAGAATGCTTGTTATGCACTCTATCTGGTATGTGCGCGATACAAAGTTACATAAAGGATCAGTTCCACCAACAGAGCTCTGAGGCACTTGGGAAACACTTGGGGACATAATACCACCGGTATAGCATTTTATTAGCATTCACTTTGATGGAAGATTAATGGAGGATTTTGCAACTTTTAACTATTACTTTCTTACATCTTATTTCTTATATACATTTGAATAAAACTGTGTTTAATTATATATTTATTGTATAGACCTTTACATGTGATTATTACTTTAGATTATTTTGTTTAGTTATTTATCTCGCCACACATATTTTATTTTTTCAGATCCTTGGAGCAAGTTCTCACTTTAGGGCATATAGTAATTATTAGAATAATTATTTTTTTCTTTATTTTTATAAATCTTTATTTAGCTTATTGCTGTATTAGCGCTATCAGCAAATCTTAAACAGTTTATAAATTGACACAGAACCCTATTTGACATCTACAATAGCCTAGTGGGGTTGCACCATTATAAGAATAACTAGATAAAAAAAATCTACATGGATGATACCTGAGGGGAATATTTACTAAACTGCAGGTTTGAAAAAGGGGAGATGTTGCCTATAACAATCAATCAGATTCTAGTTATCCATTATTTAGTACATTATACAAAATGACAGAGTTTGTAGGAGTAGGGTCAGGCGCGGGCTGGGATACTGCAGGCAGGGGGGCACACAGGCGGCCGCATCTCATTACACGGGATGCGGCCGGGACTTTCAGTTTTTAGTAAAATCGTTAATGATATCGCATTGGGAAAAATTTTCTGTAGTGTGTACCCAGCCAGTGTCTTCTCTGTGGGAGTTTTTATTTTATGTTTATAACGCTCCTACCAGAAATGGCATTTTATTGTAATAGCTATTGACTTACCAGAGTGTAATTGTTTTAAGCTTTTCCAAAAAATTTATTTGAGGAATGATCCCTTTTGCCCCCAACTATTGTAGCCCCATTAACAAGGCCACGCAGTTGCGGAGACTTCCCATTGACTCTCCAGAATATTTGCAACATTACAAGTCCAGACTGTGAACAGACGAAGCGCGCTTCTACTAAACCACAAAGATCCCTAGACTGGGATGTCTCCAGTCCAGCATCTTTTCCATGTAATAACACTGAGCAACAATACCTGCTTTTAATCTGTTCATTGTTTTAGCATTTTCATTTACACATCTGAAAACTTTATATTCCAAGTGTTCCCACCACCTGAACACAAAGTGAATTTGACACCTTTATGGCTCAGACAGCTTATCAGAAATGACAACATGCTTGCAGTGATAATTGTGTGTAATTTTACCCCTCGTCTCACAAGGTTTAGAATACACAAACGCTACAGTAACCTTTCCATTCGGTGAGAAATTAAGAAATCACATTTCACAGTTTGTAACAATTTATAACAACAGATAATGGCCGTATGACAAGGAAAGTAACAATTTGTGCTAATTAGAGTTTATTACTATTTAGTGTGTGTATATGCTATATATATATATATATATATATATATATATATATATATATATATATATATATATACTGTATATACACACACACACACATTATTTTAAAATAATATTAGTGACTACATAAATTGTTTTAGACTTGGAAAAACTGCTGTCTTGTATTATTTCCTTGAATATGATTTATGTATCATAGAGAATAAGGGCCAGATTTAAGTCAAAACGAAACTTGCGTGAAAGTTGTGGTTTAAACAACAATACGGAACTTGAGTGTACTTATGACCAGATTCAAATTCAAGCGGCTTTCAAGATGTGGTTCCATTTGTTTCTGGGTCTAAGTACACCCTGCATACACACTACTTGCCGTATCTTAACAGACAGGACAGAGTGCAGTATATGCACAAGCATATGTGCAATATAAGGTGACATCAGAACTTACGTAAAATGTATATTATAATAAAATGAACAACTCTAAACAGTATAATCACTTATAAATATATGGTTGGCTTAAAATAATTTTTTTTCATTCTTTTTTTTGCATTAAATACATAAATCAAGATGTTCTTTATGTTTACTGTACATACAATGCGTTTTTATATTCTGTGCTAGCATATGTGTACTTTTCCAGTGCCAATCAGGGGCGGATTGGTGGCCTAATGGGGCAGCTCCGAGGCCGCTAGATGTTGTTTTTATTTTTATTTTTTATTTTTACATTACATTTTTTCCACCAGGCGGAGGGGACAGGTGTTACTCATTGGGGCCACCCCCCGTCAGTGAGCTGAGGCAGGCAGCCGGGCAGCCAATCAGACCACTGCCAAGCTGCCTGTCATTGGAGAGCGCGCCCACAGAGCTTTTAGTCTCACGAGATTACACAAAGAACTTTAACTAAGAACTGTAATACTCTCAGCAGTAAAGGTCTAACAAAGGAATGTAGCAAGTAAGTACAAGGGGCTGGGGTCAGCGGCGTCATATGGCTGGTGAAGCAGTGATAATATCCCTGATATTGTGTATATGGCATTGTGTGTGTGTGTGTGTGTGTGTGTGTATGTATGCATGTATATGGCATTGTGTATGGGTATGTATACAGCATTGCGTGTATATGTAGGTATATAGCATTGTCTGTGTATGTATATGGCATTGGGTGTTTATGTATGTATTTATATGGCAATGTGTGTGAATGTATATAGCATTGTCTGTGTATGTATAAGGCATTGTGTGTTTATGTATGTATTTATATGGCAATGTGTGTGAATGTATATAGCATTGTCTGTGTATGTATATGGCATTGGGTGTTTATGTATGTATTTATATGGCAATGTGTGTGAATGTATATAGCATTGTCTGTGTATGTATAAGGCATTGTGTGTTTATGTATGTATTTATATGGCAATGTGTGTGAATGTATATAGCATTGTCTGTGTATGTATATGGCACTGTGTGTTTATATATGTATTTATATGGCAATGTGTGTCTATGTATATAGCATTGTCTGTGTATGTATAAGGCATTGTGTGTTTATGTATGTATTTATATGGCATTGTGTGTGTGTATGTATATAGAATTGTCTGTGTATGTATATGGCACTGTGTGTTTATATATGTATTTATATGGCAATGTGTGTCTATGTATATAGCATTGTCTGTGTATGTATAAGGCATTGTGTGTTTATGTATGTATTTATATGGCATTGTGTGTGTATGTATATAGCATTGTCTGTGTATGTATAAGGCATTGTGTGTTTATGTATGTATTTATATGGCATTGTGTGTGTGTATGTATATAGAATTGTCTGTGTATGTATATGGCACTGTGTGTTTATATATGTATTTATATGGCAATGTGTGTCTATGTATATAGCATTGTCTGTGTATGTATAAGGCATTGTGTGTTTATGTATGTATTTATATGGCATTGTGTGTGTATGTATATAGCATTGTCTGTGTATGTATAAGGCACTGTGTGTTTATGTATGTATTTATATGGTACTATGTGTGTATGTATATAGCATTGTCTGTGTATGTATATGGCACTGTGTGTTTATATATGTATTTATATGGCATTGTGTGTGTATGTATATAGCATTGTCTGTGTATGTATAAGGCACTGTGTGTTTATGTATGTATTTATATGGCATTGTGTGTGTATATGTATATAGCATTGTCTGTGTATGTATATGGCACTGTGTGTTTATGTATGTATTTATATGGTACTATGTGTGTATTTATATAGCATTGTCTGTGTATGTTTATGTCATCTAATCTAATATCATCTCAGTTTAGCTTTAGGTGAGTTCAACGGCCATTGCAATCAACTGTCATTGCTATTGACACCCCAATTCCCCCTTTGGTCATCTCCACTGCCTTCTTGGTGATGGTGACAGTAGCTGCCGTCACACATGGGGTGCATAAGTCCTGTCTCTGTTTCCAGCACTGAGCATGATCCTAAAGTAAGATAACAAACTATTCACAGCTACTCCAAGTTACCAGTTAATCACAAGTGTGTCTGAGCCGCACGAAAGCGAAAGCCTTCCCCCCAACCAGAAGAGGATGGAGGTTCAGTTATTATAACTGGTAAAGGACCGTTATGCTGGACAGCAGATGTATATTTTAACAGCTCTACAGTAACTGGTTCTTCTTTCGCGTCTCCACCTTCTGCTGTCTCTTATCGTTTCACCCATGATGCACCACCGGCCGCTGCACAGAAATTCCATCCACCGAGGACTGCTCTATTATAGGTAGTAGATAATGCTGTTATAATAACAACACACACTTTTCCGTCCATCCGCTACAATTATTATTCCATTTCCTCATGTATCAGGTTTTTCCCCAAGCCTCTTCCATTGTGAGCTCCTTCATATGAAATTTGTTTATTTCGTATGCCAGCGCTTTATAAATAGAAGTGTATTAATTATTATTAGAAAACAATAATAGCATTAATAAATTAATTAATAATTAATTAATAATAACAAAAATAATAATACTCTATGGAAAAAAAAGGAACGTCAATCCTTAGAATACCTAGGCATTAATAATAACTATTGATATTTCTTCTCATATCTCCAGATCTATCTATCTACATATATATATAATGTATTAATTTATTATTTTTATTTACATAAGCAGGGTATTTTACATATCCACTCTTTAAACTATTAATTCAGCTGAGATAACTTGGACCAGAACCAAAGTATTTATCTGGGGAAAGGGTGTGTTGTGTATAAAACTCCAGCAAAGTGTTAACCCCATTTCTGAAAAAGAATACACTTTATGTTGTAATGACTATGTGAGCAAGATGTTTGCATTTCCATCATGTTACCACTTATTTTGAAATGAGACACGGGTAAGTCTGAGATATCAGTGATATATTTGCAAGCATTGAACTACGAATGTTGTTATATGCTCAGAAATCATGACCTCTTTAGAGAACACCAAGAGTAACCCAAGGCATCCTTTGCCTGGCATTAATCTACTACAGTCAGTCAGACTAAATAAACTCTTAAGAATTCAAAGCTGAAAATTAGATGTTATAGGACCTTATTATCATGTCCTAAGGTCACTTTGTAGGTTAATCTCAATAACATTCTCCCCAGAGTTAAACAAGAATACTGAAACTTGATTATATTAGAGGCAAATGTCACCGTATCTGTTTAGCTGTATGTTTATGGAAGCAAATTCTTTAAAAAAAAATAAAGAATAGGGTACACTAGTAATATTTCAGAGGATTTATTGACAGGTTAGGCTCCCAAAGGGTAGACAATTTAAAAAAAAATTAAATTTGGCATTAATAATAGATTGTCACCTTATTTTGAAGCTTATTTGTAAAAAAAAAAAAAAAAGGCATATTATAAAAAGCAAATAATTGGATTTCATTAACATGTATCAAATGAACTAGGTATTTGGGGTGATTTCTACTGCCTAGAGCAGGGGTATCCAACCTTTTAGCTTCCCTGGGCCACATTGGAAGACGACGAGTTGGTTTGGGCCGCACATAAGATACACTAACAATAACGATAGCTGATCATCCAAAAAACCATAGAAAACATAGTTAACATATATATATATATATATGAGAAAAAAGTGATATATACATATATATATATATATATATATATATATATATATATGTCACTTTTTTTTCAAATCCCCCTATACTTACCTTTCAATTGCCCTGTTCAAAAAATCCTCTCTAGTTATTATACTATAATCACTTTTTTGTATTGTTTCGATGCAATATCAATAAAGTGCATTTAAGCCAGGCATTGTATATCAGGGTTCCCTGACCAGGCCTGCGGTACCTGACCTATACATCCCTGTGACCCCAAATTGTGACCTGTTTTGCTAATTACACCACTATGTTAGTTAAGGGATAACAACTTATAATGGGCCAAAGAGAATAATATATAATGCCCCATTAGTATTACAAGTAGAAGTATGTAGCAGGTTGATAAGGTCCATGATGCTCCAGGACCAGGTGACTTTTATTCACTGGTCAGCGTCCCTTGGAATAATAAAAAAAATCCCTCTTAATTTACCTTTTAATCGGCTTGTTCTCCTGTCCTCTTCTCTTCTTTTCTCCAATTCTGTGCTGCTGATTGTTCTTCTCGCGCGGGTGACTCCTCTGTGCTGCGCTCCGCAATGGATGTTGGGCGTGATGAGATCACGCCCGTCATTTACTGCGAGCACCGCACGGAGGAGGAGACAAGGGAGGGAGCCGGAGTACCAGCTGACGTGACCGTGTGACCGCAAGGTAAGTATTTTCTTTTCTTTTTTTGCAGGATTTTTTTTTTCCATTAACAGTGCTGCCCCCTTGCCACAACCAAAACTCCTTCTGGGCCACTTTACAGGCGTGCTGGCCTAGAGATACCAACATCATTTCAATAGATTTTTTTTATAAACATGTGATAAAAAGATTATTCCCATCCACAGAACACACAGACGGGAAACAAAGTTTGTCACTTGACTCAGGTACATATATTTTTAGTTATTGATGTTAATATTATTATTATTATTATTATTATTATTTTTAAATAGTGCATACTATTTTTTCCATATCTGTACACTGTACTATTTCAGACAGTTTCTTTACCAGCTTGAGCTTAAAATATAGCTGTGTCTGGGACAAGGTTGACTTGTCCATGGTCAGCGCATGTATTCCGTATCTCCTTCCTGGAGCACAGGTGTATTCATTACTGACTGACACATTGTAACAGATCCTCAGGTGGTATAATTATAATGTGTCTGTCAGTAATGAAAACACCTGTGCTCCAGCAAGGAAATAGGGAAAACATGTACTGTTAGGGGTACCTGAGGGCTGAGTTTGGGAAACACTGGTCTAAAGGAAGGGAAACTGGGATTCAATCAGATTTTCCAGCGCTCAATGTTAATGTCACATCTGAACTCAGTCACATAACAACTGCCGGAGTGACCCATGCAACTGCTATATAGCTTAACGGTGAGGCAGGCTCGGCAAAATTGTTCCATCTACTCCAGAAGTCCTTACTCTGCTCTACTGAGAATGCATGAGGTTGGTGCAAACGTAGTGAAGCCCTGTTTGGGCTTTCAGTTCCAGAACTGAAAACCCAATTTGGCCTTTACTGTGCATGTGCGGACCCCTGTGCATGTTCAGAAGAGTAAATTAGAGGCCTTCAGAGCGGATTGCCAGGCCCCCCGACATGTTCTTATAGGGCCTAGTTATGGACTGTTATGCATCTGACTGAACTACACCCTGTGAAATCCCAATTCCACTCTAAAGTCAGCTACAATCTGTGTTAATTTTGCATGTGAACAGAGACAGATTTCTGTGTGTTTGGTGTGGTCACCTAGTGGGAATTTGGAAGAAAATCCTTCCCAGAGACGGCACACTGTCAATCTGTAGGCATGTTAATTGGAGCATAGAGAGGGGGGAGTTGTGTGTCAGGAGCAGTTATATTACAAAAACGTATAATAAAGACTGTCTCAGGAGTTACTACTAGACGGGAAGGTAAAAGATGAGTATTCATGTATCTGCGTACATAAGCGTGTAAGTTAATGGAAAAGTAATGAATGTTTTTCCTTCATATATAACCTGGTATTCCATTTTCAAAGCTTTAATAAAAGCAGATACAATCTTTTTTTTCATTAGTAAATTTGACTAGGTTAAGAACACCTTTCTGTTCTCAATCTTCTTTTCTAATCTTCGTCTCCTGGTCTCCCCAGTTTTAAAGTAGGCAGTCATAGAACAACGTGTAGTCAATCAAATCATCAAATCTTTAGAATGTTCACAGCAGAACAGAATAATTCAGGAAAAGAGTGTTTTGATCTTGTGGAATTCAGTCACCTGTCCACTCGTATGATTGTGTAAATTAAGGAGGCCCTTAGGGTTATGATTTGAGGAGGGGAAGAGAGGCAAATGGAAAGTCATAGACAAGGAGTTAGACAGTGAAAGGAGTAGTGCAGAAAGATTTAAGTGTGAAATGTAGAGATGAACAAAGTTGTAGAGAAATTTCATGCATACTGAATTTTGCCACACAAACGTGAGAAAAATTGTGTCTGGACTCTTACATTTCCATGTTTGTATTTTGGTTTGCATGAATCTTAAGATACATCTGGAGCATCATCATCATCAACTCCAAAACTGGCATCTGGTCTATGCATATGTGTATAAGTTCTGTCTTATAGCGAACATATTGCAAGATTTGTGTAACTCAAAATCTTGCATCTCAAAGGGTTTGGCTTAATTTGCATCAGCATGCCTTTAGTGCACTGCATTTTTGTGTTACCACCCCTTTCAAAGCACAAGGATGCGCTAGGTACATGCAACTCTAAATACGGATTTATGTCACACAAATGCATTTATGTTTAATTCTAAATCATACCCCTTGTTTGTAAATTCTGTGTTTCTGCTACCTATATGATTATTTGGAATGGGGGCATTACTTATATGATAATTTGGAATGGGGCACTATCTTTTAATAAATCTGGATGGCCATGTCTAGTATGGCTCTTTGTAAAACTACGATTTTACTGTGGTTTGTCAGCCTTTTCACCTTTAGTAAAGCTTGCTGTTTTAAAACCACAAAATCGTTAAAGAAATTAGCATTTTCACTAAACTGCACTTTAATAAATACCCCCAAATCTCCTAACAGGGAAGTGATATTTTGCCTTGCTTTAAGAACCCAAGTGAGCAGGAAATTCAGAGACAACCCAAGTCTAGACTCAGACCGGTAATACTTGGAATTGTCAGATTCAATAGAATTAATAAGGTATTAGTAATTCAAGCTATTTTCTCCCAGCAATAAGGATTTATTGGAACATTCTGCTACACCTATTTCTACTAAAGCAGTTGAGGGAATGTGGAATTATTGTAAAATAAATTACTTTTCAACAGTTAAGAATGACAACTTAACACTACATTTACTATATTTACATTAACTTTTCATTATGACAATATTAACAATGAAAGAAAACAGGATGGACATATGGAAAGTGTTTCCTGTAGTGTACCATTGACACAACAAAATTCCTGTGCTGTCAGGAGACCCAGCACCTTCTACTGTATTATTCTCAGTCTATTACTTTCTGCTTATCCTACAAGATGACACTGACTTATATGCAGCTTTGTCTTCACAGAAATACGTGAGTGGACAGGTCACTGAAATAATCAGTGCTGCTATTAACATTGTGATGATCTGATTGGCTAAAGGTTGTTCAATTTCTGACACTGGAAAACTGGGGATGAATGGATGAGTAGGGTATGTAAAATGATAACAAAAAGAGACACTCAATACTTTAGTCCTTTTTAATAAGACCAAAAAGTAAAATATGAGAGAAATCAATTATTATTATGGTGTGTTCTTTCTATATTTCCTCTTGTTGACTCCTTATTGTGTGTCAACAATGTCAGTTGTAAAATGATTCTGCATAGCTATTCATTTTAGCGATATTAGTTATTGAATCAAGCTGAAAACAGAGCAATTAGTAGTTTGGAACAGAGAAAGAAGACACTTTTGAATTAACACAGGATCGTCACAAATTATCAAAAGACGAACATCTCCACAATATTGACTACAGTCTTAGAAATGTTAGAAAAAAAGCAATCATTACGACCAACCAAATGAAACGACAATCGGTACTTTGCAATGATTGTCATTCATTGTGTAAGTATACACACTAATGTGATATGTGAGCGGTTGTTTACCAGGTGATTAGCCCAATGATGAAAAACCTCCAGTGTGTACCTAGCCTAAGGCACCTATTTTGTAGGCTGAACAGTTATACGTAAAGCAGGCTATCAATTCACTACCAACATCCCAGAGGCTCTGACAGAACACTGATCATAGTTCGCAAGGTATTGCACAACCAGTTGGACAAGTACCATGTCCATCCAATAAGGTAACTTTGACACATGTGATGCTCACCTACATTTAAACTATCCTGCACTCTTCTGATTTCACTGAATTTTACTCTCCAAACTACAGTCAGTAGTTACAGTCTTATTATCTCAACATTTAAAATATCTAACACGCCTTATGCAAAAGAAGGCGTGGCCGTGTCATGTTATGGGCGTGCCCACACCACAAAGGGGGGTTGTGAAATAAAAATTGAATCCAACATGTAGTAAAAGATTAATTTTATTGTGCAGCTAGTCAATATTGCAAAATATGGACATTACCAGGGACACATATTTAAAACAATGGAATTCCCCTGGAATTAGGGACAGCTGGTACTTACATTATATTTTTTGGCACAGAATAGGCAATCTAAGCACTGATACAGGGACGGGTCTAGTGGGGGGGGGGGTCACCTCCCCCCTTCCTCTAGCACATTGCTGCCTTCAGTGCGATGGGACGAACTGTCCCTCTCCTTCATCTTTCCACCCTCCTCCTCTCTGACTGTTGGGTGTGACGTCATCATCACATCCCAATGCTGGCAGTGAGGAGCTGCACTGAAAGGAGCAACTAACAGAAGAAAAAAAAGTAAACAAAGAATTGTGTGATGAATGGGGACAATGTGAAAAGGGGCAGTAGTGTGATAGGGGGGCACAGTGTGATAAAAGGGGCAGCAGTGTGATGAAGGGGGCAGCAGTGTGATGAAGGGGCCAGTGGTGTGATGAAGGGGACAGTGGTGTAATGAAGGGAGCAGCAGTGTGATAGGAGGACACATTGTGATGAAGGGGCAGCAGTGTGATGAAGGGGCAGCAGTGTGATGAAGGGGACAGTGGTGTAATGAGGGGAGCAGCAGTGTGATAGGAGGACACAGTGTGATAAAAGGGGCAGCAGTGTGATGAAGGGGACAGCAGTGTGATGAAGGGGGCAGCAGTGTGATGAAGGGGGCCGCAGTGTGATGAAGGGTACAGTGGTGTGATGAAGTGGACAGCGGTGTGAGGAAGGGAGCAGCAGTGTGATGAAGGGGGAGCAGTGTGATGAAGGGGCAGCAGTGTGATGAAGGGGGAGCAGTGTGATGAAGAGGACAGTGGTGTAATGAAGGGAGCAGCAGTGCGATAGGAGGACACAGTGTGATAAAAGGGGCAGCAGTGTGATGAAGGGGACAGCAGTGTGATGAAGGGGGCAGCAGTGTGATGAAGGGGGCCGCAGTGTGATGAAGGGTACAGTGGTGTGATGAAGTGGACAGCGGTGTGAGGAAGGGGCAGCAGTGTGATGAAGGGGGAGCAGTGTGATGAAGGGGCAGCAGTGTGATGAAGGATACAGTGGTGTGATGAAGGGGACAGTGGTGTAATGAAGGGAGCAGCAGTGCGATAGGAGGACACAGTGTGATAAAAGGGGCAGCAGTGTGATGAAGAGGACAGCAGTGTGATGAAGGGGGCAGCAGTATGATGAAGGGGGCCACAGTGTGATGAAGGAGCAGTAGTGTGATAGAAGGGCACAGTGTGATAAAAGGGGCAGCAGTGTGATAAAGGGGACAGTGGTGTAATGAAGGGAGCAGCAGTGTGATAGGAGGACACAGTGTGATAAAAGGGGCAGCAGTGTGATGAAGGGGACAGTGGTGTAATGAAGGGGCAGCAGTGTGATAGGAGGACACAGTGTGATAAAAGGGGCAGCAGTGTGATGAAGGGTACAGTGGTGTGATGAAGTGGACAGCGGCATGAGGAAGGGAGCAGCAGTGTGATGAAGGGGGAGCAGTGTGATGAAGGATACAGTGGTGTGAGGAAGGGAGCAGCAGTGTGATGAAGGGGGAGCAGTGTGATGAAGGGGCAGCAGTGTGATGAAGGGGAACTGTGTGATGATGGGACAGACATATGTGCTATTTGTTGCTCTTGTTGATTCTACAGCTATATAGTGTTTTAGTTATGTCCTAAAATACATTAATTTGTATGACACACAGTGGTGTACGGTACAAATGCTAAAGGATTCGGTACTGGAAAGGGGGAGGAGTTGGGACTGGAGAGAGAGAAGAGTAGGGATTAATGAATAAACCGCCCCTAAAAGAAAAGTCTAGATCTGCCCCTGCACTGATATCCTGTCATACAAGAACTGATACGCTCTACAAATATTTACACATACCCAGCCTCCTCTGACTATTAGCCTGGTGGCCGTGCTACCCTTAATTAAGTCCCCTGCCTTTTTTCTGATTTGGTTGTCCCCAATACTGGGGGCATCTGCTTGGATCACTGCTGGAGAACCAAAGAATGCACTAACTCAAGTGACCGCTGACTGCTGATATGTCCTGCAGCCATCAACTCGGAAGTTGGTTGTCATGTGAGTCAATAAATTGGATTCTATCTCTCCTTCTGCGCCCCAGTAGTAGTCACAGCAGATTTCTATCAAAGGTCCCCTGCACAAGTGCCAAGATATAGAGTACAGTATGAATTACCAGGGAGTGTTTAAAATGAACTAAGTGGCATTGAGAAAATTAATTACGTAGGAGTGGGAGGGTGATAAAGGATATGCATTTTGTGACTATGAGGAAAGTGGAGATTCAGTATGTCCTCCGTCATGCTGCTCTGCAATGCAGGGCAGCAAAATATAATGCATCACATAGAGGTGTGCGGCATCACAAGGAGAATTTCAGGGGCTGCAGATGGTCTAGTGCTCTTTAAGCGCTAGTCAGACGCCCTCCATAAGATGGCCATGCACTTCCTTCCCCCTAAAATGAAGAATTTCGTCACACCTTTATGAAATCCCCTGCACACTCACTTGAGAGTTACTGCCAACTCAATACTGTGTGCATTTCACTGGGTTTCATCTTTCATGCTTTATATCAACTTTGGAGGGGTTCAGTCAGGGGGCTAGCTAGGCAGGGGGACATCTGCCCCCTGGACCGGTCCGATAGTGGGTTGTCTTGACCCGGGTCACTGGGCTACTTTTTCCTCTAAAATGTTCCTAATAGGCTGTTGAGCCAGTCCCTGAGTTCGGTCCCTTTCTAGCACAAAATTAGAACAATGTGTTTGAAGTATAATGGTGTGCACCATATCCTGTACATAAATACTGTTTAAACTAGGGATGTGCACCGGCGACTTTTGGTGTCTCGTGTTTTGTGTTTTGGATTCGGATTTTCTCGAGGTTTTGGGTTCGGATTTGTTTTGCAAAACACCAGCCGAAAGGTTTTGGTTCGGATTTAAGGTTTTGGATTCGGATATTTTTTGAAAAAAGCATAAAAAGTTCAAAAATCAAGTTTTTGGGCTTATTTTCACTCCTACGCTATTATTAACCTCAATAGCATTCAATAACAATCATTTCCACTAATTTACAGTGCATTCTGAACACCTCACAATATTGTTATTAGTCCAAAACGTTGCAACGAGGTATCTTTCTGGACTGCGTAGTGGAGTAGTCCCCACAATATAATAAGAAAACCATCAACTGGTCTGAATCGCACCAAAAAATGTACCTGGACTGCGTAGAGGAGTGGTCACCACAATATAATTTAAAAACCCTGAATTTGTATGATTAGCACCAATAAATGTATCTGGACTGCGTAGCAGAGTGGTCACCACAATATAATAAGAAAACCATCAACTGGTCTGATTCGCACCAATAAATGTATCTGGACTGTGTAGAGGAGTGGTCACCACAATATAATAAGAAAACCATCAACTGGTCTGATTCGCACCAATAAATGTATCTGGACTGTGTAGAGGTGTGGTCACCACAATATAATAAGAAAACCATCAACTGGTCTGAATCGCACCAAAAAATGTACCTGGACTGCGTAGAGGAGTGGTCACCAAAATATAATTTAAAAACCCTGAACTTGTATGATTCGCACCAATAAATGTATCTGGACTGCGTAGAGGAGTGGTCACCACAATATAATAAGAAAACCATCAACTGGTATGAATCGCACCAAAAAATGTACCTGGACTGCGTAGAGGAGTGGTCACCACAATATAATTTAAAAACCCTGAACTTGTATGATTCGCACCAATAAATGTATCTGGACTGCGTAGCAGAGTGGTCACCACAATATAATAAGAAAACCATCAACTGGTCTGATTCGCACCAATAAATGTATCTGGACTGCGTAGAGGAGTGGTCACCACAATATAATAAGAAAACCATCAACTGGTCTGAATCGCACCAAAAAATGTACCTGGACTGCGTAGAGGAGTGGTCACCAAAATATAATTTAAAAACCCTGAACTTGTATGATACGCACCAATAAATGTATCTGGACTGCGTAGAGGAGTGGTCACCACAATATAATAAGAAAACCATCAACTGGTCTGATTCGCACCAATAAATGTATCTGGACTGTGTAGAGGTGTGGTCACCACAATATAATAAGAAAACCATCAACTGGTCTGAATCGCACCAAAAAATGTACCTGGACTGCGTAGAGGAGTGGTCACCAAAATATAATTTAAAAACCCTGAACTTGTATGATTCGCACCAATAAATGTATCTGGACTGCGTAGAGGAGTGGTCACCACAATATAATAAGAAAACCATCAACTGGTATGAATCGCACCAAAAAATGTACCTGGACTGCGTAGAGGAGTGGTCACCACAATATAATTTAAAAACCCTCAAATGATCTGAATCCCACCAAAAATTGTACCTGGACTGCGTAGAGAAGTGGTCCCTACAATATAATTAAAAAACCCTCCACGGGTCTGAATTCCAAAAAAAAAGTTTCTTGACTGCGTAGTGGGGTGGCCCCGGTACACAACTTTTTACCGGGGCCACAATATAATTAAAAAACCCTCCACGGGTCTGAATTCTACCAAAAAAGTTTATGGACTGCATAGTGTAGTGTTCCCCACAATATTATTTAAAAATTTTGCAGCAACAGTCAACGTTGTTTAATATCTAATACACCTCTATCTGGACTGCATAGTGGAGTTTGGTACCGGGAATTTGGTACCGGGGCCACAATACCTCCTCCAACTTCCAAGTGTAGTATTTATAACATATAAACACTACAGTAGTTCTAGCACGTCAATACCTCTTGTTTTAAATTATGACAGGGCATTTTACTTTTGGTTTAATTTTTTGAATTTGTTGACATTTTGTTTTACTTTTTGAACATGGCAAACGACTGTTGAATGGTCACATAATGCCAAAAAAAGAGTTGCAAGATGGAATTGTCCTTGGACCCTTCCACCCACCCTTATGTTGTTGAAATAGGACATGCACACTTTAACAAACCAATCATTTCAGCGACAGGGCCTACCAAACAACTGTGGCTGAAATGATTGGTTTGTTTGGGCCCCCACACCAAAAAAACAATTCATCTCTCCCTGTACAAACTAAACAGGCTCTACTGAGGAAAGATGTCGTCCTCATCCTCAACCTCTGATTCCTCTCCCCCTACAGTGTGTACTTCCTCCTCCTCACACATTATCAATTCGTCCCCGCTGGACTCCACAACCACAGGTCCCTCTGTACTATCTGGAGGGCAGTGTTGTACTTCATTGAGGAATTGATTATTCATTTTTATAAACATCATTTTTTCAACGTTGTGAGGAAGCAACCTCCTTCGCCGCTCACTGACCAGGTTCCCCGCTGCACTAAAAACTCTTTCTGAGTACACACCGGAGGGGGGACAACTCAGGTAAAATAGAGCCAGTTTGTACAGGGGCTTCCAAACTGCCTTTTTTTCCTGCCAGTAACAATATGGACTGTCTGACATGTCTATTTGGATGGTGTCAGCAAAATAATCCTCCACCATTTTTTCTATTGTGACAGCATCCAATGCAGCAACAGTAGACATGTCTGCAATGATTGGCAGGTCCTTCAGTCCGGACCAGATGTTATCAGCATCCCCGCCAGCGGGTCTTTTAGGAAAACTGAGCTTTTTCCTCGCAGCTTTATCCTCCAAATTTTTGTTTTCCATTATATGTAGCACAAGAGAGCGTACCCCTAAGCCACACACACTCGGCAAAGCCTTTAAAAATTATATGCGGCACAGGAGAGTACCACTGGACTTATACTGCAGAATCAGTGAACTTTGTAATATTGCAGTACCACTGGACTTATACTTCAGAATCAGTGAACTCTGTAATATTGCAGTACCACTGGTGGACTTATACTGCAGAATCAGTGAACTTTGTAATATTGAAGTACCAATGGACTTATACTGCAGGATTGTTTTTGGATATTTTTTTTTAATTTCTTTTTTTTTATAATTATTATTTATTTATTTTTTATAACTTTTTTTTTAATTTTTTATAACTTGGGAATAATGGGGAAATAACAATGCCCTTAGAAGGACAGAGCACAGGACACAGCACCACTGGACTGAGCAGGACACAGCACAGGACCCAGCAGCACCACTGAACTCAGAAGGACAGAGCACTGGACACAGCACCACTGGACTGAGCACAGCACAGGACCCAGCAGCACCACTGAACTCAGAAGGACAGAGCACAGGACACAGCACCACTGGACTGAACAGGACACAGCACAGGACCCAGCAGCACCACTGAACTCAGAAGGGCAGAGCACAGGACACAGCACCACTGGACTGAGCACAGCACAGGACAGCACAGCACGAGATCTACCAGAACAGAGGACCACCTAACACAACCTCCCTCTACCCTGATCAATGCCTGAGTGAAGATGGCGGCGGCCAGCGGGGAATTTATAGAATCCGAGTATCGCGAGATCCGACAACGGGATTATGACTCGGAGCCTCACTTTCAGTTTTGCAATTGGCGGGAATACCCGGATCTGGCTCTGATCGGCAAGGTTCGGGTGGGCTCCGATTTCAGATATACGAGCCCGCTCATCCCTAGTTTAAACCAGTATCTATAAACAGTGAAAAGAGTGTTTCACAAAACATAAAAATCTCCAAAATACTGTTGGTTCTGGTGTAAGACAGACAGCCTTCCTTTAAATGCTACTTCTACAATTCAAGCTATAGATTAAATCCTGCAAATTAAGGCGATTCATACTCTAATTATGACCCCATGGCTTTTTCTTTTTTAAATCTGCACCTGTGTTATAATTATCATTAGTAAGTTTATATTATATTTTTGCATACCATGAAATGGTGAGTTTAAATGATCTATAAATATTGCCTATTTGAACAAGAACACAGAGACAGGCATGCATAGTACATACAAGTATTTAAGCAGTTGCAAGCTACAAATGCACCATCATTTTGCATTTTTCATTAAGTTACCGGTGACTGCTGAAAAGGAGCAACTGAAGAATGGATGCCTCTACAGAGCACTTTTCTTAATCTAGACTAATAATGATCATGTGATATTTCTGGAATAAAAACTTCATATATTACATCATTTGCACACCAGACAGAGCATGGAACTAAAGAATGAACTTTTAAGCAATGGGATTCTAATTCAACCAGGAAGCATAGTCAGTGGATAATGACCAGCTTGGAATGTAGCCAAAACATGGACTCTTGACATTCTTCCATCTGGTTTAACTAATAGTTATGGCTCTGTTAGAAAAAGAAAAAGCTTAGCTGCGGAGAGAGGGACATGAAAAGAATGGAATACTGTATTCTGACCGTGTTCTGCATCAGCTCTTTCTTGCAGAATATTATTTTTTATATATATTTTTGTACTCTATTAAGGTTGAGAATATAGTCCCAGATGAAAAGCTGGAATTTCTCCAGAATTGACCAGAAGCAAACAGTGGCTGTTTGCACTTTCTTTATTAGCAATAAAACCACAGAGAATACCTGGGGATGATATTTCATTTTCAACATGTTAACCATATCCTTTCTAGTAGATCCACTTCATTACACTTTCACTTTTTTTATATATATATTTTCATCATATTATTATAGTTGGTTTTAAGCCTTTACAGTGTTTTCCCTTGAATTATGCACGTATTTCGTGTTTTCTCTTAACATGCTTAATGTACTCATTTCAAGTTACACCCTCATCTGCTATTAATGTAATATTAAGGCCATTCGTACACTAATTATGGCTCCATGGCTTTTTTTCTCTTAAATTGGCAGCTTTATTATAATTATCATTAGTAAGCTTATATTAGGTTATTGCATCACATGAAATGGTGAGTTTAAATGATTTATAAATATTTGCATATCTGATAAAGAACATGGAGATAGACATGCAGGGTCTAAGTGAGTAGGGAGATTAAAGCACAAAAAAGGAATAACTTTGCACCTGGGCAAAACCATGTTGCTTTGGAGGGGGGAGGTAAATTTAAAATGTGGGGAGAGATTTATAGTTGAGGTAAGGCATTTAAATTTCAGTGTAAAAATAAAGTTATCATGTGTTTGTATGCTACTTGATAAAACAGCCAGTATTTAACTTATGTGCAAAATAATAAGCTAATTTGCACCCCTTGCATTGTAACATGGTTTGTCCAAGAGCAAATTCACTCTTTTTTTTTTTTGCCTCATGACTTAGGCCTGCAGACTACATGGAAGTATGATATGTTCTTTTTATGAGAGAGAGAGACTTTGGTTGTTTGGGTACTTTGTTTACATGTGTGACTATTTTATACTATTTTAGTAGTAAATAAGTCCATCCTTTTTGAGCAACGGCTTATGCCTGATAATTCTCACCCGGTACCCCCGCACACCTACAAATGTTTAGCAAGTTTAACAAACCCTTTACCTGAATTGTTTTTTTTACGACTGCAGAAAGTTATCATTCTGATTTTAAATGAACAGGTTGCCTGAATTAACCGATGTACCTATATGTACATATGAAAAATCTTTAAGCTAGACATTTGACACCATCCGGTAACCCTCCACGTGAGGATGCCACACTGGATTGCTAAAAATTAATCTCCTCCGCTAAATTGTACACCAATAGCAGTGTGGCACTGTTAAATATAATTGGAGTGATCGACTTTAACTTAAACATGCTCAATCACTGCCACAGGTTGAAAATCTATTTAATAGAGTGATGAGCTGTTGTTAAGACGTTGATTATTAGTTCATGTTTTAATCGTTGACCACAAGGTCCCTGAAAAACATGTCACATGCTCAACAATATTCTTTCATAATATATTTTCTCCATAAGGTTGTCCACATTCAAGTTGAGTTTCACCTCAATGTCGATCCAGGTCCATCAAACTACTGGAATCAACTTATCATTGAATTTCGTGTAAATACCTTACTGCGCTCTAGAATAACATTTAAGGTGATCTCTTGCTGTGTTTCCTTGCTTTGGGAGCCTCCACTTTTCAGGATGTCCCCAATGCATTGCTTTAGGAATTCAATGAACACATACTCTACCATTTCAAAGCGGTACAGTATACCATACAGACACAGAATGTGCTAGTTATTCCCCACTTGGCTTTAATGTTTTCAGTGTACTTTATCCATATAGAAGCCAGCTTTAACAAGCAAGGCTGTCTTGTTTTTGTCTGTGATCATTATCTGTTACTAAGTTTATACACACATTCTACTAAACTACACAATATTTTTTTGCACTAAATGCAATTAAAAAGGTAAATAAATACTCCAGAATGTGTTAAGAACTAATCTGCCACTCAGAATTGTTAAAATGGACATACACATAGTAAGATTCATTTTTACAGAACTATTTGCAATGATTCTGAATTAGTTTTAATTCTAAAGTACCAAGTATAAATAACTTATTTTATGACTTGTCTCTTGTAACCACCTCTCACTCCCGCCTACAAGACTTCTCCCGTGCTGCTCCCCACTTATGGAATTCCCTACCACACCCAATCAGACTTTCCCATAGCCTTCAAATCTGAAGACCATCTCTGAAAACTCATCTCTTTATTAGAGCTTAACCTACTTCTGCTGATATGACTCACACTAATACACCCTCACAACTGTCCCAATATGCACTCTGTGCCACACCCGCTACTTTTGTTTCAGCTGTGCCCTCTTCCTATTAGAATGTAAGCTCTCTCATGAGCAGGGCCCATACTACCCTTTGTTTTCATGTCTGCATTTACCTTGTATACCACGTAAGTCCCTGTTTTATGTATGTTCTGTTTTCCTTACTGTATGGCACTGCTGAGCACTGTGGCTCTTTACAAATGTAGAATAATAATAATAATAATAACAACAACACATTTTAGATTCAAATTGTTCTTGAAATCCACTTTAGAGCAAACTGCAAACAAACACATGCAGAGTTGGATGTATGCATATTTTTTTTGCATAAAGTATGATTTTCCATACCACGCATGTGCATAAATAGTATGTACACTTACATCCATATGCAGATTTGGTCACATATTAAACTTACGACTCTTTATGCTTACGAAGGCAGAACGGGGGAGGAATGGCGTATACAAGCTTAAGGTGAGTACAGTAGGGCATGTGCTCACAAATGTGACTGAATCTGATACGGACACAGACACAAAGGGGTATATTTACTAAGCTGCGGGTTTGAAAAAATGGGGATGTTGCCTATAGCAACCAATCAGATTCTAGCTTTCATTTATTTAGTACCTTCTACAAAATGATAGCTAGAATCTGATTGGTTGCTATAGGCAACATCCCCACTTTTTCAAACCTGCAGCTTAGTAAATCTGGCCCATAGAGTCATTAAGGAAAGCAAAGCATAAAAAAGGGCAAAACCTTGTTGCATTGGAACGGGGGGTAAATTTAAAAAGTGGGGATAGATTTATAGTTGGGGTGGGGCATTTCCTAGATCAACTTTAAATTTCAGTGTAAAAAAAAAAGCTATCAAGTTTTTGTGTTCTATATGAAAAAAACAGACAGTATGTCCCAGAGAACATTTACTCATATTTTTGCCTTACTTTCCTTAATGACTCAGGTCATATATATCTGCCTATCAGGAGGCAGAGCTCTTGTGGGCGTTGATGGGGAGCTGGTGCAAAATAGTCACTAATGATGATGATGATGATGATGATGATCAGCAGCAATAGCTAGCTGCTTCTAATTGGCTGGCTTCTGATTGGCTTGTTGCGGGTTGCTCTCTCTAGCTCACTGTGCTTACTATATTTGCGTTGTGGCTATATAATATTTGTGCATTCACATTTCTTAATTTTAAGTTTTACCCCCATTATGTCAAAGAAGCAGAATATTCCGATTGCACTCATACATGGTAAAGCGACAGGGGGTGTTTGTAATTAATGACTATTTTATTGTAATTAATGATTTTTTATTGCACTTTTTAATACTAGCATAGTAAGCACACAGTATAAAAAAAAAACATTTTTCTTAAAACTTTACTCAGAAAATATTGGCTCCCACAAGTAAAGCAACAACAATACTATAGTGCAGAAGAAAGAGCCGCATGATTGACTGGGTGATTACAGTGTGTGTTATTATTATTATATTTTATTTATAAGGCTCCGCAAATGGTCTGCAGCATGGAACATAGGGTGTGACAGAGTAGACATTTACAATAATACAGAATACACTGAAAGCTACAAAAATATACATTATTACACTATAAAAAAGTTGTACAAATACCATCTATGAATTAACAGAGTACAAACAGAGAACATAGTATTACAGATCAAGTTAATGTCTAGAGAGTGAGTATAAGTGGTAAGAAATATCTGCGTGAAGTAGGCATGTGCCCAGGAGCGTGGCTGGGAAACCAGGCCTAAAAATGCAGTGTACCAGGCAGAAGTTGTAATAATTGAATGGGAACACAAGGTCAAAGAGAGTCCTTCTTGTGAGACCTTGAATCCAAGAGGGAAGGCATAGACACAATGAGGGCAGCACTGAGAGTAGGGGAGTAGAGGTGGTAGTGTAAGCGGAGGAGTTAGGGAGAAGGCTGATAGGCTTAAATGAAGAAATTAGTTTTAAAGGCCAGTTAAAGCCTTGCAGAATTTAGGCTAATTTAATACGTCATGTGAGTACATACAAAGGTGGGGAGCAGCACGAGCAGGGCTGGATTAACCCGAGGTCTAACTGGGCTATAGCCCAGGGGCCTCGGGCATCCAGGGGGCCCTTCAAAGTCCTCAGCAGCATTATTGATCGGTCCGGGGGCGGGGGCGGGGGCGCCCCCAGCCCGATCAATGCTGCTGAGCACTGTCAGTGCAGTCATCCGTCCCGGCGCCGCTCAATAATCTGCTTACTGAGGAGATCTCGCGAGAGTTCGTGGACTCTCACGAGATCTCCTCAGTAAGGAGCTTACAGCGCGCCGCAGAAGGAGGACTGCACTGACAGGTAAGTGCTTGGGAGGGGCCTCACGGGGGGCGGTGGGCGGCTGGCGGCTCACATTGGAGGCCTCACGGGGGAATGGAGGGCCCCTTAGCCCAGGGGCCTCCATTCCCTTAATCCGGCCCTGAGCACGACTGAAATCTTAGAGGTGGGAGTGGGAAGAGGTAATCAGCATAGTAGTAAGGTGGCAGTCATTGGCAGAGCAGAAGGGTTGAAAGGGACTGTGGGTAAAAATGAGGTTGGAGGAGTGGCTGAGGGCTTTATAGGCGAGTGTGAGGAGTCTGAATTGGGGAACGAGTATAGTGACTGGTATATTAGATCAGCAAAGATTGCCCACATTCCAGCTGAGCTTCCCCTCAATGTCGAGAAATGGCGAGAAAGAAAAATAAGGCAAGCAGCAGCATTGAGGATAGACTAAAGAAGGGCGAGGTGGGAGTAGGGTAGGCCAGAGAGGAGGAGGTTACAGTAGTCTAGGCAAGAGAATAAAAGGGATGGAATGAGAGTTTTAGTTGCTTCCAAGGTAGGAAAAGGACGGATCCTGGAGATGTTCCAGTTGTAGAAGCAGCAGGATTTGAAGAGTGACTAAATATGGGTAGTGAAGTAGAGGGAGGAGTCTGAGATGACTCTTAGGAAGTGGAATTGAGAGACAGTGGAAAGTGTGGTGCTTTCAACATATAGTCAACATAGAGTGATGGTTTGGAACTGTAAAATTAGAGAATGAACCTGAAGTGGAGAAAATCGACAGGAGAGCATGACATTTTCCAGAGGCGCTCAGCAGTGTGGGAGCATTTTTGTTGGTATCGGTTAAGTCTGGAATGCGATGGTTGAGATAAGGACCATTGAAGGCTAATAGTGACAGCCAGAGAGGCAGAGTTAACTGCAGAGGTAGGATGCGATTGTAGAGGGAGTCAGCCTGTTTAGGGCAAGAGAGGGTGGTGATGGGGGAAAAAAGTGAGTCAAGAGAGGGGGAGAATGTGTTATGGTCAATGGCATTAAGGTTGCCCCTGGTGAGAGTAGCTTTAGGAGAGGAGGCGGGAGGTGACAGGGTGAGGAGATGCTATAGGATAGTAAATGGTTGCAAGAGAGAGGGAAAGGGGAGTTGAAGTCGGAGAGAGTAGGAGAAGACCAGATCAAGGCTGTCCACTGTTGTAGGAGTGAGAGGGAAAGAAGTTCGGAAGCAGGATCAAAAGGATTTTCGACAGGATGTTAAAGTCCACCAAGATGAGAGAGGGAAGGCCAGAGGAGAGAAATTTAGGCAGCAGAATTATTGAGAAATTGGGAGACTAGACCAGGGAGATGGTAGATGATGACCACACAGTGGTGAACTGGGTTGAAGAAGCGAATGGAGTGGACCTAAAAGGTGAGGGAGATTGCAGGGAGAAGGTGCAATATGATAAAAGAAGACCCCAGGTTAGTGAATGTGGGAGAAAGACAGAGACCTAAAAGAGAGAGGGTAGGAGAGGTGGTGTCGCTAGGTCCAGGCTTTGGTGATAGCGAAAAGGTTCAAGGAGCTAGAGATGAAGAGATCATGGATGGAGGCCAGTTTGTTGCACACTGACCTTGAATACCAGAAAGCACAGGCAGAGAGATGAGAGGAAAAAGAGGGGAAAAGTTAAATCAGAGAAAATCGATGGTATAAAGGTAATGTGATCAGTGAGGAGGTGGAAAGGAGGTTAGACCATAGTGATAAAGATGGTAGCGAGTAGAACACAGTGAGGTGTAACAGTGGCAATGTAATCAATGTGTCAAAACAATAGCAGGTGAAAACTATGGCAGAGCAAGGCTATGGTAGAGCGATATTATGACAACTACTTTCAAGTAGCAGGATTGAGGAAACTGCCAGTGGAGAGAGGGTCCATGAGGGTCAGAAGAGGAGAGGTGACTGCTCAAATGAAGTATGCACTAATTAGTTTAGCAGTAGTGAAAGAGAAAGCAATTGGTAAATGGGAGCATGAATGTGAAATTCTAAATGTTATTGATTATTATAAGGGAAAAAGGAAAATGTAGGTGCATACCCAGATAGAGGGTAACAGGAGCTCACAGCACAGTGTTATCCTTTTGTATCAGTCTTTTCAGGTTAACAGCCCTCCTTGTTCCCCCGTTTAAAACCTGCATACATCATCATATATTTATTTATTTATATAGCGCCACTAATTCCACAGCACTGTACAGAGAACTCACATCAGTCCCTGCCCCATTGGAGCTTACAATCGAAATCCCCTAACATACACATACACAGACCGAGAGAGACTAAGGGCAATTCTTAATAGCAGCCAATTAACCTAACAGTATGTTTTTGGTGTGTGGGAGGAAACTGGAGCACCCGGAGGAAACCCACCCAAACACGGGGAGAACTTACAAACTCCACACAGGTAAAGCCATGGTCGAGAATCGAACTCATGATCCCAGTTCTGTGAGGCAGAAGTGCTAACCACTAGGCCACCGTGCTTGTAAGGTCTTTAATTAATTGTAAGGGTGCTCCACAAAGTACAGTATCCTATAGTACACCAGAAAGGTCTGCATAATTAATTGTTTGATTCTAGTGTGCATTAGGTTAATTGTAATGGTCTCCTACAAAGTACACAATCCTAGACCCATGAAATGCAGCATTATAAGAAACAGTACGCGAATCACACACACTACTGACGTAGCAGCAGCATCCTGTATGGAAACATTAAATACACAAGGGGCAATCATTTTTCAACTATGAGCTAGCAACAATGAGCTATCTTCATGGAAAAGTACAGCAAATGCTCTGCAGCATACGCCTTGCTATAAGTCTATACGCAGCCATATCTGGCGCTGGCCATATATGCAGATGTGGACGTAAAGATGTTTAATGACTGCCTGGCGTAATCCTGGTGCATATGCCACTGTTGCAGACCTGAACGCATCTTGAGGTGTGATCAGCGCAGCATACACACCGAATTGCAGACACATTTTACGTAAAATGCGTTCAGCTCTACATGAGGCCTTCGGTAAGAAATTGAGATGCTCCTGGATATGCCAACATATAATGTATATAATGTAATAAAAATAACTACAATCTGAATTTTGGATAAAAGAAAAGTAATTGTTGGTTAAATATAAAGCCGTTATTCATTTTAAAGAAATAGCTTTACAGACATTTGATCCTGGACAAAACCATGTTACAATAGAAGGGGTGCAAATTAGTTTATTAGTTTGCACATAAAGAAAATACTGGCTTTTTTGACACATAGCACACAAATACTTGATAGCTTTTATTTTTACACTGAAATGTAAAGTTGATCTAGGACATACCCTACTCCAACTATAAATCTGCCCCCACATTTTCCCCCTCCAATGCAACATGGTTTTGCCCAGGTGCAAAGTTACTCTTTTTTTTTTTGCTTTGCTCTCCTTAACGACTCAGGCCCTATAAAAAATTTCAAAATTGCTCAATTTAGAGGAACAGTGGACAGCATGGACAGTGTTAAAATTATCTATCTCACAATATTTGAAGCACCAGCTGCTTTTCGTGTGATTTAAAAATCCCAGTTAGTGATGTGTGTGCAGAGATGCCAGTTTTAAGAAAGTCCTTTAAGACATAGCTGTTCCTATACAGTTCTTCCCTCTATATCTGTAAATATTTATCTGGCTAACAATTCTACTGATAAAGGCCCTTTAAGTTGCATATCTACAGTAGATTCACTTGAGAATTTTTTTGAGTTTTATACGTCTGTAGGAACATTTTCTTTTAAAATAACATGCATTTTATGGCCACAGACAATCTATAATTGAATACAACCTATTGAAATTCACATTGTTGGTTTCCTTACATTTTTTATGAGAACTTTCTATACTGGCATGACATTGGAATAAGTGATTGTTAAGTATAAAGATTTATAAGCTTTGAATACTAAATAACAATACATTTGACTAGCAGAAATTGATTTCTCTTAAAAAAAAATAACTACTAAAATACTCAACAAAAAATCCTTGTTATATTCACGACTACACATTATTTTATTCATAGAATAATCATAGCTAGATCAGCCTGCCAGTATTATAATATGTCAAAAATTTGATTTTATCTCATTCAAAAAATCTTATTTTGATACATTCGGCAATAATTAGTGAGTGAGCAAGGTCAGACTCAAAGGTGTTTTTATTAATGAACCCAGATTGTCAGACCATGTTTACTGAGCATGTTAGAGAAAGGATTTAACAATGATCAGTTGCTTTTTGCAAACAAGCATCATTTTTTTCAATGTCTGCATTGTTATGTTCTATGAGAATCAATCATCTTCAAGGCTGTCCACATATTGTATTATGTAATTGCATAATGCTAAGCATGCTGTTGGCACACTATAGAAAAAACAATTATCTTTTTTTTATATCCATGTATTTATCCATTGGAGAGTAGTCTTGACATGTCTAAAATAGTAAACGCTTTAGATATTGAAAAGGACTTCTTTTTTTTCAAATGATTAAGACTCAGGCGAAAAAATATTTGAACAATGCATTCATTCCTAGCTACCACACACAAAACGTTTAGGTCTTCTGAATAGCTTGAGAGATGACACGATGTTCTTGTATACCTACAATGTACCTATAATATTATGAAAGAAAGCTTTTCTGTAATCAGCCCAATACAAATGCAAGTGTTGTGCTTATTTTACCATAAAAGCAATAAAGCTTTAAGAAAGATCAATGTTGCACTACTGAAGTATTGCTTAAAGCTGTCATGGCTTCTGTATACAAAGCAACCTTTGCCCATTCAAATAACCTTTGGTTACAACACAGTTTGAAAACAATTGCAAATAAATCCCTGTGTAGAAATTTCTGGACATGCAAACTCCCATAGAAGTGTAATGTCATCGAAAAGCTTCTTTTCTCATTTCAAAATGTTGCTTGAACACCATTCAATATAATTTGTTACATTGCAACAGTTTTTAGTTTAATAACTTGAACCAAGCATATAAGACTTTTATAAGTAAATTAAGATAAAACAATTATAATTTCAGATAATTTTAGAGCCATCCATATGCAGCCTCTAGACAACACTGGATATACAATAACACGCTATTGTCAGGCGCCGTCCCGTAGTCTTTCCGAGGCGGTCGCCTGCTTCATCTCTCCGTGCGTCTGGTTGCCTGGCAACCCGACCCGGCCAGCCATTGCCAGGCAATGGGACGCTTCTCTCGAATCCCGGCGACAGCTGATGACAGCGCTGCCACCCACTCTCTCCTCATTGGCTGCTAGACCTTTTTAAGGCATATCCTGACTGACTCCCAGTGCCAGAGTATCAGGTCTATTTCCTGTCTCCAGCGTTCCAGTATATTTTACCTTGTATTTGACTCTTCTGCCTGCATGTTCCCTTTTGACCCGGACTGCATCTTCAAGACTGTTACCGGCCCGGCTTGTCTCACTATTCTCCTGGATACCCCTTGTGTACTTCGATTGCCAGCACCGTTACCAACCCGGCCTGTCTGACCTCTCTCTCTCCTCGTGCCTCGCTATCTGACTTGGAGAAGGACCGTGACCTGCGTGTCTTTTGCGGCTGAGTCCATACCTCCTTGAAGGGGTCCCTGGTGAATACCAGGGGCACGTTAAATTCCGCACCTTCCTCCAAGTAGTGTCAACACTAGCAGGTACGCTACATATGGTTGTGACAGTATACTCTGGCCATGACTACGGAGGGATCTGGGGAACCATCTGCCCAGGACCTTCTTCTTCAACTGGGTCAGCGAGTTGAACAACAAGAGTGGCGGCCCAAGCACACTTGCTTCAGAATGTCCAAGAAATCGCTACCCGCTTTGATGCCCTACAATGTTCCCTGCCTATGACCCCAGCTATAACCTCCTCTGCTACAGCTTCCTCCAGTGTGGTCACTGTCTCCACGGCCGCTTCCAGTCTGCGCATTCTGGCACCGTAAAAGTTCGAAGGAGACCATAAACGATGCAGGGGTTTTCTGAACCAATGTGCCATCCAGTTTGAGTGTAACCCTGGGGCATTTCCCTCTGAACGGACTAAAGTGGCTTTTATAATCTCCCTACTGAGTGTTCAAGCTTTCACCTGGGCATCCCCCCTATGGGAACAGAGTGAATCCCTACTAAGCAATACTGTTTCCTTCATCGAAGCCTTCAGGAAGGTCTTCGACGACCCAGGGAGAGTAGCTTCTGCGGCTACAAGTCTGTTGAGTCTCCGTCAAGGTAACCTGTCCGTGGGGCAATATGCGGTTCAGTTCCAAACCTTGGTGTCTGAATTAAAGTGGAACAACGAAGCACTGGTGGCAACGTTTTGGCAAGGTCTTGTTGAGCGAATTAAAGACAAACTGATTTCCAGGGACCCTTCAGATCTTGATACTCTTGTCTCTCTCTGTATCAAAGTGGATTTGCCCTACCAAGAACGCACGCGGGAATGTTCTACTTCCAGGTGGGTCACACCACGACTCGCACCACAGTTCCAAAACCCGATTCTACCTATGGACGAACCCATGCAAGTTAGACGTACTCGGTTGTCTCTGGAGGAACGCCAGAGGCATTTTAAGCAATGACGGTGCCTCTACTGTGGAGAGTCCGGGCACCTCAGTAGAGCCTGCTCCAAGAGACCGGGAAACCCCTCCTCCTAAACGGTGGCAGGGAGGCCGGTTTAGGAGAATCCACAGTTGCTCCCTACTCCAAGAACTCCCCAGAACTCCTCATGGCTGTCATCCTGAGCTCCTCTAAAGGCCTCTTTTCCACCACTGCTTTTGTGGACTCTGGCTCCTCCGGGAACTTCATTGATGCTTTTCTCACGTCATGGCTCCAAATTCTGGTAGTACCTTTGCCTCAACCACTATCATTAACGCCTGTAGATGGCAATCGTGTCGTCAATGGTTCCATCTCCTCCGTCACCACTCCTGTCCAGTTGATGGTATGAGAGCTTTATAGTGAGATGATCCAGTTCCTGGTGTTGCCTAAATTAACCCCCTCATCTTGGGATTACCTTGGCTCCGGACGCATTCACCACAGATGGATTGGCTCCGAGCTCAGGTTACCGTTTGGGGTCCAGAACGTCGTCATAGATGCATGTCCGGGGTTCCTTTCGCCAGATCTCGGGTCATAGCCCATTCTACAGTTACAGACTCTACCCTTCCTGCTGCATACGTGGAGTTCCAGGATGTCTTTAGTAAAATTGAAGCCGGGATCCTGCCTCCTCATCGTCCTTGGGACTGATCCATCGTACGGACTCCTGGTCAACCCATACCCAAGGGATGAACTTATCTATTATCCTGTCCTGAGACTTTGGCTATGTCCCAATATATTTCTGAGAACCTGCAACGGGAGTTTATACGCAAGTCTACTTCCCCTGCCGGGGTAGGGTTCTTCTTTGTCAAGAAAAAAGATGGTTCACTCCGTCCATGTATTAATTACCATCCCCTTAATCGCATCACCATCAAGAACCGCTATCCTCTACCTCTCATCTCCGATCTCTTCGACAGAATCACTTGGTCCCAAATTTTCACCAAACTAGACCTTCAAGGAGCCTATAACCTGATTCGTATCAATGGATGAGTGGAAGACGGCCTTCAATACCAGGGATGGGCACTTCGAGTATCTGGCAATGCCCTTCGGCCTCTGTAATGCCCCCGCCATCTTTCAAACATTTGTCAATGACATCTTTCAGGACTTATTATATACCTCTATGGTAGTTTATTTAGATGACATGCTAGTGTTCTCCAAAGATCTGATTTCCCATTGGGAACAAGTCAAAGAGGTCTTACGAAGATTACGTAAATACCATCTACTGCAAATTGGAGAAATGTGTCTTCGAAGTGACCCAAGTACCCTTTCTTGGTTTTATCGTGTCTGGCCAGAGACTACGAATGGATCCCACCAAGGTATCTATTGTGGATTGGCCCCAACCTCAGAGTCTCAGGCTATTCAAAGGTCCATTGGCTTTGCTAACTATTACCGGCAGTTCATTCAAGATTTCTCCACCATTATTGCTCCTATCACGGCATTAACCATAAAATCTGCTAACCCCAAAAACTGGTCTCCAGAAGCCATTACTGCCTTCGCTGCCCTAAAGTAAGCGTTTTCCTCGGCTTTGGTCCTTTCTCAGCCAGATCAGGAAGGACCTTTCTTTGTGGAAGTCGATGCTTCTTCCATTTGCATCGGAGCCGTGCTGTTCCAAAAATCTTCCTCCGACACGCACACTTCATGTGGGTTTTTCTCCAGACGATTCCTTCCTAGCGAGAGCAATTATGGAATCGGGGATAAAAAGCTCTTTGCCATCAAAGCCGCATTGAAGGAATGGCTTCATCTACTGGAGGGCGCTCTATATCCCATTACAGTATTCACGGATCATTGGATCTGTAAAGCTCATTGCCTTAACCTCCGGCAAGCCCGCTGGGCATCCTTTTTTGCTAGGTTCAACATGACTCTTACCTTCTGTCCTGGTGCCAAGAATGGGTGAACGGACACCTTATCTCACTCTTTTGACGACTTGGATCGCCTAAACCCATTGGTGCCTCAATGTATCATTGATCCCTCTAATATTGTGGTTCTCACCAGAACCGAGAACTCCAGTCCTCCACTCGGACGATCCTTCGTGGAATCCCACTTGTGGCTCAAAGCCTTACATTGGGCTCATTCCTCCCGCATCGTCGGCCATGCCGGTATTTAAAAAACCACAGCATTACTTTGTCGCCAGTTCTGGTGGCCTACCATGCGCATGGACATATGTAATTTCATCGCAGCTTGCACTACCTGTGCCCAACATAAGACATCCAGGAAAGCCCCCGCTGGACTTCTTCGTCCACTTCCCATTCCCAATACTCCTTGGGAAAGTGTGGCTAGGGACTTTATCACCGATCTCCCCTCCAGTGCTGGATTCAACACCATCTGGTTTGTCATCGACCGGTTTTCCAAGATGGCCCACTTCATTCCCCTCACTGGTTTGCCCACTGCCAGTCGCTTAGCTGACATATTTATCAAGGAGATTTTTAGGTTACACGGCTGTCCCAAGGAGATCATCTCTGACCGAGGGGTCCAGTTTACTTTCTGATTCTGGAGAACCTCCTGTAAAAACCTGGGTACAAATTTAAAATTCTCCTCGGGGTACCATCCCCAAACCAACGGCCAGACCGAGCGAGTCAATCAGGATCTTGAAACCTTCCTTCGGAGTGTTTTACTTCGGACAACCAGAGTAAATCATCTCAATACCTTCCATGGGCAGAATTTTCCCACAATCAGCACATCCACGAATCCACAGGGTTCTCACTATTCTTCACTGTATTTGGAGCACATCCTAACTTTCCGGGTCCCTTCCCAGTCTCCACCTCCTCGGTTTCGGCGGTGGATACACTCTATTGGAAATTTGCTACCATTTGGGCTAAGACCAAGATGGCTCTACTAAAAGCCATTCTTCTCTTCTTTTTTCTTCTTTTCTGTTTTCTTTCTGCCTCGCTTGCTTATCCGTCACGTTGTGCGCTCCTCACTGAAAATGTCAAGCGTGATGAAGTCACGCCCATCAATCAGTGCGAGCGCAGCAGGGAGGAGAGGAAAAAGATGGGAGCCGGATTTCCACCGCTTGACCGAAAAAAGGTAATTTTTTTTGTTTCTTTTTCTTAATTACCCCTGGCTATGGGGCCCCTATGCACATCGGGCCCCGGGCAGTTGCCCAGTGTGCCCAATGGGAAAGACAGCCCTGCTCCCTACCTCTTTAGGTTATGAACCCCCAACCCCCCACTCACACTTACCTTCTTCCAGCCAGCATGAGTTGGGGATGCACACTCTGTTATCTGTCCTTCTTACAGTCTGCGCACATGAGACGGCACCTTTCATGTGGTGCGCTTCCCATGTGAGACATCATCAGTGGCAGACACACATAGGGAAGGGGAGGAGCCAGACACAAATAGATGAAGGGACAGTAACACTTAGGGAAAGGAGGGAGGGAGGAATGAATCATGAACCGTAGCAACATGAAGGTGGCTGGTCCTGGGGTCCAGCCACCAATAACAATACAATGCCATTGATCTGGGCCGTGGCACTGGTATAATGCGGCTGTGCTTAAATATATTTATTGTATACTAATAATGTATTCATTCTTCTTTATTTTGATATTATGTTTTTACATTTTTAGTTGATTATTTGGACTCTTGGCGATTTAATACAGTCTTGTAATTCCAGTCCCTCCCCTTAATGTAAAAGAAAAAATATATGACACACATAAATATGCCTATAACCTTATACAAAATACCATGTTTACATATAAATCCACCAAATTTTTATTACATTAATAGAATGTATTAAGGCTCTGGACCGTGTCTCCGTGCCATGCTTTTGCTCTCCCTGATCCTGCCAACTCCTTGATTCGTTGCTTATCCAGGCAGTAGGCAGAATAGGAAAAACAAATAAAAATCACATGGCCATAACCTATAAAAGTAACTTGTAGCTTTGCATTCACTCTTCCTATGAAAGGAGAAACATCTTCACTACACAGCTCAGCCTACTAAATTACAAATAGATGTTGATGGAAGGTAAGAGTAGGCCTAGTGCAGTAAGGCGTTCACATAATTACGACTCAATTCTAGGTGGATGCAAATGCAGATACACCTGTCAGCAGGCAATGACGACTGTCAGTAGCCTCATCTAGCCGCTTCTGATTGGCTGCTTGCGATTTGACCTCCTACTTCATTCATTAGCATCACTGCAATATTACCTCAAATCATTAAATTAATTAGCAACCTTCTGTTCGCATTACTTAATTGTCATTTCCATAACGACTGCTGCAGGAAAGATTTCCATTTCATATTTAAAGGAATAAACAACGGATGTTGAGGTGTTATATTTAATGTGTTTGGCTTTTATTATTAATAAGACATTATTCTCTCCTGTGTGTGTACGAGAAGGAAAACGGATGCAGTGCTTAATAGTATCTCAAAATATTATCTCATTCAATACAAATGTATTAAGAGTAAAAATTATAAAGTAACAAAT
The DNA here is from genome assembly GCF_038048845.1 of Mixophyes fleayi. Taxonomy (NCBI): domain Eukaryota; kingdom Metazoa; phylum Chordata; class Amphibia; order Anura; family Limnodynastidae; genus Mixophyes; species Mixophyes fleayi. Next base: position 130,395,990 of record NC_134408.1, read on the forward strand.
AACAAATGATTGAATTGAGCTAGATATATAACAACAATGTACAAAATAATATGCAATATTTATTCTATAATTATTTATTACAAATTTACATTTTGAATATTATTTTGAGCATTGTTGTTATGCAGTGTAGGTAAAATGGTGTCAGAGAGGGGCGGGGGGGGGGTGGAGTCAAGACATATGGGCGGGCTGTGCCTAGAGCAGGTCTGTGTCACAGCCATTTGGATGTGGTCTCTGAGCTCATCTTCCTCTACTGTCCAGGTCCTGCTACTGTGACTGTGCGGTCCCAGTGCTTCTTAGAGGACGCAAGCTAGTGATATTGACTTCCAACGAAACTGTGTGGTGCTCAGTAATATGACGGCCAATGGATGTATGGGCAGCACGATGGCTCAGTGGTTAGCACTTCTGCCTCACAGCGTTGGGGTCATGAGTTCAATTTCCAACCATGGCCTTATCTGTGTGGAGTTTGTATGTTCTCTCCGTGTTTGCGTGGATTTCCTCCGGGTGCTCCGGTTTCCTCCCACACTCCAAAAATATACTAGTAGCTTAATTGGCTTCTATCAAAATTGACCCTAGTCTCTCTCTCTCTATTTCTGTCTGTCTGTGTGTGTATGCTAGGGAATTTAGACTGTAAGCTCCAATGGGGCAGGGACTGATGTGGATGAGTTCTCTGTACAGTGCTGCGAAATCAGTGGCGCTATATAAATAAATGGTGGTGATGATGATGATGGCTGAAGCAGGAAGAGGAGTATAATAGAGGGGAAGTAATTGTGGGGGTGTAGACACATGTGCACAGGTAGAGGCTGCATCTCAGCCTATAGAGATGCCGGCCTAAAGCCTTGAATATCGGACCGGACGGCCCCTGTTGTTCGGGTACCGGACTTATAAGCGACAGCACAAATACAGGGGGTGCTGAATCACCCACAGAGCTGGAGCCTATGCCTGTTGTTCCAAAATCACTTTCCCTACCGAAAATAATGCACAATCCATTATTTAAAGGCACTGTAACACAGTTTCTTGTGATATTCAGAAACGAGTGTGGCTTGTCAAAAAAAAGGTGGTATGGCCTAGTAGGAAACAGGTGTGACATTTGCGGTTAGGGCGCTGGTGTTTGTGGGACGTGGGTGTGACTTCATCTGTCTTGTTAGGTACCCTCAAAAATGCTTGAGATATAAATCTTGTTTTCCCAAATGGCAGCATGGTGCAAACCCTCCGCTAAAGTCTTCTGTGTTCCGATTGCCTGGAAACGTTTGCACAGGGAATAGAGTTCCAACACAGCGACTTTTCTGCGCAGATTGTGGTCATACATCTACTAGGAACATACTTAGTTTTTTTTATTACAATGAAGCCTAAGGATAACCATACAAGTAGCAGATTAAGATATGATTTGGGGTTGATAGGACATTTTCAGTAGGAAAATATGTACAGTGAGCTTACGTTTACCAGACTAAAGAAAGTCAATTACATAGCAGGACCCCAGCAATATATATTGTAACTGTCATTGTCGTTAGTAATGAACCATTTTATATAAATTTATAACCACTTATAGAGCGTGTCTCTTAGATAATGCGAATATGACTATTGGTGATTTACTGCATTCCCTAGATGTTATTTGCAATTACTTTAAAGTGACTGATTTTCTGTAAAACATCAATTTTATTTTGTGATTACACAGATATGTTTTGGATACATTGCAGAGCATTAGGTCTTCATTTCAAATCACACTGTAGATATATAGCAGCTATTCATTGGAGAGAAAGCTGGCATTTCCATAAAAGTTTACCTGTTATATAGGTCTGAAGAATCTGATTCTGCAGGTATAGGGGGCCACAAGTACAAGGTAGAGAACTCCAAATTCCACTTTGTTTTTCTGGAACCAGGAGAGACAATTTAAGATTGGGTCATCTCTCTCCAGGTAGTGTGTGGCCCAGGCTTAAAATTTTCCCTTTAGCAGGGCGAGAATCATGCGCACCTTGCCAATGTTCTGTTGCATCCTAAAATACTTAATATATATGATCCATCATATGAAAATACACAAACATATATGTGTGTTCCATTGTATGACATGATCACTGGGCATTACCTATAGCAAACAATCAGATTCTAGTTATCACTTATTTAGTACATTCTACAAAATGACAGCTAGAATCTGATTGGCTGCTGTAAGCAACACCTCCACTTTTTCAAACCCACAGTTTAGTAAATATACCCCAGAGTGTTTTCACCTATTAAGATCACTTGTCAAGGCTACGCAGAAAATAAAAGCAGGGATAAAATGTAAAGGATATTACTTAAAAAAAAAATAGTTTAATGCAAATTCTGCTATGCTAACTTTAAATTAATGAATGATTTCAGAAATCTGACTGGCTCTTCTAAATTATTTTTAGAAGTTGAAAAACAGTGTACAATGTCTAAATATAATTTAGAATTCCAAAGAACTAGACACATCCCCACTTCTAGCAGATGAAAGGCAGCACTTACTCCCACCAAGTTGCGCGAAGGGGGGTGGGTGCCAGTGTTCTCTCTGTTGCCAAGGGCATTAAAAATGTCTAGTTACGGCTATGCTGTAAAGAATTGTTGAAGTCACCTAAAACAGGAATAGTTGTCAGTATGTAGAATGTAAGCAGTAGGTTTCCCATGAAACCAGAATATGACCATTAGTCGACCATCTACATGGTGCTTCCAAACCAGGCTCCATAAAAGATATGGAACCATTTGTGCCCTAACAATAATAAATAAAGATTGATAACATTTCTATTTCACAAGCTTTACAAGCTATATTTTCTTAAATAAATGGGAAATCCTGGCTTCCATTGATCGAGAATCAGGCTTCATCCCTTCTGTCTGCCTGTAACAAACCGGGTTCTCTAACAGCGCAAAATCGCTGGGCTCATAATCAGGAACTGATAGTCTGACTGCTATGGGCTCAGGGTAGAGGGAGGTTGTGTTAGGTGGTCCTCTGTCCTGTTATATCTCGTGCTGTGCTGGGGAAAGAACAATGAGCACAGCACAGCACGAAATTTTTTTAAAAAAATAATTGTAAAAAAAAGAAATTAAAAAAAAATATCCAAAAGCAATCCTGCAGTATAAGTCCATTGGTACTGCAATATTACAAAGTTCACTGATTCTGCAGAATAGACTGGGAATTAGTGGAAATGATTGTTATTGAATGTTATTGAGGTTAATAATAGCGTAGGAGTGAAAATAAACCAAAAAAACTTGATTTTAACACTTTTTATGTTTTTTTCTAAATAAATCCGAATCCAAAACCTTAAATCCAAACAAAAACCTTTCGTCAGGTGTTTTGCAAAACAAATCCAAACCCAAAATCTCAAGCAAATCCGAATCCAAAACACCAAACACGAGACACCAAAAGTGGCCGGTGCACATCTCTAGTTCAAACATACGCCTCCTAACATGCATATAAGCGCTTTCCTGCAGGTCTGAATGAGCCGCATTTTATGACAATGCCTTTAGCGTACTTGGCCTGTGTTTGCAAGCCCCTCCCCTCCACCATCCCACCTCTCCAGGCCCAGGCGGGCCCAAGTGTCAGAATCACACAAGTCTGCATAGGAGCATCTGCATGTGCCCACTTGCTGAGCATGCCCAGACCGATTTCAATCAAGATTTGTTGCGTAAACTGGCTTACATCCCACTCTGCATCAGCACCTAGGAGATTGTACATATGAAAGCTTTACATTTGACATGTCAAATTGATCTTTTAAGGACTTTAAACAACTCCCAGTCACTTTGAAGCAATTTACATGTTCCCACCCTACCTATTTTATATGGTTTTAAATAGTTGTTCTTATCATATACTTATTATAGAACACCAAAGGAAAATAGCACAAACTATATGTTTTCTTACCTTACAAAAAACCGTGTAAGTATCAAACTAGTTATAGAATATACAAGATATTTATTATACATTCTAAACATTCTAAGTAATACACTAAAAATGAAGTCTAAAAATCACCAATAGCAACAGATTCTATTAGGTGTCACAATACAGCATACGCGGCTCTCCAGCCTTTCCATCATCAACAACATTTTGCTACGAGTCGTGCGGTGCCAGAGTGCTACGGAATATGCTGGTGCTATATAAATAAATGTTGATGATGATGATGATAGCCACTGCGGCTTGCTCTCCTCTGTGCCTGGCGTCTCCTTGACGACTGGGACGTCACTTCCGGTTTCCGGCCGACCGTTGCCAAGACAACGGCCAGACTCCAAGTTGTCGGCGGGGAAATTAGACGAGTGCGTGTGTATTAGTGAAGAATTTACTATCAGCCTCCTTTGGCTGATTAGTTTAGGCTGGGCTTCTTGGTTTCCATTGGCTGCTCTGGGTATTTAAGGCAGGGAGGACTGGACCTTGTTCTGATAATATCGGGAGCAGTCGGCTCTCCGCTGCAATACACCATTGAGTACATTATGAGAACAGTTTGATTTACACATGCACCATATCCATCATTTTTGTTTCTAATCGTATTTTTATATTTTTCTAAATTGTGTTAAAATTAGAAAACTGCACTCATCTAAATTATAAATTATACATGCAGTCATTAAAGTGGGTTTTCACCATAAATGTATTTTTCTCTATATTGCCCCATTTAGAGAGGGCTTATTTTTATATTAGTAATCTTCCATATTTACAATACAACCATAATCCAGCAATGACCACTACCACTGCAGGCACCATTATATTGCAGAGGCCTGGTTGTAAGTTGATGCCCTCATCACATGGGCTCTGGTTCCCCTAATACAGGGGTCAGGGAACTTTTTTACCTTTTACCCCCAACTATATTTATATAATCTGACGTTGCCCCTTTGATTTGAATATAAGAAATCTTATATTATTAATTATTGGAATTCAAAATGTAATTTAATCTATTCAAAATTTCTTTGAAAGCTTCAACTTCAAATCTTCAGGTTTTGGAGAAGTGATGTTGCTTCATTTTTGATACAAGAGCATTAATATTGGGGCATTTTGATGTCAGAGCAATTTGGATACAGTCTTCAGTGTCCAATCGATTTCTCTGCTTTGTTTTTATGTTCGTTAGAGTGGAAAATCCTTGTTCGCAGAGGTAGGTTGTTGCAAAAGGCAGTAACTTTTTGACTGCCTCCTCATGTGCAATGAATGCCATTGCAGCTGTTGACATCCAAAAATATGACAGATCTGATTTGTTTTTAAATGCAATACGTGCTTCATTATTGCATCAAAGCTCAAGAAGTGCCTCTGCTAACCCTTGAGGCTCTTCTGGTACAACAGCAATTTCACATTTAAAGGGGTCTACAATCCAACTGACAGCATGTGAATCTGCAGCATTACCCCCAGGAATTTCATTTTTACCCCATTTGGGGTAATTTACCCCTGTTCCCTGAGCAGTGCCCTAATACCTATAGTTCATTATAATGAGCTATACTGTGACAGCGCATTGCAATATAAGACATACTATAATTTGCAATCTTACCTTTTACATGTTATAATCAACAAGGAGAGCTAGGAAAGCAAGAACACACAAATGCTTTTTTAATAATTTTTTACACCCCCCAACCCCCAATACTAACATAACCATGTGGTTTCAAGATAGGGTCCCCCTCAATTCACACTGTATTCACCCATACTTTGGGAGGTAAACAGATGGGTCTCCAGGGGTCGACACCTTTGAATAAATACAGTGAGTGGTGCTAGTTGACCTTCAATACTGATTAGGTGGCTGGCACGCTATTGCATCAGCTCTCTTGATAAATTTGCACTGCTTGCTGCACTTATTCAAAGTTCTCCAGGGTTTTGATGCCAAGGAGCATAACAAGAACTGTGTTAGTCCTGAAAATGGGAACTCATCATTTAAAGTAAAAAAAAAAAAAACTTCATTTCAGTGGAGTTCCTCTTTAATAAAATGTAGTATAAAAAAATAGGAAGTATTACTCTAAGGGGTCTATTTATTGAACCTGATTTTCTATCTATCAACAGCGCATCGCAGCAAATATCCCATACTTGCCAACTTTTCCTCGTTGGTTTCAGGGAGATCCCGGGGGAGGTGGGCGTGCGGGGGCGGGACTTGACGAATTGCATCATTTCACCTAAGATGATGCAATATTTGTGTCATTAAACCCCGCCCCCCGCCAATTATCTTTTGCGGGGGTGAGAACCGGGAGGTTGCCCTGCTTTCTCAGAAATGCGTGAGTCTCCCAGACATTCCCGGGAGAGTAGGCAACTATGCGTTAAAGAAAAGCAGCTAACGAATCTCTAGAGACTGAAGTGTCTTTTAAATTTCTGTCTCCATTACTGAAGTCATGTTGTCTTACCTGTCAGTCTTTGATTAACTCTTGGTCTCCATGAAAATGGCCACCTCCATAGGCATCAATACATGGGACATAGGAAACAATTTCTGAACTGTGTCATCATGCCACAGATGGTGAAGCCAACCACGTATTGTACTGGCTCAGCATCAGGGAGAATGTCAGACTCTTCAGGAAGTGAAGGAGAGTTGGCAAGTATGAAATATCATAGATATCTGCAGCTTTGTAATTTTTTTTTATAAATACATAGCAATCCCCATAGATGTCTATGGAAAATGCTATGTACCGCAATTGAATAAGTATTGAAAATGCTTTTACACATACGGTAATGTACGCCATTACCGTATGTGTAATCTTTCAGGTCTGCTGTATGGGGGGACAGCATTGCGGTAGAGGGATCTTCGGATCCCTCACCGCATCTTACTGCGCTCCCCTCCGGTCACTATTGCAACGGCGGCCACTTTCACTTTACGATAGTGACCATAGGAAAGATAGGAGAGGGGTCTCGCAGGAACAGCAGTCTTTCGTGACTGCTGTCCCTGTTGAAGCTTTTTAATAAATACATACAATCTTTCAATCCTTATCTTTCCGATAAGGATTTAAATAGATTATGTTAAAAATGCCCTCTTTAATAAATATACCGCTAAGGCAGATAAGTTCCAACAATTAAATTAAAGTCCACAATGAAATCAAGGAGAGTATTGTAATATATTTATTATAAGCATTTACACTACTCCTAAAAAAAATTGGACATACATCAAAAGTGGATCTATAGCCTGCGAAGATCTGCAATGTTTAACTTTATTGGCCAGAATGTTCAGTTCCTCTAAGAATATATTTTGGTGTATATTTCAGAGGTTGTAATATTTGGATGAATGGAACAGGAAGTAGATTTACAAACTAAAGTGCATTTTTTGTAGTTAATATTATAAGTAAGCTGCTATTATTAGTAAACATAGAACTCTATCGATCTAGCTGTTATCTATGCCTTTCAGTAGTGTATCTATATAACCAAGCGGAGCTGTTTATATTCATTGCCCTGTAATACAATGTAAAGCAGCTTTCCAGATGTGCCACACAGACAGCGTAACTGAGATGCCTCATATCCTATGTCAAGGAAAAAAAAAAAAAACTGTGACTGATGATAAAAAGACATGGCTCAAAAGCACAGACAACAGCCAGAAAGATAAGGCAATGTGTTTAGTTGCAGGAAAGTGTGTGTATAGTGTAGCTTAAACTAATGTCATCTGGAGACAGAAAATCCATTCAAGCTACTGCGTCAATTAAAAAACTATGTGAAAATAATTATCCCACGTCTCTGAAGCAGCAATAATACAACTATCCTGAATGACGTCATTAACCCATGAAAAAGTTTAGAAACAGTATTCATATCGCTTTGTTTTTAAATACTAGGGATGTGCACCGGCCACTTTTGGTGTCTCGTGTTTTGTGTTTTGGATTCGGATTTGCTTGAGGTTTTGGGTCCAGATTTGTTTCGCAAAACACCTGACGAAAGGTTTTGGTTCGGATTTAAGGTTTTGGATTCGGATTTATTTTGAAAAAAACATAAAAAGTGTTAAAAACAAGTTTTTTGGTTTATTTTCACTCCTACGCTATTATTAACCTCAATAACATTCAATAACAATCATTTCCACTAATTCCCAGTCTATTCTGCAGAATCAGTGAACTTTGTAATATTGCAGTACCAATGGACTTATACTGCAGGATTGTTTTTGGATATTTTTTTTTAATTTCTTTTTTTTATAACTTTTTTAAAAAAATTTCGTGCTGTGCTGTCCTGTGCTGTGCTGTGCTGTCCTGTGCTGTGCTGTGCTGTGTCCTTCTAAGGGCATTGTTATTTCCCCAGCACAGCACAGAACTGAACAGCACAGCACAGCACAGCACAGCACAGCACGAGATATAGCAGGACAGAGGACCACCTAACACAACCTCCCTCTACCCTGATCAATGCCCGAGTGTAGATGGCGGCGGCTAGCGGGAAATTTATAGGATCCGAGTATCGCGAGATCCGACAGCGGGATTATGACTCAGAGCCTCGGTTTCAGTTTTGCAATTGGCGGGAATACCCGGATCTGTCTCAGATCCGGCTCGGATCGGCAACGTTCGGGTGGGCTCGGATTTCAGATATCCGAGCCCGCTCATCTCTATTAAATACACACTTTAATAAGACGCTGTTCCAGTCTAACCTGTATACCCTATGAATGCAGCCGGCTAAAGGGAACATCTATATATCTGGATGATTGTGGTTGTTTTAAAGTGGATGCTTTTACCTGAGTTTTAAACTAATCCAGTCTAGCTGCAGCTAGCATCCCCAGGCTATTCCCACAGTTCCTTCCACAAATCTAACCCTACAGGCAGGTTTGAATTTGGAGCTCGCCTTGGCTCCACATGCATATTCCTGGCATATACTAGGGTATAATATGTCTCCATGGAACAGTGACTATCATCCTACCTTATTCTCTGGATGACCAAACCACAGCTCCCTCCAGGGTAACTTCATAAGAGGACAGCAGTTATTTAATTATAAAATATTATAATAGTATCAATTTAAAAACGATCTTATCCCAAAGGGACTGCAGGAAATTCATTATTTTTACATTTAAAGTGCATGTCCACAAATTCATCAAAGGAAAAAAAAAACTATGCACAATCTCTTAGTATATTTAACTTTCACTCACTATATTTAACAGATATAAATAAGAGTCTTATGAGCACTAATATTAATGACCAGATCTCCCAAAGAGCTTCTGCAGCAGCATCTGTTTTTTTTTTTTTTAAGTTCCACAAGCTGCTCTTGCCATTGACTGCTGTTATCCCAGCCCTGTCTGTTATAAACAGTGTTTAAGTGTCGAGGCTACTCATAGCTGCAGCATCCAGAATCATTTGTGCCCCCCGCCCTCCTTCTCCCCCAGACAAAAGAGCAACAAACCTGCCCCTGCCTCGCACATGCAATGCAGTAAATCACTAGTAAGTACCCCGCAAAGCCAGCTCATGGCTCTAGTAGAAAATCCCACTGTGTGAGAGTGAAGCCATCAATCAGCCTTCTGTAAACACCCCCCCTACTGTATGTTGCAAGCACGCTTGCCTGCCTCCTGCTCTCAGCTCTTCTTGCTCTCACAGTAAATGCTGATCATAAGGAGAAATCTGGATATCCCCTGTCCGTGCACAGTGCATTGCCTGCAATAAATAGACGGTGGCTTGCTTTCTATGCATAGGGACATTGAGCCTAGTACAGAAGGGGAAGTGCTAGCAGACCTTGCATACCTCAGACTGGGGAGAGAGAGGGGCAGGGACAAGGGGAGTGACTACTTCACATCCATCAGAAGCCAGCCTGATGCTTCAACCAGTCCAGCCCCCATGTACAAGGAAAACAAGATTGCGACCCTGGTGAGGGGGTTTATGCCTGAAACACAAATTAAAACTTCAAGCTTTTTTTTTTTTAATTTCCCTTCCCTTTAAATCTGCCTGTATTGTTTCTGTGAGGCTGAATTATTTTTTTTTCCCAGCAGCAGAGTGACAGTGTTCCTCTATTGCAGCATGTGAATAACTATCTGCTTCTGCTCCAAATCATGAACTGCCGCTTTCACTTGAACCGATTTCCCCATTCATCAGCTAATACAGCAGATCGATGCTTCACTAACCTAAAGGCTTCCTGTGTCACACTTGCAGGTAAGTGGTGACTTTTGATATCCTACAGTGAAGGATTTGTACTTGAGTCTATTTTATTTTTTAAACTGGGGCTGCAGACAATTTGCACTGTAAATACTGAGTTTTTAGGGTTTTTGTAATTGCAACATGTACAAAAAACAGGCATCTGTATTTAACGTGCACTCATGTTGCTGTGTCTGTATTTGTTGGCTTTTCCTGGCCAGTAATTGGGAGCATGAGTTGGCAATAGTAGCTGATCCACAGGGAGCTTGTTTGTGTGGCAATGGATGTTTAATTGTAATATGATTTAAGAAAGTGAAAACAGCAGGGTGTGGCGAATCTTAAGCACCACTAAAGTTCTAAGTGGCCCAGAAGAACATATTGGATTTTTTGCAAACAAAAAGTTAATGACAGGATCTGCAACAATCATGGGATCTGTTACTATGAAATATGTTCAGCAGCATTTTGAAAGGGAGAGAGGGGGGGTGTAGCATGGTGGGCATATTGTTAGGGTCAGGGGGGGGGGGGAGCTGCATAATTTAATAAAGTCTTGTTATTAATGGAACTCCTGTTGGTTTCATTGGGAGTGAATGTGACACAGTTTTGCATGTCTTGTGGTTTGTGTTTCACTATGCTCCATGTCTGATCTTGAGATCTCTGTTGATGTTGCTTTCTACCCTTAATTATATGCATGTAGGTTAAATGAATACCTGACGAAAGGGCCCACGTTTTCAAGGCAGTGTGACATTTGATAGCTGAGGAAAAGTGGCTTTAATGAAAATCAACCTTTGGAATTCCTGCTTGTGAAAAATCCCATTCCGCCTCTTGTGCAGCCTCTAAAGACATGATCAGCAGCAGCAGTGTATATGGTATGTCAGTTTTGGAATTTTCTTCACATGTGTGTAATATAATAATGACAGCTTAATAGCATTGGGGGGGAGAAAGTAGAACTCTGCGCTTCATACATTCTCCAATACTCAGCGATTATCAACACAAATCTTTTTATTTTTATTTAGCCACTTTGTTTATTCTTTTACATACAACTATTTTTGTTATATCAATATCACAAGTCTAAAGTTGCATAATGACAGCCGGAGAGAAAGAAGAGTTTGTAAATAACAAAATCCATAGTGCTGTTAGGTTAATCTGCACTATGTCTGTAATAGACCTAGTTGGTTATTGCTATTTGATTTTCTTTTATTTCAGTATACCAGCTTTAATATAATTGGCAAAATCCTGTTTACATCTCAAAATAGCTGGTGATCGATTTGTTTAATGATCTGGTTGCAAAGGTTATTTTGTGAATGTTGTTTCTTTTTGATGTGATTTTTTTTTTTCTTTTTTTACTTTTTAATTGTTGTTTGAGGAAAATAGCTACTGACATTTTTTTAACCTTCTCTCTCTTTTTCATTCTTTATCCCCCACCCCTCGTACTAAAGGTCAGTTGAGATGAAGTATGAAGGATTTAAAGAGATTTTTGGTTTTAGTGCTTTTATAGCCATCTAGCATGTTAAAAGAAAAATAGGAAACTTCTGGGTAGAAAGGCTTGTAAGTCTGTACAATAAATTCCTAGATCTTTCAAGAGATTATCAAATAATCTGTGAAGGGTTTTTTTTTCCCCAATATATTCTTTTTTTATTGCAAAATCTAAATAAAGCACAGCTATATTATGTCTGTAAACATTGACATGTTTTAGGTTAATTCCTAAAAGTATGCAAATACACACTTTTTTAATGAAACCTATTTGATTGCCTTTTTGCAATTGTGGTACTTGTTGACGTGAAAAGATCAATAAGTAGACTGTTTATTTTGCATGCACATAATCTGGAGTGGGGAATGTTTTGTGGAGAGCAAAAACCTTTTCCCGTAGCTGTTGAAGCGAATTTGATTGCCAGATGGGTGATTTCCCTGTGTGATCTTAAAGCTGTAATATATATTCTGAGCAGATTGGACTTCTGTTGGTGATGAGAAGGATATTACATTTAGAATTTTGAAATCAACAAGAGTACGCTGAGGGTAAAATTGAGAGGATAGAGGTTTGCAGCCTTTCCATTATTTTAGTCCATAAAATAAATGTATTTTATTTATATATTGTGAATGTGCACATGCATTGTACATCCTGCATTTACAATCCATGTGCACCGTTTGTATTTTAGAAATATAGACTGCTGTTTTATTAAATTGATGCTGGTCCCACAAACTAATAACCAGCACAGTTACACAACACGAATTCTAATATGTATTAAATTAGTTGGGGGGGAGAGAGTACTGAAGTTTCCCAGGGGTAGGTAATGTCTGTTCAATGCAGCAGAGTTTTAAGTATTTTGTTTTGGACTGAAAAGCTGGGAATTGGGGATTGACACACTATTGCCTTCTCTGCTGTTGCAAATTAAAAGTGTGTTTTGGTCAGGAAATGAAAGCTACAGTGTGTCTTTTGAACAAGTCGTTTATCAAGAACAACATCTATCACGCTGTGACTTGTCACACTGATCCTCTAAAACTTGGCTTCTATGAGAACACTGCTTTGATGTTTTTTAATCCTAAATTTATAAAACAAGTTAAGAAAACAAAATAAGGACTTGCTCTGCACTTTTTTGAAAACAAAACCTAAAAAAAAATGCAAAAACACAAAAATCACATTACATGCACAATTGTAAAAGAACTTAATGTTCTACTCAATATAACTGCATTTAAGTGATAAAGCACATTTAATCTGTGTGTGTGTACATTTTAACTGTTTGTTTACATTTGTGTCATGCTTCTTGTTTAGTGATTTATGTCAAGGTTTAACTTAAGACTTTGTGTGCTTTTTTCACTGTTTACTAAAATAAACAGTGGAAAGAAACTTGAGAATTATCCAATAGCCACAATTATTTTTTTTATGATCATTCTCTGTGTCATAAGTGTTGAATAAACTTATGCTCCAGTATTTTGCTATCCTTAAATAAAACACACAAATATGTCTTAAGTAGCATAAACATTTTATGAGCTTGTGTTTTACATTGAGATATCAATGTTTACTGTGAAATGGGTGATTTAAGAGTCATTTATCAAAGGGCAAGCAGTTACACAAATTATAACCACATTTTTGCATTGTTTGTGTTGTATCAATGGCACTCGCTGCTTATCATGAAGCTATTGGCATGGGGCTTTTAATAGGTCCAACAGGTAGGGTAATAATTAAGTAATTACTTTTTTTCTCATAGATTTTCACAAAACTTTTTTTTGCAAAAAGAAATCTGTAAAATTGTAATTTGTTTGTAATTTTGTATACAAGCTGTTGATAATATATGGCTACAGGGGAGGAAAACATAGCATTATACGCATGTCATTTCTCCCTTTGGCCTACCTCAATGATTTCCTAATGTTCTAATTGTAACCTGAGATTGTAAACAGGAAATTCAAAATATTATATAGATCACCACACTTACTATATGATTCTCCTGTTGTGTTGTTGGTTTTTTATGTTTTGTTTTAGAAACACCAAAAGCCATTTTTTGTCTTTGAATAGTAGTGGTCTGTTTTGTTGTGTGTGTTACTGTACTGTTGTATATTATGCCAACATTTTAGTGCTTTGCTGTGTTTATTTTTTATATACTATATATTGATTTACAATTATGTAAGGCAGTAGGTTGTTAGAGAAAGGCTTTAAAACTTTAGCAGAATAGAAGTAGTCTAATATTATGTATGACATTTACATTGTAGACTTTTAACGGTTACAGGTCGTTTAGAGTTGTATTTTTCTTTGAAAACACAACATTTGTGGCGTGTTGCCTTTGACATCGTCCTGTTGTGTCATTGGTGACTAAAATACAATTTAATCGTGGCTTTGCAATGTAATGGAAGCCCCACTTATTTAAAATAAATACTGTAAGATTTAATTGTTGCTAACATTAAATATAATTGTTTTGCTTCGTTTAGGTAGAGATTTTGTTTTCTAAAGGGGGTATCAATTTATTTTTTAGATTTTTATTTCTTATTTTATTTTTTTGCCATTTGGAACTGTTGTGACTGTTGAACTCATTTTGACCACAGACCTTGCCAGAGACCTCCATGTGTTTTGTATTTTAAATTTAGTGGAAGGAAAAATCTGGACTGTCAGATTCAATTAGTGGCAAGTATTCAGGAAGAGCTGGGCACAAATGATTGATCTTGCCGCATTCCTAATCAACAATTAATCAGCTAATCAAAATGTTTGTAAAAAAAATAATATATATAATATATATGTGTGTGTATTAAACAGAAAAATCCAAGCTGAGCCATGCAATGAGAACAAATAACAGTTATTTGTTGCATTCAGCAATAATACATAAAATTTGTTTTTTTGGGGGGGGGGGGCGAAATAGCTGTGTCTTAGTTTTGCCTGGCAATGCAGGGGTTAAAAAATCAGCCTTTGCAGAGCCTTCCCAAAGGGACAAGCTTTAAAATACAGCTGAAATATTAACACTTTGATGACAGTGGTGCAATACTGCATTCCAGGGTAGCAAGATGGATAATCTATATGTATTGTCAGAATGTTGACGGTTTTCTTGGTTTTATACCATGATATATTGATTTACTTCAGGGGGGTGTGGGATAAAATGTCTCTTTTACTCACATACTCTTGAGAGGCATTAAAGCCCAGTATGCTTCTGATTAGCAGAACTTGAATAATTGATACATCTATAGACTCTTTTTCCTGAGTCACTGATAGTAAAAGTCTAGAAACTGGATGTGCAGAACAAGAATTTCTTCAGTACGCGGAATAATGAATTATTATGTAGAATTCTCAAAGCAGTAGAGGGGGGAACTTTGCAGAATACAGTGGTGCAATTCACTGCAGCATAAGAAACACAGGGATTGACTGAACAATTAGTAAGATGCTCTTTTCACGTTGCCCGTTATTAAACATAGATAAAAGCAAGTGTCAAAAAATAGCAGTACAATTAGACAACCTTGTGTGTTTATAAAGAGCTCTTTGTTAACTCTTCTGTTGCCAAAGAAGACTGCAATATTGCAGGCTAAGGACACAAGTGGGTGAAATCAGTAGATTCTCTGACATACCTTTTATGAGCCTTTTGCTGACTTCAATGAAAACTCCACATGTTTGCAAATTGCCCAGCTAAACAGACCCTCTGCTGCCTGCCAGTCAGAGAAAGCAGGTAGGTAAAAGAGGTATCTGTAGTGGTTATTCAATGCACTCTGTACAATAATAATAGAATAAAATGATAAAATAATTCTGTGGCACATCACGTTTTCCATTGAGTCTACATGACATTCTCAAAACTAGAGTCTATACAATAATTTAAGTAACCAAAATACAATATAGTTTAACAATGATATAAATAGAATGAACTAAGCCCTCATAAAATTGAGTGTAGATGTCAAGACTTTTATTCACAGGATTCTAAGACAAACAAATTCTCCCAGCCAGGAGGTAATATGTATGGATTATTTAGGAAGATCAGACGTGACTGCATATATGTACATCAGGTTATACTTTACACTGATTAACAGAATAGTTGTATCTAATCACTTTTTCCCATAAATAAGATGCTTTGGGGCATAGCTTAGCCTAAATATATTGTATTCCTCTAAAATGTAAACTGCGCCGCGCTGCTTGGTGACGCATTATTTTACTTGTATAATTCACTTTTAACTGGCAGCGAAAATCACTAAGGCTTGTTTTTTCTTTTATAAAATGCATGAATACAGGTCAGTCCGTATAAGGGGGCCAGGGTCATATATCCGCGTAATACCGCTCTAGATGCTTACATTGGTGTAATATTAAATTATCGATTTATGTATTATAGTGAAGGATTGCGTTCTCCTTCTTTTAAAAAATAAAATAAGGTACTTTTAATGTTTTTACTTCCATGTATTTATGTATATGGGATTAAAGAGTAAGCCATTTTTTTTTTTTTTTAAATATATGAAATGCTTGTCCTAATAAAGCAGGAGTCTAATTTCCTGCAATTAGGAAACGCTAATACGAAAATGTGTTGTAATTACTTCAGCATGTAAATGCTGGCTGTTGCCAGGAACTCTGTATTCACTTCTCCAACAGCAGTGTATATTAACTTACTTCACAGCTAGACGCAAACTGCTGCTAATTCTTTGTTTTTGTTTTGCCTGAACAAAAGAGGATTTTTTTTTCTTTTTTTGACACAGCTCTCTATGAAAGAATGATTCTAAAGCTTGGGATTTGTCACATAATGGGATATGGATGGATGAAATCTTCCATCCCAGCATGTTTACCTCAATCCAGGGTTTTAACCCACTCACCGCCACAGCTGGATGTGCTAATAGCTCCACAATGTTAGAGCATTGTTTGTTTTTCTTTATCTCGCTTCCATTGGCAGAGCTGTCCATCTGCAAACAGAACCTTTTCCCAAACATTGATTTTGCCTAAATGTAATTATTATTTATAGGAAACAGTTAATGTTTTGAGTGCCCCCTTGGTAGTAGCTCCCATGCTGGCACCTGAAGGGTTAACGTTAAGTTTTTGAAATAGAAAAGGGCATTTCCCTTCCCGATTCCGTCTGTATAAAATATTCTAAGGAAAATAGTTCCGCGTGGTACCTGTTGTGCCACGGAGGTTAAATCATGTCACTCGAATAAGATCTTGAATGACTTGACTTAACCCCATCTAGGCATGCTAGAGATGATTTCTTTATTAAAAAAAAAAATCGTGCCAGCGTTCTTCTCTAAATTAGCTGCTAAAAAGTGAGCTCTGTGCTTCTGTTTTATTTTTCTTGATGTTCTATGATATTGTTTTGCTTTCGCTGTCAGTCAATTGGGTATTGTTTTAGATCATTTACATAAAAGCTCTTTCTGCTCCCAAATTGCGCTGATGCCACTAATCTTGTTTTGAGATCCAATTTCTCTGTATATTTTTCACCATGATATGACAAACGTTGGTTTATTGCATAATGCTTTTTCAGGGGTAGATTTTGCTTGTAAATTTGTTATCCTATTTAAATAGCTGAAATATTTTGCTTTACTTTTTTATGCTTATTAGTGATCTACGTGCCTTTGCATTCATCAGGTGCTCTGTTAATTGAAATAATAGAGTACTTCCATGTCAAACATAGCCCTCGTCGCCCATATAGTCTGTACGCCTGATTAGGAAACGCAGCTTATGTGAAAAATAATATCTTACTTGTTTTGAGCATTAATAGGCTTGCAAATGTCTGTAAGTAGTGTCTTGTGTGTGTGCATGTGTGTGTGTATGTATATATATATATATATATATATATATATATATATATATATATATATATATATATATATATATATATATATATATATATTAAACCAGAGGGTCCTATTGATAGCACAAGTGCAGTCAGCACTCTGTTCCATTCAACTTTCCAGTGTTCCAAAAACCATTTGTTTTGTGTTTGTTATACACAACTATGACTTCTGAGTCACCTGTTGTATAAAGAGAGAGAAAGATATCAAACAAATAATTTTATAAGTGATTGACCAAATCCAAATGTCAGTGCGCTGTGTTTACTAGGATTTAGAATTGTTTAGTGATTTTACCTTCTATATATCCTATTTTGCTTCTTTTGCTGAAGTCTGTCTTGACCAAGTTGTGAGGTAACACCACATGTGTGGAATAGATCATTGCTCTGAGTCACATTGACCGGGTATTTACAAATTCTGCTATTTTGCTAATTGGACGCACATGTTTTGTGATGAAGTTTGACAAACATGGTAATTATCTTGGACAACTTAAGAAGATTCTAGTAGATTCGACTGTGAATGCGGCACCCACCCATAATATGTCTTTTTTTTTTTTTTTTTTTTTTTTGTTCCTAAATTAAGCTGAAGTGGTTGGAAACTCTGTACACTGGGCAAACCGTTAGTTATGGTGAGAAGATTTAACATGACTGGAATGCGGTCTTGTGTATATGCTTAAGGCAATTTGGTCTATAGTACTGCATGGCCTGGTGACATTACCTGTGTGATTACCGTGTCTTAAAATAAAAGGCATTTATCAAGGATATTCATAGGGTTGTTGGGACAAAAAATAAAGTGCTTACATGTCGCAGTGCACAGCTCTGATTTTAATTTAAAAAAAAAAAAAAAATATGTTCTCGAACACGTTATATGTTCTGTCTTTTATTTTGTGTTCTACATTTTTCCTGTTTTTATTTTTACAATTGCAATAACCAGTGTAGAAATATTACCGATGATGTTTTTGCAGCACAATTAACTGCATTTGAAAAATAAGCGGGTTAAGAGTGGAGGAGACGGGGTGAAGAGGGTTATGTTTGAAAGGCATGTGGGTGATGTGATTTACATTTGTCATAAAACTATTATCCATTTGCCACCTGTTGCTAATAGGGGTGGATGGAAAGGATAAAATGCATCTGCACAGAAATGGGCAAAACCACCAGGCACAGTCGGATTTAAGCAGACAAATATTTGTGATTATTTGTTGTAATAGACAAAAGATATTGAATGCATAACCTAAAACGATGTAAAGCTGACTGTTTTCTGATCTCCTCGTGTGGCCGTTTAAATGTACAAGTTTTATGCAAAGCATTGACCATGCATTCTGTGTTTTCTTGCAGATATCTGCAACAGTTGTATTTCTTTTGTTTTTAATGGTCTTTTCATTATTGTGATAAGTGGGTTTGGGTTTTGTAAGTGTCAGCTCATCTGGGATCAAAATTAAAACCTGCTTATGTGTGTGTATTGGGCGTGAGGGGGGGGGGGGTATGGGGTAGCATGGGATGGTTTGTCACGAACATAGGATACCTGTTGGGAGATTTTGGAAATTATTTTTCATGTGCAATTTATTGTAGATGCTGTTGGCGATGAAAGTGTTAAATCTTTTTGCAATATTCTGTTCATTATTTCATCAACCATCACATAATTGTCATTATCCCCTTCACAGGAATTAACTTTTTTTTTCTTTTTTCTTTTTTTTATTGTGCTACATAAACCTTTGTCATTGGGTTGCAGTCGTTCTCCTTCACACAGTGTTTATTGTATTATTTTGCTTGTGGGTTTTTTTTTCCTTCATTTTAATGAACAACTTGTTCATTAGATAGCAGCTCTGCAAAGTAAGTTTTAGACAACCTCCTGTAAATACCTGTTCACAATAGCTGTGTTGCGTGAAGTGTAGTGACCATTTGCCATTCGGTACCATTGACCTAAAAAAAAAAACCTGTAGATGAGACCCATTAATGTTGCCGGAATCAGTTCTTCAGGATGTGTTTTCAGAGTTTTAGGTTTTTTTTCTCATTTAGAACACCTGTTTGATTTCATACGCTACTTCATTCTGTATGTTATAACGCCATACATCCTTTTTCCTTAGAGACAATGGAATGGGCCATAGTGTAAGTCACAATACAATTATTTCTGATCATCGGTTTGAAAGTGTGAATTTGTGCTAGGACTCCTTGATCATGTGATCATTCTCTGGAATTAACCAGTTGGATAAATACATTTGCCTTTCTGTTCTAATACAAACCGTATACAGTGATTTTTTTTTTAAATAGTCTTGAACTACCAGTGGATTTATATTTTCTTCTTTTATTGTCTAGTGACTATTTACCTGGGGTTTATATATATATATATATATTTTTTTTATTGTACTTTCTAGCCAAAAAACAATGGGAGATGCTTTGTGTGGCACCACAGCCCAGTACTGTGGGTTAAACGTCCTGCTGTTGGCCGATGAAGGCTCTAATTGTAGTCTTTGCCTTTTCCATAGACCTAATAGTCTATTGGCATCACTGTGATGCCTGAGATACATTTAAATCAAGCAGCTGTTTCAAGTTGCAGCAGAATTCTGCAGTGAAAAGTCCAACAAGAATATATCTGAATGCACTTGTTGGCTCGCTATTTATTTTTCAAAAGCTATTTTTGACATCACTCAGGAATGGCTCCGCTATGAGCAGCCAAATCAAAAGGGCTCAAAAAAAAAAAAGGTAACTAGATTCTTTTATGCCTTTGTAAACCCAGATGCTTACAAGATTGTTTCAGTGAACAGAAAGACTTGAGCCTATATTTAATCTTCTGTGGCTGTGTGTAGGGATACAGGGAAAAAAAAAAGCCTTCATAACAGAATATTTTGTAGGTAACTCAAAATAATTTGATAGTTTATAGTAATCCTTTTCTTTTCCCCTCTTGTTCCAACTGAGTAAAGGAAGACATGGCATTCGAAATAGCCAGTGTGTTAATGGCCTTTTTTATTCTGAATACAAATACATTGAGCTTCAGACCTGTTTCAGTTTTGAACCTTTACTACTTGGAAGATCCAACACTGTGGCCTTCATATTGTTGTATGGTGTCAGTTTTTATGACCTTTTATGGGATATGTAGTTCAGCAACATCAGGAATGGCAAATGTTTTTGTTTTTTTCATGTTTATGTTGATGATAGTTCTTTTGTGTTATCTCAACTTGCAGGAGAAAATGCATTAGAATTATTTTTTTGGGGTACTTGGGAAGATGAGTCAGCCGAACCGGATTTGGTTTTGTCTTTAAGGAATTGTGCAATGCAATTTGTTGTATGCAGCATCACAGGAATTATAGAAATTTATTTATATATATATATATATATATATATATATATATATATATATTATACTTTTTTTTTTTTCCCCCTCGTTTTATATATCCGTTTCAAAATTGGCATAGGTCAAGAGTGATCACAGGAATCTACAGGACAAAGTGCAGTTGACCATTCATGTACAGGATAGTTACAGACCAGGCATTTGTGTTAAATCAAACAAAATTTTGAAAACCAAAATAAACATTGAGCTACAGCAACATAGTTTGACTTAGCTGCCTGCTTCTGTCTTTGTTATTTTTATTTGTAATCAAAACTTGTTCACTCGTAAGGCTTTTTCTTTTTAAATACCCACTCACATAAGGCTACAAATATCAACAGGTGGTTTCAGTGCCACTAGGCAAGTTCAGATGAGTTCTTTTTCACTCTTGGAATCCTCTTTCGCTACAATGAGGCAATTAACAGCAAAGAGTCTCGGTGGGGAGATTTCAGCTCGGGGATACTATGTTGATAAGAACAATTTGGCTTCTTTTAGATTTTGTTTTTTTAAATATAATTCTATCTATTCCTACTTTGTTTCAAATTGTATACAGAAAAATGTAAATATGATTGGAGAACTGGTCTTACCGATGGTAGTAAGGGAATCCGGTTTAAAATATATTAATGGAATTAATATATCTAAAGTAATAGTTTCTTAGATGATCAGATATGTTTCCATGATCATTACTTTAAGTAAACAACACAATACTTTTATCCCATCTTATAGGTATTTGTTATATATTCTGGAATGTCTAATATCGTCATGACCACTGATTATGCTTTGAACTGTTTGCACTATCTAAATCTTATCTCTTGTGATAACACTGCTTGTAAATGTGGTGTATGTGCAGACATTGTTAATCAAAGAAAGATCCTGCAAGTTGTTTGACTGTCCTTGAAAGTTTAAAGACATTAAGTGGAACCAACAATAATTAGCAGTTAACATTTAAATGAAGTGAATGTGCCAAAGTCTTGTAAACTGTGTGATGGAGAAATAGGTGTACTTTTGATATTTTGTCACAGCTAGAGACGTATTCTAGGTGATGTGGTGTTGATGCTTTGACAGCACAAAAAGATTTATCTGAACTGCTTGGAAGCTAGGATAGAAGCTACCAGATGGCTGTGCGAGCAGTCTGAATGCTGTGCCAGTCTCTAACCAGTCTCGTTAGGGAACATATGTGTTTGTGGAGCTGCCTTGGCCGGTTCCTTCACACTCACAGGCTCTTGTGAAAATATTGATCATGATGAGTTTCATAAACTGCGATAGTATTTATAGGTGCCAGACAGGTCATGGATGTAGTATGTTGCGTCCATAATATATGTTTTTTTTAATAGTTTTTAGAGGGGAAAAAATTGTAAGTGCAGCTCCTGTGCTTGATATAATGATGAAAATATCATGATTTGGATTAAATATTGTTTAGAAAATCATGCCCTAATGTGTGAATCACTTGTCCTTTACATAAAGAGCAAAACAATAATGCAACTTATTGTATGAGCAACAGCAGTAGACTTGTTAGATCAACATTTATCTATTTATATAGCGCTACTAATTCCGCAGCGCTGTACAGAGAACTCGCTCACATCAGTCCCTGCCTCATTGGAGCTTACAGTCTAAATTCCCTAACATACACACACACACACAGACAGAAAGAGAGAGAGACTAGGGTCAATTTTGATAGCAGCCAATTAACCTACTAGTATATTTTTGGAGTGTGGGAGGAAACCGGAGCACCTGGAGGAAACCCACGCAAACACAGGGAGAACATACAAACTCCACACAGATAAGGCCATGGTCGGGAATTGAACTCATTAACCCAGCGCTGTGAGGCAGAAGTGCTAACCACTGAGCCACCGTGCTGCCCATGATAGATGTCATAAATAATAGATGGAGGCCTTATATGCAATAACGTCATTGCAGGTATTATAACTATTTCATTTTATTACTAATGTATTGTTCTTGAGCTGTACAACATGAAACAAATGGGGTGTTGCATTGCAGACCAATACAAAAGCGCAAGATGCTACGATCCCTTACACAATTGACCACAAATCATGTTTATATGAGAACAAACCATCCAACAAATTTAATCTGATCAGAGTTAGAAACCAATCGGGACTGGTGGAAAATGTAGATGACAGCTGGTATATCACAGTGTGGGCTGTTGGCCATCATTCAACCACACTAATTGGGCCCCATAAGGTGTGACCAAATTGGACATAGATCTGGATGCCCAAATAACCTCAAATAGATTAAGTATTGTCACCACTTGTTTAACAATAAAAGTATAAATATAATGCACTTACCCACATATAAGCACCTAAAATACAAGTTTAATTGAGTTAAAGTTTTGGGTCCTCTATGTTGGCTTATTCAAAGTTGGTTTAACTGCAGGATTAGTCCCTTGTAAAACTATTAAATGCTCTGGGTGAGATTGCGGTGTTGAAAAAGGTTGATATTAATAGATAAAAATTATGTTGGACAAAAGTCAAGATTGTGTCACACGAGACCTTCAGGAAAAGACTACTCAAAAATGAGTGCACTAATCATTACAAGGGACTGACTGTGATAATGGTATTTATTTAAACTGGTGTTTCATGCAATATGTCAAAATTGATTTAGATATATACTAATAGATCAGATCTGAAAAGGACCACAATGATGACTAGATGTAGGGCTTATGGGCGCTGTAGGCTAGTCATCCATCCCTGTTCATTGTACTTTTTTAAATGTAGTATGCATTTTCTGCATCAATTTTTTTCTTTATATAGTTAGAGTTCATTAATGATTAAATGGCTTGCAAGTGATTTCAGGAAATAAACCAGCAGGAGATGACTTCTTTTAATATATATTATGTAGCGTCTTCGTTTTCAGCATGCTTATAGTGAAATTCCACATTAGTCGTGCTTATAAATAATTTTTATTGAATTTGGGAGTACACTTCTTTCTGAGAGAAGCACTCCGTAGAATGCAGAGGATTTTGCAAATGCAGCCAAATCTCTAGGCTGAATAAATATTGTAGACTGAGTTTTTTTTTTCCCCTGGCACCCTTCACTGGCTCCATTGCCTGCACAGAGTGAGTGCCCTGTTTTTTAACTTAATTTTTTGTTTTGCAATCCTAGATTACAAACATGAGCGAAAAGCTAATTGAAGAATCAAATACGAGTTGCAATAACAAAATAGGGGTACAAATAAACAGACTGGAGCATATAAAGTTTTAAATTCTATTTGATAAAAGGTGTGTGGGGGGTGGGGGGCGGGGTGGATCATCATGCTTAGAAAGTGTTGCTTAATGATTTCAGTGATTGTGAAAGTAGGGGGACAGTAGCTCACTGTATAGTTGGATGGTGAAAGGGAAGATGATACAGTTCAAAGGCAAGTCTGGCTTAAGAAAGTGGCCCTCAGCACAGCAACCAGAAAGACTATTTTGCAGGTATGGTCACAACTCTGGGCTCCTCCTTTCAATATATTGAAAGAAAAGCTTTTTTATATATTCAAGCATACTTGCCAAATTTTCCTCGTTGGCTTCAGGGAGAACCCGGGGGAAGTGGGTTGTGGGGGCGGGGCTTGACAAATTGCATCATTTTGGCCACTCCCCTAAATGATTGTCACAATTTTGGCCAATTACAGCAGGGGGTGGGGCTAAGATGACACGATATTTGTGTCATTAAGCCCTGCCCCCACCACTTATCTATTGCGTAGGAGACTAGGTTGCCCTAGTCTCCCTGGAGCCCGGGAGGTCTCCCGGAAATGCAGGAGTCTCCCGTTCATTTCGGGAGAGTATGCAACTATGCGTTAAAGAAAAGCAGCTAATGAATCTCTAGAGACTGAAGTGTCTCCATTACTGAAGTCTTGTTGTCTTACCTGTCAGTCTTTGATTAAATCTTGGTCTCCATGAAAATGGCCACCTCCATAGGCATCAATACATGGACATAGGATACAATTTCTGAACTGTATCATCATGCCACAGATGGCGAAGCCAACCACATCTTGTACTGGCTCAGCATCAGGGAGAATGCCAGACCGTTCAGGGAGTAAGGGAGATCACCCCTATTTCAGGGAGTCTCCCTGACATTCAGGGAGAGTTGGCAAGTATGTATTCAAGTTGGATTGGTTTGAAGCCTCACTTGCTATGGAGTCTAAGGTTCAACATTGCTTTGAAATGTGGGAGAGTTACATTGACTCACTACAGCATTGTGGCTGATGACCCACCTATTCTATTGTAAAATGGGGGTACCTTCCCACACAGCGGCCACGGAGCACATAAGGCAATATCTTTGTCTTTTACCTAAAACGTTTAAATAGTTCTCGACCTAGTTATAAATATGTGTATTTTATATACATTAAACACAGATCTATATATTAAGCACCTTATTGTTATATGGTGTGTTCAAAAAATATCTATTGTAGTCCATAATGGATATTAATTGTATGATGTTACTTTATATATAGTCCTTTAAAATACCATGTCCGCCAATATTGTATTCTGTATTGCTTTACTTCAGAATGTCAATAAAAAAAAACATTTGGAAAGAAAGGGAGTAGACTACATTTATAACCAGTAGATGCTTTTTTTTTTGTAAAGATTACAAAAGGGCCAATAAACTTTATTCACATCATTTTCATGACACATGATTAGGCTTAAACATAGGTGCACAGGCATTTTTGGGTGAAGTTCAAGGGCCTGGTATCCCTCCCAGCCAGGACATACCTCCTAATAGAGACCAGCAAAAGTTTAGCAAAGTAAAGGCCCGAAGCCCTGGCCATACAATCTTCAAATCCTGACCTTGGTTTAGTGTCATTCCATACGTCTTCTAGAGAATATAAAGAGAGCTGGGGTGATAACTGTCAATTCATTTTGCTGTGTGTTGTGGTTGGGATATTACGGAGAACAATCAAGGCAACATGCGAGGAATATTTTGCAGGGCGGTTTAGAACACTTTGCCCCTCTACAATGACTGATATGCTGGGAATTGAGGTAGGGATCTAGCAACTAAAGTACTTTTGAGGACCAGCGTGTCCTTCAATTATGTTACTGAACACTGGCTTGTAGGCTGTCCTAGGAAGGTTTTTATTTATAATTTGTGCTTCTGCCCATGTCTTACAATTGTATACATTAGTGCACATTTATATTTAATGAATAGAATATGTAACAGATTGACAAATGCAGAAGTTGGACACAGCCCACCCCTAGTCACGTCTGCATTTGGGCCCGAATGAGTCATCTCTTCAGTTCTGTGATCCTGTAATACCTTAAGAACTAATTTGGATCCATGGTGGAAGTGGGGGATGTATACGGTGGTACGCCATACCGCCACTTCTCCTACTGCCTTCATTGTAAAACTATCAAAGTCCATTCACTTACATTCCCATTATATTTTTCATACCGCCACTTCTAAATTTCCACTTCGACCACTGATTTGGATCTTAGGAATGGGACTTCAAACTGCAGATTGCCTCTTGCCTGTGAAACTTGCCGTGGAATCCAATAAAATCTTGGAAAAACATACAAATAGACACTAATGCACACGCTGAGCATTTTAAAATTGTGCAATTGTCAAATTAGTAGTATTGCAGCTCAATTAAGATGAAGGTTTGTTTCTGAATAGAGGTTTTTAGGTGCAGCGGTGCTTTGCTCTGCTTTAGTCAACGATTTTCCTTTTAATCTGACTTGATTCATCAAAATATTTTACTACAATAATTAAGATAATTCTTGGATAAACCTTTGAGTTGCCACTTCTGTATGCTGGCTTTATTTGATTTGAGTTCTTGTGCAAATATACAAAACATATCTTTAGTTATACACACAAAAATTTCCATGGATATTAAATCCATTTCTACTTTAAACAAAGTACAGATTAAATTGTTGTTCGCCAATGTTGTCTGCTTCTGCAGAGGTGTTCATCTCTGGAGACTGAGAATCTTGATATAAGTTAAGTGATTTTGTTTTTTATTATGTTGGTTTGAACTGACTCAAATCAGTTTGTACAATATATCTTATTGTTTGTGGCTAAGGACAACATTTTGGGACTTAAAGAGCAAAAGATGTCACTATTTGACATTATTATATATTATATGCTGTGTATTTCTCAACTGAATAATATACATGAAGTAGCTGGAGTGTTTATACATAACCATTATATGTCCGTCATATTCTTTTACTTTTCTGCAACAGTTTACTATATTACAAGGGAGGTTCTTCTCTACAAGAGCAGGCACAGAGTGACTAACAGAATGGCAAACCTGCTTTGCAGAAATATACTGTATATTGTTTTTCGGCTCCTAAACAAGGGCAGAGCCAGTGATATCACACAAACTCAGTTAATTAAGTTCAGCTTTTTTTTTACCTATATCGAATACCATTACAACCCTGTCCTAAAGATGTTTGAGGGGTTTTAGCTGTCAGTAATGGAGTGTGGAGTTTATACTTCTTAACAGAGCTGCCGTAAATATTGCTTTTGCGCAGAACAATTTATTTCACGTTCATGCTACAATTTGCGGTTTAGTGGCCTTTTAAGTAAAAACACTCATTCGTCTCTTTTATAAGGTACTGGAACTTTGCACCAAAGATACCCCTGGTAGTTTTATATTTTGAGACTTTAAAAATAATAATTTCATTCATGGCAAATGTTGGGGGCTCCAGTTTTATTTTTTTCTCTGGTCCCCTTCGATTTTTGTCCTGGCCGTGAGGTTTTCACCATATTGCTATATCTACTGCTAAATTTGTTTTTTGTAGGCGATAATCTCTAGTTAAATATAAAGTATAGCTAATATAAAATGCCAGCTATTTTAAACAAATTAAGGTAAATTAACTCCTTCATGCAAAATATGACGATTATTATTAATCAATAATGAATAATGGGAAAAGATCTTGTTCTTGCCACTGTAGTACTGTGTCCCAATTATGGTATGTAAGTGAAACCGATCACACTGTGAGGGGCCTTGGCATCCTGACCTTTCAGAATGGTTTCTAAATTATCGCCCTAAGCATCTCACATTAAGGGCAAAGCCTCCAGCAATAGAACCTTGTGAGACTTTTGCTTACTGCGTAACTACCATTTGAGCTTGGCAACATTTAGTTGTTTGACATGAGCATATTTAAAAAGCCAAGTATAGACTAAATGTGAATTACTTAGATAATAGTTAGTTTTTTTTTCTAGGTGACAATTGTTGGAAAACAATTAAACAAATAACTTTTTTTTTTTCGTAATTACAAATGAGCTTCATTTTTTCAATAAAATATACAGTGTTTAATTTTTTTTTCTTAAATTTTGTGCTCCGTTTAAGAAGAACTGTAAATGAACATAACCACCCATAACTCTGAAGGTTATTTACAAACATTGGTCATAGATGCGCTAAAAACATAGCAACCAATCAGATATTTGCTTTCATTGCTTAACACTATCAGACAAAATCTGATTGGTTGCTATGGGTTTGGTATAGTTTTGAACCTCCTAAGCAATGTTAGCAAATCAGTATATTTAAATTATATACTTTAAGTATAAGTAAAGCAGACATTAATTTTTCAAATTGTTTAGTGGAATATTCACTTCCATCCACATTTGCCTGCGAAATTTTAGCACGTTTCGCCAACAGAATATTTCTTAAGTGTTCCCGGTCCTACCCCAATCACACCACAAAGCAGAATGGAATTAACCACAATCATCCCAACTAAATTCCGCCAAATGCAGACTTGAAACCAAAAGTGTGGAATGGCAAATGTGGAACTCGAAGATCGCTGGAACATTGCAACTCTGTGAAATGGCCTGTTCCGCTCCAGAACTTGATTGGCTGAAATTGTCACTTCCCTATAAAGTGAAGGGCACATTGCCAAAAAAGACTAGGGGCCTGATTTCATTAAGGATCTTAACTTGAGAAACTTTATATTTAAGTCTCCTGGACAAAACCATGTTACAATGCAAGGGGTGCAAATTAGTATTCTGTTTTGCACATAAGTTAAATACTGACTGTTTTTTCATGTAGCACACAATTCCTTGATAGCTTATTTGTACACTGAAATTTAAAGTTGATATTTGTGTGCTACATGAACAAACAGTCAGTATTTAACTTATGTGCAAAACAGAATACTAATTTGCACCCCTTGCATTGTAACATGGTTTTGTCCAGGAGACTGAAATAAGAAGTTTCTTAAGTTAAGATTCTTAATGAATCAGGCCCCAGATTATACATTTGTGTAAGAGAGTTTGCTGATAAATTATTTTTTTGTACCAAACTATAACACCAGCATTACAAAACTCTATACATTGCAGCACAGCACATATTGGAATGAAAGCACAGCATGCATTGTAAGACTTCACAAGTTCCAAGGTAACATAGTGGACACACAGGGTCGGAACTATTAAGGAGCAAGGCAAAAAAAGGAGTAAGTTTGATCCTGGGTAAACCATGTTACAATGCAAGGGGTTCAAATTAGTTTTGTTATTTTGCACGTAAGGAAAATACAGTACGTTTTTTATCATGTAACACACAAATACTTGATAGCTTTATTTTTGCACTGAAATTTAAAGGTCATCTAGGACATTCCCTAACTTTAAATCTGTCCCCACATTTTAAATTTCCTTCCTTTCCAATGCAAAATGGTTTTGCCCAGGTGCAAACTTACACTTTTTTTTTTTTTTTGTAAACTTTGCTCTCCTTAATGACTCAGGCCCACAGAGTTTTGCATCCTCTTAAAAGAAAAAATGTAAATTTAAAATAAAAAACATCCTGTACTTGTCCTTACCTGGTAACTATGGGCATAAGTACTCTTTTGATTGGCATAAAGGCTAACATCACCTTTCGATACCATTTGACTTGAGAAACAAAGGACTGGGTTGTTGGAAGACACACATTCAAAGAATTGCTAGTTCAATATATTTATATTTCCTTTACTTTATGGTGACAGGTGAAGTTTAAAAGAGCTCAAAATTTGTACCTTTCCAGCCGGCAAAAAAATGTGTTTTTCCCCGAACAAACAACGAGTTAAAGCTGAACCTTATCATTTGTGTTTTTAAATATTCTCTTGACAGTTTTAATTTTTAATCTCTTATTTTTATTATATTAAAATAGAACAGTACAGACACAAATTGTAATTTTAAGTTTGAATTTATTAGACAAGTTGATTAGAAGTGTTCGGAGGAGTCAAACAATGGAGTTTCCGATTTAAATTAAATCCCTTTATCTAGCTAGTTTTGCAGATGCTCTAGTGTAATAATTGCCTATTGTTCACCATAGAACAGAACCAAGATTTTCTTACCTACAGAATAATTAATGTGCATTCCTAACATTACGGATATTTTGTAGAACAAATTCAGTCTCTATTGATGGACATTGCAGCTTTAATCTTCTGTTTTTGTTTCCTTGATTGTGCAAAGTCATGCTACACTCTGTCGTAATCGCTTAAAGATGTGGAGTATAGGTCCTAAATCTGTTTTCAATAATATCGGTTCCGCGAATTTGTTAAAACTGTCTGTTGGAGTTGTGTAGACTTTAAAGAGCCGAATATAATCATTTGTATTTATAGAGTGTCAATGAACAGAATGTTTCTGGTTCTTTGGCTATTGGCTAATGTTTTTAGCATGCTGTCAACATAATAGAGGTCATCAATAATGTGACGATCTGTATAGAGAGTGTTTATATTTTTACTTGCTCTGCTCGGTTTTAGTTGTAACCAGGAATGATCAATCAGGTATATGGAATGTTTCAAATCATAACATTTGTATTCCAATTGATGACCTAATAAGATGATTTATTAACTATTAGGTTCTTTCTGGTAATGTTGTTACGATCACATAATTGGAAGTTGTTTTGAAGGCTCATTGTTATTTTTAAAGTGGACCAGTCACTTATATCCAGTGGAAGCATTTGTTTTGGTGGCTGAATCAATATGCAGCCTATCAGTTTATTAGTAAAGTGCCTAAGGGGCGTTTCTAGTGAATTGATGGTCTGTCTACATTGTTTGTAGGTTCATTGCTATTTTCAGATATGTGATATATGATACATGAAGATAAAATGCATTGTTCATATTCGCCTGATATTCCACTACACCCTGTTAAGGTAAAATAAAACCTTCTCGCACATCTTTAGGACACCGTTCTGAGCAGCTGTGATACTAGTGGCCCCGCCCATTGTGTATGAATCAGCCAATCCACACTGTGCATTTCTGCAAAGCAAATCTGTCTAGCTGTCAATCACTGTCTGTTAGAGTAGCACCTCCCAAGTAACATGGCCACTTGCTGCATAGGAGTGAATGAGCGCATGGTGGAGCTTTTCTAATTTAGCAAACTTGTTATAGTCCACAGTATAGGAACGGGTTTATTTGAGCAGGTAGGAGGTGGTAAATGGGCTGTGTCTATAAGTCCCCCTCACCCCCAACTGCGACCAATGTTGGTGGTTTGAACTGACTAGCACGAAATGTGGCAATAGGTTTCAGCCCACGGAAGATCGGGGCTCTTCACTGAAAGGTACTAGGGAGATGCCCTCTAACATAGTGTATCTATCCAACGGTTAGAGATTGGATCGGGTTCACATTTGC
This sequence comes from Mixophyes fleayi, assembly GCF_038048845.1. Classification (NCBI taxonomy): domain Eukaryota; kingdom Metazoa; phylum Chordata; class Amphibia; order Anura; family Limnodynastidae; genus Mixophyes; species Mixophyes fleayi. The sequence continues at coordinate 130,427,041 of NC_134408.1, forward strand.
AAAATAGACCCTTTGTGCATTTAATTCCCCCAAATGTGTCTAAAAGGGGTATACTTATCCATTAGTTGGGCCGTAGAATCACCTGTAGCTGAACTTGATTATGCATAGTGAAGTCCACCCTACCTTTTCAAATAAATAATAAATAAATAAATATATATATATATATATATATATATATATATATATATATATATATATATATATATATATAGATTATTATATGGATGCTTTGTTTTCCTGTGTTCAGACAGTGAATGCTGAATTCTCATGAATACTGGTCCACAAAATAACTGCTTTCACTGTGTCTAGGTGACAAGTAGGCTTTAAAAAGCTCTCTAACATCAGGGGGTAAATGTATCAAGCTGAGAGTTTTCCGGCGGGTTTGAAAAGTGGAGATGTTGCCTATAGCAACCAATTAGATTCTATCTGTCATTTTGTAGAATGTATTAAATAAATGACAGCTAGAATCTGATTGGTTTTTCAAACTCTCCAAAAAACTCTCAGCTTGATACATTTACCCCCAGAACTTTAATTGCTTAAATGACAAGTCCATATGGTCTATTTGCCAATAAATATCCCTACCACACTTGCATAGTTGGTTGGATCCACTTCACAGTCCTGGAAAAAATGGCACAGGTGAGTCCTAGTCATCCATTATGTTAAAAAAAAAAAGCCTGCCTGCATGCATGCTAGTTTAATCTTTGTCAAAGGATCGGTGATCCCTACTTGTGCCTCCACCATTTATTGGTCCACAAAAGTAACTTTGTGGACCAAAACCACTCTTGTGTAAATATTGAGATTAATGCAGAAGTACCATCCATAACCTACACGTGGATGTTTATGAACACTGGTGCACAGGAAAAAAAGGTGTTGTAACCGATCACAAAAAATCAGGCGTTGGCTTTTGTTCGCAAACTGGAAAAGTGGCAGAATCTCCTCTGGAAATATGGGTTATTTAATGTTTTACTGCTGTGCTGAATTGCATCAACGGTAAAATAAATTCCTTTTGCCACTGGCTACTTATCAGATGGATGTAAAATAATCTACGTATGTGAATTGTGACTGTAGATTTAACATAATTTTTTTTTTTTGTATTGCTTGCTTACAGAGCAAAGTCTGGATACAAGCAGTGTAAGAGCTGACTTGGGAAGGATTGATGCCTCTATAAAGCTCTGGCTTATAAAAGCAATTTTTCTGCTAAACAGAAAACAAAGATAAGCAATGCTAGTGTAGGTGAACTGGTTTCTGGAAGGAAAAAAAAAAGCTATTGGGATACAGTACCAGCCTAAGGCTGGGATAGTTAGAATGCATTAAAGAAATAGAAGTCTCTTTTCCCAAAAGGACAGAGTAAAGAATTGTAGTCTTCTATTTTACTGGGATTTTCACCAATTTTGAAAGAACCTTTTGCCCATAATAATGTTCAGCGGCAAAAAAAATAGGAAGCGCTAAAAAATGAGAGGGCAAAATGAAGTCAAATTACCAGATACATAGGAAGAAATGTTGCAGTTATCACAATTTGGATCCAGAATATTTCATTCCAGCTTCTCACATCAGGTTCTAATTTGCTGCCATGTAAAGTAGAACATTTTAGGTTAAAGCTGTTTATTGTGGTTGAAATGTTTATTTTAATTTCACTAAGTGTTTAAGTGTTTGTATATTTTGTAAGCATTTTTGAAAATAAATGTATTTAGTGCCTAACATAAAATGTTTTTTTTTTTTAAAGTTTAACATGGTTTCATTATTTATTTATTTTTATTTATTTATTATTTTCTTTTAATTTTTTTACAGAGCTGACAATATAAAAAGCCTTGAAGAAAATAAATGTCTTCTTTTATTTAGATTGTTGAAATAACATTGGGTCATGGACTAATGTAGACGCCTCTATATTTGTATTGAATGCAATATAGTTGTGTTTTCTGATAGGAATTGTTACAAAGGCTTTTCTTATCAGATCCAGTAGAAAGTATTCATCTATTAATAAATATAAATATGTCTGTAATTCTGAATATGGGAGTTTCTGTAAAAATAAATAAATACCATTTATATATAATATTTTAACATAATAACTGTTAAATAATATATTGATGCAATGCATACTCTGATGGACACACACTTGATTATTATACATTCCATTGGCAAGAGAATATTAGTTTCTTACTAATATAATTCCACAATTGATTATAACCAAAGTCTCCTCCAACTTTTGTATGGCCACCGAATTTCTTGTTACTATATCTAGAGCAAAAAAAAAAAATATATATATTTTTTTAAATTATTTTGTTTTAAAGAAACCTTTTTAAAGCTTGACTATAAGGGGTAGATTTACTAAGTGTGGCTTTTTTTTTTTAAACGCCAATTATATTAAAGACAATGTCCAATGCCGCTTAGTAAATATACCCACAAGTTTCAACCCTATCTCCCTATTTTTGTCTTTTATCCAATTTTCTGGACATAGAAGAGCAACTGGCCATAAATGATGATGCCAGAGCCTTTTTTTTTTTTTAATCTTTATTTTCACACTTTGTTCAGTAAACAACAATGCAGAACACTTCCGATTAATAAAACAGTGCAGCATAAAAATGGTTACGCCATATAACTCGTCTGGTGGGTTAGACATGACAAAGTGAGTTTTTTTTAATAAAATTGTAAAGGGATAAGAGAAGAGCACGGAGAAAGAGGGAAGGGATAGATGCGAGGGGGAAGGGGTGGTCAAAAAGGAAGAAAGGGGTGGAGAAGTGGATGATTCCAGCTCCTTTTATGGGGGAATTCCCTGCTATGTGCCGTTGGGACGATGATGGAATGATCATGAAGACACACTGCAGATATGTATCTTCACAATTTTTTCCTCACCCCATAGAGGTGTACAGGAAAATTAACAATGTTTAAGAACCCTAGTACCTCAAAAGTCGAACAGCATAACCGTAATGGCCGGCGGAGAATGGAATACCCCCCCCCCCCCTCCGTAGTTTAAGTTTTCCCTGCGTGTAAATCTAAGTATTATTCAGATCCTTCTATCCATTGACTGACTGGATCTAAATAAAGACAGACACTGATAAAATATAATACTGTTAGTAAGTAGTAATTTTTAGATAATTTTCTCACCAGGGTCTTCTGCGATTCACTGGGCCCTGCTCTCTAGAGGTCTCTGAAATTGATGGAGTTATGCTCATTAAAGGGGTTTGTGATGCCCGGGGGTCTTCTGTGAAGCAGTGGGTCCAACTCTAAATTTAGAGTTTATCCCTGTGCTGCATTCACTATCAACTTTTACTTCATTGTCATTGCTCGCTGACGTGTGCAACTATTATTTTTTAAGAAGAACCCTACTAAATGTCTTATCTTTTGGATTTTTAAATAACAGGTAGTATGTTGGGGATCTATATAATTTTATGAAATGTTTCACTTTTTTATTCAATTAATAATTTTTATTGAGGGAGGGTAGTGTGGGTAATATTTAAAGGATTGCACTAGACCACGTGGCCTATCAGAAGATTTCTCACCATGCACCAAAATCAATCCTTTGGTTGTTTTTTTTTTGTTGCCCCTCTCCCCATTCCAAATCTTCTTAAAATTTTAAAAGGTGTAATTCTGCTAAAACATTTAATTTTGAAAATAAATATCTCATGGGTTTTGTAATTAGCTGAAACAAATTGTAGCCCCACAACTGAAAGATTGTATGTTTCGTACATGGATTTATAAAGTAACGTTTTGAACAATATTTTCACAATAATTTGACCTCTGGTGGGCACTGTTTAATTGAAGTCTTTTGATTTGAATATTTAATTTTACATTTGCATTGCAAGCAGTATAACAGACTTCACTGTGTTTTCCTGAACATCTAGAGCAAAAAATCAAATCTAAAATACTTGGGGTATTTGTCCCTTTAGTCTAATGGAATTCTATCTTGGATCCATTCTTGTCTGTAGCACAACGTAGTTGTCAAACAAACTGAAAATAAGCATTTTTTTCTGTCAGATTGTAGTAAACAAAGAACAGTTTTAATTATCTCAGCTGCATTTCCTCTTGAAGGCCTGCATTCCTCAGAAACAGAAGAATCTCTTATTGTGAGACCAATAGATTTCTGGGAAGGGGGGTTGTAAACAAGGTAAATTTAAACATCCTTATACTTTGTACCTTTAAAAATACTCTAAGTGCAATTGCTTTAAAAAAAAATAAAAAAAAAAAATATATATATATATATATATATATATATATATATATATATATATATATATTTTATATATATAATTCTAAAATGTATCAAAGTGGCATTCGTAGTATGCAAAAGGAATACACCAATACCATAGGTGTTATTTAAGGCTATATCATCATCATCATCACCATTTATTTATATAGCGCCACTGATTCCGCAGCGCTGTACAGAGAACTCATTCACATCAGTCCCTGCCCCATTGGAGCTTACAGTCTAAATTCCCTAACATGCATACACATATGACAGATGAGAGAGACTAGGGTCAATTTTTATAGCATCTAGGGTCAATTTTGATAGCAGCCAATTAACCTACTAGTATGTTTTTGGAGTGTGGGAGGAAACCAGAGCACCCAGGAGGAAACCCACGCAAACACGGGGAGAACATACAAACTCCACACAGATAAGGCCATGGTCGGGAATTGAACTCATGACCCCAGCGCTGTGAGGCAGAAGTACTAACCACTAGGCCACCATGCTGCCCTATATATATTGTAGTCCTCATCTTCATTTATTTATAGGTGCAAGGGTACAACAGCAAAAATACAAAATACATATAGAAGTAACCAGATGTTGAAGTGGGCTAGTATATGGTGATATGCCATACCGCCACTTCTCCTGCTGCCTGCCTTGTAAAGCTGTCCAATTACATTACCTTACATATTCCATACTGCCACTTCTAAATTTCCATTTCGACCCCTGGTAATAATGCATAAATATAATAATAATAATAATAATAATAATAATAATAATACATAAACCAAATAAAACAATAGTCAAGTCATAGATTTTGCAAATTAAATATTGACAAAATATGACCATACTATAATTTGTAACTAAAAAATGTACAGTAAGCAATCAATTTTTTTTCATATGACTAAAAGCAAACATGTTGGTGATGGCAATAGCATTTTCTGAATCAATATTTTGTGGCACCTTGTTTTTCTGTCTAATTCCACATAAGATGAAGTCCCTAATTAATTGGCTTGATGCCAATGAAGATAAAAGGTTTGCGGATGACAATTGTTTGAGATCTACTGACATTTGGCTGTGTGGGATGTGGTTTCTGCTCCTACACCCTAAACTAGTGAAGAGTGTGCCCCCAGGTGTTTGGATTAAGTGTAGCTGTTGCCTGTATACATTGAAAACTAAACAGAATCTTCCCATCTGTTCCTCCATGTATCTGTACTTCAATGATTACTAATAAATAAGCTACATTCTCATGACTATTGATCCGGCCTTTGTCGCTGGACCGATAATCCTGAGAATGCCGCTTATTTATTAGGAATCATTGAAGTACAGATACATGGTGGAACAGATGGGAACATTCTGTTTAGTTTTGTTGGTATTATGTACCGTAATGAAACCATCTCTGGATTCTGCTAATTTTCTCTGGCCCAAAAATGTTATTACTGCAGTGACTATGGCCAGCAGTACAGATTACCTCCACTCCATCAACTGTTGTGCCTCCATGTATAGATAAGTTTGTAGTAGGAAGGTCTAGGCTAACATGTAGCCAATCGGCGCACCTAAAATTTAAGGGCAGCGAGAAACAGTGATGTGAAGCTCCTTCCGAACTAGTTTGGGTATGTAGTGGTGTTCGTACACCCAATTTGTCAATTTAACTGAATGTCCGTTCATGGTGACTGATAAATTCAATGTGTCTACAGCCTTGTGCGTTTCTATGGTCGCAGAAATCCTCTGGGACTTCTTATATACATATAATTTACAGTAAGTTGTGCATTATCACTTACATTGTTATTTTATTTCAATAATTTTGTTTAATGAATTTACACATCATCAAATTTTAGGTACTACAGAGCTGTAATACGCTTTATTTAGGTAAATAATATACGTGTACAGGACCTATTTTACTAACGTATATTTCTGTGCTTTTACAAGAGTGTTTTGTTTGCACAGATTATTACGTTTATATCATTAAAAGATCACTCCGTACAAATTACAATGAGAAGTCATAAATGAGAGATGACATTAGGATGAGAAAGAAGTATCCTAAAGCCCTCCCATCGCTGACTACACACACTTCTGCTAAATGTCACTTTGTTGAATATTACCACTGTTAAAATACCAGCTGGACAAGTTGACACTTTTGTATTTCTAATTTGTAGCATTGTGAATAAATTAAGGTATTTGCTGATGACTGACAAGAGAAATTCAAATGGAAGCGGCGCGTCTGAATAATAGTTTGTTTAAAATAACCACGTAGACAACAGTAGCCTATTTGTGTCAATATTGCAGAGAAAAAACATTTGCAAATTAGATTTATGCAACTGCTAATAATGTTAAACTGGACAGCAGTACTCGAAACACATGTAATCTGCATTTAATTTGATAGATGCTGCGGGGATTGTTGGATGCCTTTTTGATGTCAGCTCGTAACATTCGCACAGTCTAGGGTTGACAGGTTCAAATCATCGCAACTTAAAGAAAACTGTATTAAAGCTCTTCCTGATCTCTCTGCCTCTTAGAGCAGAAGTATTATTCAAACATTCTATCTCTCCGAGTGTACTTGTTCATTTTGTGTTTCATGCATCATGCTGTACAAACTCATCTAGTGGTAACAAGAATACTTTATACAGTTTAGCAAATGAAAGTGCTTTTTTAAATCACTGATGTTAGTGTGTCTGAGACGTGTTAACATTCTGTACACATTGTGAAAGAAGGGGATGATTGTACCCATTGCTGTTCCTTGCCAAGTTAGTGTGAAGGGGCGCACGCAGGATTGTTAGGGGGGGTTGCCCTCCCTGACCAAAAAAACCCCCAAAAAAACAAAACCAGAGAGAGAGGGTTGCTGCACATGCGCCCACGCATGCCCAGCAGCTCCGTTTCGGCAGCACTGTACTATACAGCAGCCGCGGCGCTGTCAAAGAAGCGTCCGCGGCGGTGGTGTATACAATACAGCACCGCCGCGGACACTTCTTTGACAGCGCCGCGGCTGCTGTATAGTACAGTGCCGCTATGGTGGGCACTTAGTTAGCGCAGTAGGAGGGTTTCTGGACACTCATAAACCCCCCCTGCGTGCGCCCCTGGTGTGTGTATGTGTGTGTGTATTATCTATATATAATATTTGTATCGAATAAATGTGGTTTGTGGGCAGTGTTGATTTTTATTATTGTAATCAAAGTCTTGTTATATTACTGTTTTGTTCTCAATGGTAAAGTGCTACAGAATATGGTGGCGCTATATAAATAACTGTTTATAATAATGGTGCAACTTATAGTTTAAGCACTCTCCCAGACCTGTTTACAAAAATTCTATTATAGAATGCACCAGTCATGGAGTAAGTTTTTTTTTTTTTTTTTTTAAATTAATTTCATTGTGTACAAAACCAAATAGATGTCCATAAATAGAAAAAAAGCTGAAGCGGGGGCAAGACTGGCTATGATAGTCATCTGACTCGCTCCTCTCCTGGGCATTTGATTGGATGTGAGTGATGTCATCCAGGTGATAAGTGGAATGTTTAGTTTATATATAGTGTATGTATGTTTTCCCAAGTTGGGCAAACAGTCCTCTTTTATCTGCTCCCAAGTGTAATAATGATCTCGCCTATGTCTTGCGTGTGGTCTGGCAGTAAAGACTGCATCATTTCGGACATGAGGTGTCAGAAGTCAAGGAATAAAATGAAAGATGGCAGGAAAAGGGAGAGCACTTGAAATCCCTATGTTTACACATAATCTGTACACAAGAGATAATATAAAGCTATGTTTAATATATACATTCTGCTGTTCGGTGCAAATGAAATAAGTATCTCTCTCTTTGAGGTTACAATAGCGGTAAAGTATAGTTGCTTACTCTCCCTTATTGTCCAGGAGACTCCTGGACTCCCGAGAGAGTGGGTAACTTCCCGAAGAGCCCTTAACGGCCACACAGTGTGGGGACATGACTTATGTATCAACCCTACCCCACTTCAACAGACACCGAGAGTCTGGAGCATGATGACTTGAATTGTGCAATCAAAACCCTGCCATTCGTTGTTTGTGTAGGTGGGTGGGGCTTGATTATGCAAATTGTCATCACACCCTCTTCTTTCCTATCTTACAGAAGCGAGATTGGAAATTAGGCAACCATGCTGTAAAATGATACTACCATATTACCTGCTTGGCCTCCGATATTTTAGTAAGGGTTTCTAGTTTTTTATTTTATATGTCTGGTTGTTTTGTTTTGTTTTTTTGCATCTTAGGCAAAAAATGATCTGGTATTTATACAGAGAGTTAAAGGAGAAATATGAGTATAATTAATAATATTTTCAATAAACACCCCTTCTCCAGATGGTAGAATTGGCATGGAAAGTTGATCATACACTATCTGCATTGAAAAGAGCTGATTTTGTTCTAACCATGATCGCCATCCAATTGGCTCAACTACAACTTTTCAATGCAGGCAGTTCAGTGCCCTCTCAGCTGTTAGTCTAGGAGAATCATTGGGTGAAGTGCCAAATCAAGGATCCTGGACAACAGTTTACTAGTAGTGGGGGTTACTCTCTATATATTAGTCTTTCCTTAATTTCTCCTTTTATGTCAGATACTTACTTTTGATGTTTGTTTTAAAACGCGATACCGCATGTCAAGCGCAAATAAAGACTTTAGGACAGGTCTCGCCAACCTGTGTCTCTCCAAATGTTGTGATACTCCAAGTCCCTGCTAGCTACCAGCTTGCTATCTACTGCAAAGCATGCTGGGGCTTGGAGCTTCACAACACCTGAAGAGCCACTAGTTTGCCAGGAGGTCATCCCATAGACCTCCGTGCTTATAACTGGTGTTAAATGCTTTGAATGGAGTGGGCAGTGTTCGAAAAATTTTCACCGCTCCAGAATGCGATTTAACATCGTTCGTGGATTTGTTGTCACTGTGAAGAATGATTTCCATCTTTGACCTGTTTTTATGTGTGTTTTCTTATTGTACTACAATGCATGAAATTGACACCCGTGGACATATAAATATTGTAAACCTGTTTTTATCATGGTGTTTTTTTTTTCCCTTCAGTATTGCATTTATTGTTTACCCGACATTATTATTTGTAGAATGTTTGGAAACAATATATTTATTTTTTTTGCCTCGTAAGGACCAAAAACAGGACACAATTATTCTTCCAAAAATATAAAACTTATGTAATTTCCATAAATTAAAATGCCTATATTTCAATTAATAGTGGATTATTATAGCTTTTTAAAGTAGTTGATCAGGACCGTGAATGATAATGGTTGGCATGTAAACTCCTGAGCGCCCTGCATGGTAGCAATACTGATTATCTGAAAATTGTATTCTTGTTCCCTGTGTTCATTCTGATCTGTTTATAACTGTTGGTTATGTCCAAAGGGAGTTGCACAAGATCGTATTTATGACTGTAACTGTGTTACTTGTCGGTAGAAGGATATTGCTGATCATTTTCCATTGAGTTGAGAACACCAACATACGGTTGATCGTTTGCTAACTATGCTCAAAGTTACAAGGGGAACTAAACTATGGTGATAAATCAGCAATTAGATTTTATCTAGAGGTGTTTCAATTTGTTTCAAAGTGATGGTCAAGCAGCTCGTCAAGCCAGTTCTAAAGTCTGAAAACTTCTTCAAATCGGTCTAAAATCTGTGCTAAATTCATTGAAGGCAAACTGGTTCAACCTTGTTTGAACTTTAAATAGTCACATTGTATTGCATTTTTGTAATGTTCTCAGCTTGGACACAGTAAATGGTTGCTGTTCAAATTTTTTTTTAAACAGAAAGGTTCATAATTGTCTAACATTTAAACTCAAACAGGCAGAAGAGGTAACGTTTTATAGTTTAAACTTTTAACTGCAAGCTGCATAAGTGAACTTTCAATTACATTTTTTTCGAGTTTGAAAGTCAAATACTAGTTCACAACTTAGTTATAAAATACACACCGTGGTGGAAAAATTAATAGCGAATATCGATACTTTGAGATCTGCCAAAAATTTGAATTTCGCAAACCATCCGGTTTGTTAATATTGGCTTAAATAAAATAGTAAAATATCTCCTGGATCTCTATGCTTCGCACTTGGCGCAGCTTAGACTATCATAGAGGATTAGTGATTGACTTGTTTGATTTAGATGATTAAATTAAGTCCAGCGTTATTCTGATATTCGGAGCCAGGGGCACGTGTAGCCCATATTTATTCCAGTTTTCTATTAAATCACACTCTGTTCTTCTTTTGCTTATATCGCCAATTGTTTTATTACTATGTTGTGGCATTTTGTATATATTCTTCTTATGCCGCACATGGATGTTTGATTTTCCCAAATAGAAAGCCATCAGTTAGTTGCACAATCCATTTTTCCTTCTGTCACAGACCTAATTTTATAACTTTTTTTCCTATGAAACATGGGTGGGCAAAGTGACAAAGCTAAAAATAAAATGTTGTCTTAAAGTGGAAGATCTTGTAGAAGATCCTGCAGTAAGCCCACATAATTATTTGTAACCATTTACTTACCTTAAATAAAAAAAACAAAACAGAGGGACTTTTGGGGACTGGGTTTCAAGGCATGAGGAGGAAAGGATGTGTGCTAATGTTCTCCTGGTCTTTCGTTTAGGGTATGTATAATAGTGGGGCCCAACTTCAAACACAGGTGCCAGCAATGAAAAGTTCTTATTATCTTTGGGTGAGACAGAAGGACTAACAGTATTTAGTGCACTGCGGTCTTAAGAGATGTCCACTCAAACAAAATATTTGGTGTTAATCTGCCCTCTCCCCAGATAGTAGAATGTCAGAGATCCTCTTATCTGCCAATGGTTTTCTCTGTAACAGGTCTGTTGCACTGTCAATATGGTGTTCTCAACAAATGATGTGTATGCAACACTGAGGGGTATATTTACTAAACTGCGGGTTTGAAAAAGTGGGGATGTTGCCTATATAATCCAATCAGATTCTAGCTGTCATTTTGTACAATGTACTAAATAAATGAAAGCTAGAATCTGATTGGTTGCTACAGGCAACATCTCCAATTTTTCAAACCCGTGGTTTAGTGAATATACCCCTAGAATAAAATTTAAAAAAATGTTCCCGCCTCCCGAAAAGAATAGCTCCCAAACAACTGGGAGTCCAGACTGAGCCATACCTTTCTACTTGTTAGCGAGGGGGTTTAACATTTCGTATTTTTTATTTGGGTGGTACTTTTCAATGGTGTAAAGAGAACAAAACAAACCTCCATCCAAAATATAACAAAACTGTAGCCTAAGGTCTCATTCACGCCTATCTGCTTTTAATGCACTTTTCAGCGGCTACCTAATGCTTAAGCTGGGTACACACTACAGAAATTTCGACCAACTTTTTATGCCAAGCGATTTTACATGCTATCGATGGTCCGATCGCTCGCTCCATGGACTGCATACACACTAGCCTTGTTTAGGACGATAAAGGGAAGAGCGGACGTCCCTTTAGCGACTTTTTACAGCCATGTTGTCGTGAGCAATGACTGTAATTTCGTACTCACTGTTGTGGATCGGTCGGAAGTTAATACACACTACACAGCGGAAACGAGATTGGAACGAAAATATTAAACTGTACGACCAACCAAATGAGGCGACAATCGTCCATTTGGGCAGACTTTTGACCATCGTGTCACTGCACACACTGACCCGACTTTTGAACGAGCGGTCGTATGTCGGCTGATTCAGCCGATTATTGGACGAAAACCGTGTAGTGTGTACCCAGCTTAAGAGAACTAAACTGTGTTCTAAACTTTTAACAATTCATTTAAAATATTAGAATGGAGAATGACCTCTTCCTCATCTGTTTACACATGCAGCCAATGCAGTGGTTTATATTGGTAATAGCAACTGTGCTTGGAAAATGTGTTGAAAGTGTAAGTTTTCATGCGATTTACATGTTCCCAGCCTACATGTATGAATGAGCCTTTAGTGTTGAGTTAACTGTATCACTTTGGGGACGAAAAGCTCTGTAACGAAAACTTAGTAAGTAGTGTATATAACTGTTGGCAACAGTTAGCAGCTTATTCTGGTGCATTGTTTTCTAGCCTTGATAAACTTGTGACCATCCTTTTTTGTGTTTTTCTGTGTCTCATTCTGTATTCTGAGCCAGACTTGGAAACAATGCGCTTTAAATTCAAACTATCTCAAAGTTTTAACTAAATTAAATTTAAACGCATTTTGCTCCACTGACTTTTCATGAAATAAGTAGACAAAAGGAATTGTACTGCTCATTGAGTGACATTTCGAGATAGGACGCCAAGTCAGCCGAACTGTATCTCATTAAAAGGTAATTAGTCATTTTGCAGTCAGTAATCTTATGATCTCCTTACCATATTGCTTTAAATTGACATTATAGCTTCCATTTGCTATACTCCCCTCAATGTCAGGGGGACCAGCTCTGGATTACAGAAGGTAACGAGATTTATCCCACAAAAGTAAATGACATTTGTGTTTTTTTCCCATGTATAGGTAATTATTATTTTTACACTTGTGACAGTTAAGTTACTAGCTTGTGAATCATGTAATAGAACATTGGGTGGTAAGGACCTATTGTATATAATGTTAATATTTTCTGCCGGGAAATCCTGTTTATTTTCTACTTTAAAGGAATCTGCTTTCTTAAACTGTGAGCACAGATTAGCTTTTTTTTTTTTTATTACAGACTTCACCTTTTGAATGGCTCTTTTCCAAAGCCGGTTTTAATAGAAATAGCAAGTTATAAATCATATAAGCAATTACTAAGACATTGTGGGAGTAGGGCTTGGTTTAGGCTGTAGACCCAGATGTTTCTAGGCTTCAGTAATGGCCCTGCCCAGATATTTACAGCTTAATTTCTGTGTAAGTGCACTTGTCTACAAATGGTTTCATTTTTTTCAGTTCTAGTCAAGTAAAAATGATTTCATCTACAAAACCGTGAATAAAGACAATAATTTGCTCCTGTAAATGCACAATAAATTCTGATATTAATAGCGTTCTTTTCTTAAAGAATATATCATAATTTTTATCATTTGATTTTATTTGTGTTGTATCTTTACTTGGCTTTTAATGACAAGATTATTGTATTTGGTTTGTGGGTTTTTGGCTTTAATTTTTGTTTTGGTTTTTTTGTACTTTTATGTCTCCTTTATTTACTGTAATAAAAGACTAAAAATAAATATTTACATTAAAACGTCACATTTAATTTAATAAATCCACAGCCTATTATTTCGGTGAAACTGTCATACTGTTTTGTATCTAATGTGTAGGGTTTGCGTTCCCCTAGGTTTTTTTTTTGGGGGGGGGGGAGGTAATATGGGTCAGCTTTGCCACAACTATTTGTTATTATAAATTCTATTCCCACATTGTTTTAACTGCTTATTAATATTTACAACAATAATAGAAAACCCCCAAGGTCAGTATTTCTGTAGTGAATTTTTTTTTTCTTCTTCTCTGTGTCTTTTAAAAATGGACCAAAATATAATCGGATAAAAGATAAAAGAAATAAATAAAAAAATAATGGCATCTCATTTTTAATTTGCTAACAATTTTTTTTTTCCCCCTGGCCAAAAAGAGGATATCTTACTTGACCTTTTTAGTAATTTTATATAACTTCGGCAAGTTGTCTTAAAGCGTGAATGGTATTAAGTTCAGAAGACCCACACAGTTCATAAATTCTCTAGCGGCCAATGGATTTTTCATCAGGGAGACTTCCAATAAAAATGATCTATTTTAGAAATAATATTGTTTAGTGGGTTGAAAAACAGTGTAATAAAATTAGACCTTCAATCTTTTTTAAAGTTTCTACTTTTTACAACACCCTTGGGAGGGTGAAATGGCTTTATAAGCAGATGAAGCAGACAGTCGTACCAATACATACATTTGTCAGCCTCCGCTATAGATATAATGTATTCCTATATCTGTAATCCTGACACTGTTACATCCAAATCAAATCAACATGAGGTTGTCATCTTTAAGCAAATATGTTAAGTGTTGTCTTTTGTGCTTTGGATATGAAAGAAAAGGGGCCCAAGGGAACTAGCATCATGCAAATGGAACAAATCCCATTTCTTCTTAGCTGTGCTGCCCACCCCCCCCCCTTCTCCCCTCCTTCATGGCAGCTGACTGTGTTATCTGTGTATGTTTCTCTCAGCGCTGACAATTCTTTCAGTGATCTAAGTTAGGACACATTAGAAGGTGGAAGCAGCTGTCTGCGCTATACTGAGAGACGTGTTTGCTCTACTGCAAAGATGAAGGACCGTGAATCCTTGACACACTCTTCCCCCCCCCCCACCTCACCACCCCCCCTTCCTCCAACACAATCAACATTCAGAGGCATACATCGTCTGCTTGGACAGTTTTTTGTTCTGACTGACAGCATCTGGCACAGACAAATTTAAAAAATACATATTACACTCTGCCGGGAACTTAACCGTCCTTTTCTTATTAATCCTTCATTTTTTTTTTCCTTTATTTTTTTTTTTACAGGCTCATTTACATTTCAATGGAAATGTGAGACTAATAATTGTGAAAAAAGCATAATGCAATCAAATGCACAATAAAAAAAAAACGGTTCTTAAGTAGAATGATACCGTATCGGCGAAATTTGAAGTGGAGAAGCTTTATTAATCTTATGGTTGATCACGTGACAACCAACAATGGCTTGAGGTCTGTTTACTGTATAGGGATCACCACACACATCTACAGGACATGGCTTTCTGTGCATTAAATATATAGCCATATCCTGGCATCCTGAATTGTTTTAAAATGATTATTCTTTTTATAATTCAACTTTTTAGATGAAAGAAATAGGTAGATTAGTATTTAAAAGATATCATGTCAATAAAATAGTATTTAATGCTATAATATGAAGTAGTGGAATGAAAATACTGTAAATGCTTCTTGTTTTTAGGGCTGGTAACAAAGATAGTATCATCTGATCAATTCTGTACTTCCTCTCTAAATTCAGTAACAGACATGTAGCAATGTTTTTTTTATTTAAACCTTTGAACATTTTAGATAGTCACTTAGGTATCCACAAGCCACGTTAGCTAAGCAGACACGCTTGTCTGGCATTTATGTAAAAATAATAAGAGGGTTGGCTCTAGCCGTCAGATTGTGGACTTTGAGACCTAAGGAAAAAAAAATATTTCCAGTAGACGTCTCCGGCTCTCCTTGTTACCAGGGCTTCAACTATTGTATCAGCGTTCTCATCATGTGATATTATTTCCAGCAAAAATAACATAGTATCCTGTATACAAAAAAAAAAGAGAGGGAGTGCATCAACTTTGTGACAGTTAAAGTTATCCAATGTGTAATGAACTGTATTGATTTACTTGTTTAGACTCAAACATGTTTTAACATTTGGCCAATAACCTCTTAGAATATTGTATACAATTGGCGTTTATTAGTTTGAAAGCTAAATTTATTAATTAATCTAATCTGTGTTCATAGAATGTTTATTTTTATTTTATTTATTTTTTTACATTTTTTTTTATTCACATGGGGCAGACCATTGTCTAGCTTTATGTACAGAGGTGTTTTAATTTTTAACATATGTATTGTGACCAACACTTATTCAAATTACAGTACCTGAAGACTAAAGTTCATTCAATACAATCATCATAAATGAGTCCTTTGGTCTGCTGTTTTTTTGTTTTTTTTTAATTTGCCAGGTTTTGACACATTTTTGGAGATTGCTCCACATATCTGATAGACTTTCTGCCAAGTCATTTTTAACTCCTGAATTGTGTTTCTATTATATTTTGCTTCTGCTGTCGCTCCTCTAAAACATACATCACACATTTAGAAGTCCGTAAGTCCACATGTTTACACAATGCCCCCCCCTACCGGATAGTGTAACAGAAAGTGCAATAAGTCACTTATTTTAATTGATTGACTCTTCCACGTTGATATGAAAGGTAGTTGTCTCCTTCAGTGGATATACTTTTAAAAATAGACATTTTAAATAAAAATGACATTTACTTTGCAACATTTGAATGTTTGCTAATAAATCAAATACAAATGTGTCGTTTATCTTGTCGTTTTATCTGGTCAGTTGGCGTTGTAGCAATATGCATTGTATTGTAATAATGTATCTGGCTTGTCGATACGTATTAACATTCTGTTTATTTTTTTTTAACACTTATCTCCCATTATCTGTTTGTAAAATAGAAATGGTATAGTTATAGAAGTAACGAAGAAAAAATGTTTCTCATTATTGTATTTCTCATATCTTGCTCTGTTAACTATCCTGTTCTGAAATGTCTCTGCTTGGAGTGGGTTAGAGCTTGAAAGTCCCTTGTGTAAAAAATCAGGGTTTATCGGTAATGCATTTAATCTGGAGTTGTGCGCAATCCAGAAGCATCCATAGATCAGCGCCAGTAATTACCATACCCCCAGTGGCAAGGGAAAAAGACATTTACCTAAAAACCTGATGTCTTCATTACACAGTTTACATTTTAATTAGAAACCTGAATATTACTGGTTTGCTCGGACAATTATACCTAAAAGGATTTCTTTGGGATTCAATAAATTGTGAAGCAAAGACAGACATCTGCTTTGCATACAGAACCGTGCATAGGAGAACAGCTTACATCATGCAAGGGCTCAATAAGAATGATGACAGAAGCATGTGCAGGATTTTAAAAGGGAGATCCCAACTTCTTAAGTACTTGTTTATTGCTATAAATTGCATTGCAACTGTTAATCTTCATATTTTAATAAATTTAATATTGAGGGGATTCTGTACCTGTATTCTCCATCCGAGTTTAACTATGGATTAGATGCTCCTTCCCTACACACTGGTTTTTTTATAACTTTTTTTCTATTTGAAGTGGCATTGTAAAGACACCGACACCCGTAATACCACTTATGATCAGCAGATGGCGAAGCAGAGGCTTGTTTTAAAATATTAATTGTACAATGTAATTTGTCGACTATACATGAGTAGGATTCATGTATACTATATTTGTGTGTTTTATATGTATGATGTGCATTATCAAAATGGGGTGTGGCATTTAGCAATATGTGGAATGAACCCTACCAAATAAAATTGGATCCAGTGTTTATCACGTGATGACACGTTTTCCCACTGTGTTGTGGAAAATCAATTTGTAGTGGTCTGAATAAATACCTACAAGTAATCGTCTCATGTCTAAATTCATAGGGGTAAATTTATCACATTGCGGGTTTGATGAAAGTGGAGACGTTGCCTATAGCAACCAATCAGATTCTAGCTGTCATTTTGTAGAATGTACTAAGTAAATGATAACTAGAATCTGATTGGTTGTTAAAGGCAACAACTTCACTTTTTAAAACCCGCAGTTTGATAAATTTACCCCATAGACTCCATTTGACCCGATTAATTATGCTAAAATGATTGGGATGCTGAGTTTTAAATTATTTGGAATTTTAATGTGAAACAAAACAAAGTGTTCAAAGTGGTTCTGCAGCAGCTTTGTGTAACCAGTCTCCTGGGGGAAGGGGGGGCGGCCCCAAGTAATGAGAGACTGTTCTTGTGCCACCTAATCTCATACATCTTATTTTTCAAAAGTTTTAATTTAGCATTAAACATTTCCGTGTAAAAAAAAAAAAAAAAGAATAATAATGTGTAGTCAGTAGGGTTTCTCAGGTGACACAAACCTTAGGTAGCAAATCAGAGGAGACTGATTAAATTACATTAAAAAACAAAACAAAAAAACCTTTTTAGCTCACACTTTTTACTGGTCTCTCTGCGTGGTTTGTCGCAAATGCTGCTTCTCAGGAATTATTTGGTGTGCCTGTATTGGGAAGGGGCGCACACAAAAAAACAAAAAAAAAACCACACGAGAGAGCCGCTGCGCATGCGCCTGCGCCAGTAGCAGCAGCTCCGTTACGGCAGCACTGTACTATACAGCAGCCGCAGCGCTGTCAAAGAAGCGTCTGCGGCGGTGCTGTATACGCGGACGCTTCTTTGACAGCGCCGCGGCTGCTGTATAGTACAGTGCCGCTATGTGGGGCACTTAGCGGAGGGGAAACCCAGAAACCCCCCCTGCGTGCGCCACTGTTGGGGTAGTGGTGTGCCTGTATTGTGGTGGGGGGGTGCCTGTATTGCTGTGTGTGTGTGTGTGTGTGTGTGTGTGTGTGTTGCAATCACTGTGCGTTCCTCCTGCAATTAGTGCATAAGGGACACAGCTCCTGTAAAAGAAGAGATACTAAGCGTGCAGACAATTTATGCTGGGATCTTGCTATGATTGTCTTATACCCCAGTAACAAAATATAAATAAAATATGTATATGAAAGGAGGAGGTAGAAAATTTCAACTGGGAGATGTTTCTTAAGGATTTAGAGCAGTAAATGGGGTATGTAGCTTTTATGTCACTTTAAAAGTGGATCGACTATGTTTTTTGAGACTGGCAGTACCAATTAAAGTCTGTTAGTTCCTGACAATCATTAAATGAAACATGACACCTTTCTTGATACACTTTAATATCAGAGTTTTGTTTTCTGCAAGATATCAGCAAATCTCTTTTGTTTCCTAGATTCATGTCTTGTTTAATATGTATTTCACTAATAATATAGTAATACTTTTACAGATCTATTAATTGCATGATCATGTAGCTACAGCTATAAGAAAGTGTTGAAAGTTACTCTGTATGTACCTGTCAGCGTGAGAGGGCTGTAAGCACTCCCAGAAGAGGGGCCTTGACTGCAGCAGAGGTGCCAGTCAGTGGCCACTCCTGAGTCAGCAGCATGTCGCCTGGTTGAACTGCGCGACAGTCGCTCATTCAGCTTCTTCCTCCCCAGGGGCGGCCGTCCTCCACTTCACTGTGACCCATCTGTCTGCTGTGTTCAAGATCTTGAAATGCACCACATTGGTGTGCAAATTCAAATCCCAATTCCTACAAGCAGAACTCAGATTCAAGATAATGAGTTGAAGATACAAAGGGTCATTGCACTTTTGATCTACTGAGCAAACCTGTACCACTGACTCAGTTGTGCATTAATTTCCATTAGTTATGTTTTTTTGTTTTTTATTTTATTACCACGAACCCTACAGAAATAAATCAGACCTTCTATGACAATTTTACAAAACTGCAAAAGCACTTTTTATAGGTGTTTTTAGTTTATTACAGACTGGTAGGATTTAGACTAAATAGTCAAGGGGGTATATTTACTAAAAAGCAGGTTTGACAAAGTAGAGATGTTGCCTATAGCAACCAGTCAGATTATATCTGTCATTTTGTAGACTGTACTAAATAGCTACAATCTGATTGGTTGCTATAGGCAACATCTCCACTTTTTCAAACCCACAGTTTAGTAAATATACTCCCATGTTTCTGTGTGTGTATCTGTGCTTGTTGATGTGTTTAGGGAGACCAGGTGGTAAGATCCACTGGGGTAGGGACCGGTGTGCCTAAAAGCAATTTTATGTTCTACCACTGCAGAATACGTTATATAAATTAATGGTGATATTGGCAATATTTTCTTTGTTTTGTTAACATATATGCTGCTAAGCTATTAATGGTGAGAATAGAGAAATTATTTTATTAATTTATTTTAACATTTTTTTTTTTTTAAAGAGGTATATGTTTAATTTCTGTTTTATCTCAAAGCTTTTGTAAAGGCAGATATCCACCTTTTAAATTACCACCAGTAAAAGCATTTTATGTTGTTAAAAAAAAAAAAAGTTTTTTTGATCTTGCAGTGTCACCCGACTGAGGCTTCAGTCCCAGTCTCTGTCAACTATCTCTCCAATGTGTGTTTGTTCGCATGTAAGCTTGGACAATAAGTCACGATACATAAAAAAAACTGGGCGGTCTTTTGACAACTGCATAATTGAGAAAGTTGTTCAGTGATAGCTGAGGGGAGCGACAGAAGCAAGCAGGGGAATGAATGCACTAGAGAAGTTGAACAGTTATGGTACCTTTTATATAAATAATGGACAAAACATTTTTATTATCATGTGGCTATGTTTACTACAGCAAATCATCATCATTTATTTATATAGCACCACTAATTCCGCAGCGCTGTACAGAGAACTCATTCACATCAGTCCCTGCCCCATTGGAGCTTACAGTCTAAATTCCCTAACATACATACATACATACATACACACACAGGGAGACAGACAGACAGAGACTAGGGTCAATTTTGATAGCAGCCAATTAACCTACCAGTATGTTTTTGGAGTGTGGGAGGAAACCTGAGCACCCGGAGGAAACCCACGCAAACACGGGGAGAACATACAAACTCCACACAGATAAGGCCAATTCTGGAATCGAACTCATGACCCCAGTGCTGTGAGGCACAAGTGCTAACCACTAGGCCACTGTGCTGCCAAATGGAACACAATGCTGGCAGCTATGACATAATCATATGTGGATTCTTGGTTAATAAAGATCGACATTGTAGCAATTGTATACTTTTGTAAATAATGGTTATTTAGCCCTTTTTTAAACTGCAATTATATGTACTCCAGTGTAATCACCGTAACTGCAAACATCTTGTATCTCAAACTGTGCTAATGGAGTCCACATTCATGACAACATTTATTTTTAGTTATTAATTTACAGTTGGGAATCAATAATGGTTTAATGATTACACATCGGCTGTTGCAGAATATGTGTTTTTGCAGTGATTCCAGAGATATTGTTCATGGAAACAGATGATTGCAAGTCATTGCATACGTAGTGTATCTTAAAGGTGAACTTCTACTAAAGATATTTCTTCATCCCTGACGGTGAACAGACACTTCTCCAGTCAGCTTACAGGCAGAAACCTGACATTGGGCTGTTTTATATTCAATCTTCCCCAGGTTTCGGTTAGTTTGGAAAATCATGAGAGCTGAGGCATCCATAAAAATATTATTTGTCGTTGCTATGACTTTTATTACTCAGCACTTTATAGAGAATATTTGTTGTTCACATCAGTCCCTGCCACATTGGATTGATTGTCTAAATTCCCTAGCACACATAGGGGTATATTTACAAAACTGCAGCTTTAAAAAAGTGGAGATGTTGCCTATAGCAACCAATCAGATTCTAGCTGTCATTTTGTAGAATGTACTAAATATGATAGCTAGCATCTGATTGGTTGCTATAGGCAACATCTGTACTTTTTCAAATCCACGGTTGAGTAAATATACTCCATACAGTCCATTTTAGTCAACAGCAAATTAACCTACTAGTATGTCCTCTGGGGTGTGGGAGGAAACCCACGCAAAGACTGGGAAGAACATACACAGAGCATACTTGCCAACTCTCCCGGGACACTCTCGAATTCCAGATAGGTCTCCTGGACTCCTGGGAGAATATGGCAACCTCCCGCATCCTAGTAAAGTGGGCAGAATTGCAGCTGCCTCATTTTGGCCCCGCCCCCACTGTAAAAGGATGCGTACGCATCATTACGTCGTGAGGATGAGGCCACAGTGATGCGATTCATCAAGCTCCGCCCATACTCCCTACCTCACCTCTCGTACAGCAAGACCCAAGTATGAGAGAGAGCCCTGGTCAGGAATTAAACTCTTTTATCCCTGCGTTGTGAGGCATCAATGCTAACCACTGTGCCACTATGCTGCCTTTAGGGGATGAGTCTCTCTAGAACCGCTGGTTCGCCGGCAATAGCGCTTGCATAATTTTGCTACGAAGGGGGAATTTTTTAACTAGAGTACTCCATTAAACAAAAATAGTATCTTATTAAAAATCTATGCGGCATATTTCCGGTCCGGCATAGTGGGCCGCGAAGGCAATCCACGATACCGGAATAACGTGGATTTTCGTGCGCGCCCCGTAGGTTTTCGAAGGAAATTGCAGTACAGTATTACCGTCAATACTGCGCACTTTTCATGGTAACGCCCGTTGGCATAGTGTTTGCTTTGCTATCTCACAGAGCTGGGGTCATGGGTTTGAGTCTGACCAGGGCTCTACCTGTGTGGAGTTTGTATGTTCTCCCCGTGTTTGCGTGGGTTTCCTCCCACAGTCCAAAAACACATAGGGCGATTAATTGGCTTCCTGACAAAAATGGACCGTTTGTGTGTGTGTGTGTGTGTGTGTGTGTGTGTGTGTGTGTGTGTGTGGGTGTGTGGTAGGAAATTTAGACTGTAAGCTCCAATGAGGCAGGGACAGATGTGAATGACCAAATATTGTTTGTACAGCGCTGTGTAATATGGTGGTGCTATATACATAAACGATAATAAATGATATTGGCCATTATTTTTACTGTTTTATCCCTAACAATTTTCAAATTCTATAGAACACCTTTAAAACTGAAAGATCAGTCTATTTTTTTTTCATGCAGAGTATCAAACTTATAATAATTTGATTGACTACAAAAATTTTGTTGACATATCATTTGTGGAGTGCGATTGACAGAGGGTCTCTAAGCAATAATCTTAAAATCAATCTCCCAAAGTTTGTCAAGTTGCTGAATAATTCTGATCACACTGTTCAAGCTAACTTTTTATGTTCATGTTTTTCTTATAGACCTATGAAAAGTAAGGTTCAGCTTTCAATTTTAGTAAAATTTAAAAACACATCAATGTTTAGTATGTAGTGTCTTCTTTTTTTAAGCGCAAAATCTAATGTGATACATTTTATATAATCTCTATGGAATAAAAATGTAGAATAATAATGTAGTATATTGATCAATTCTCCCTTCCAGAATCAAGTTGATGATATGGGACCTGATTCATTAAGGATCTTAACTTGAGAAACTTCTTATTTCAGTCTCCTGGACAAAACCATGTTACAATGCAAGGGGTGCAAATTAGTATTCTGTTTTACACATAAGTTATAAATACTGACTATTTTTTCATGAAGCACACATACTTGATAGCTTATTTGTACACTGAAATTTTAAAGTTGATATTTGTGTGCTACATGAAAAAATAGTCAGTATTTAACTTATGTGTAAAACAGAATACTAATTTGCACCCCTTGCATTGTAACATGGTTTTGTCCAGGAGACTGAAATAAGAAGTTTCTCAAGTTCAGATCCTTAATGAATCAGGCCCATAGTCTTGAGTAATTTGCAGAATGAAGGTAGAAATGATTGACAGCTAAGGGCTTCAATGAGAATCGGGCCATGACATTATATGGTAGTCTTTTTGACAAAGCTATTTGCTGGTATAGAATAGGATGAGTCTACAAACCACCTTTTGACTGTGTTAAAGAGTTAATAAAGGTCATATTTAGTGTGTGACAGCTGACAGACTTTTTCTCGTATGAAAACAAAGAAGATTAAACAGAAGCCGCTAAATTCCTAACCACTATATGCACGGAGCGCTTACCACAGTGGACATTTAACAGAGTTCTCCATGGATTAACATTGTAAAATTCAATTGTAAAACTACTGATATATTGCCCCAGACATTAGTACCAGAAATGCTTACTTTTTTAGTTGTTCACTGTTCTATTTTATTCCGAACATGACCTATCAAAACTTGACATTTCACAAACACCAATCTAATTTATTTCATGTCAACTTTTTTAATTGTTTTGGATCTTTTTTTTAACTAAAATTGCATAGGTTTGATATAAAGTCATAATTTTTTATATTGAAACAGTTAGGTAAAGTTGTCTTGATATGTTGAGTTTGTATACAGCTATGTCTGTGTTTTTTAACCAATGGTTCTTGATGCGTAGTTGTACAACAGAAGCAAATAATGTGCTATTTGTTTCATTCCACCAACGATTCGTTAAGTAAGAATTAATCCTTTATTTTTTTAGTTTTGAGAGACAATGTTAATTTTCATCAGTGAATGAATACCTTCTGAATCATGCCATGTATTTTATTAAGTGTGAGGAGGAGGCTTTTTGGCTCATATTAGAACTCCTCACCCTCACCTCAATGGCATACTTACCAACTCTCCCGGAATGTCAGGGATACTCCCGAATTCCGGGTAGGTCTCTCAGACTCCCGAGAGAGTAGGGCATCCTCCTGCATCTACCCACTTCTAGTGACGTGGACAGGATTTGGAGCCTTCATGTCGTGATTCTCTGGAAATTATTCGCCATTTTGGCCTGGTAAAATAACGCGTTTACGTCATTGGGGGTGAGGACAAAATGATGCGGGTCGTTGAGCCCCACACGTCCCCTCTCCCCCCGATCTCCCGGAGGCCATCATTAAAAGTTGACAACTATGCTCAATGGTTATGATAGACGTACAGCTGACCTCTACTTAAATCTCCCTTTTTGATAAAATAATTTTTCCTTCTACCTGTATCCATAGGGTTTAAAGGTACCTTGTAGCGATGAGGTCTACAATGTGTGGAGTGCCAGGTGCTGGCATGTAAACCCTACCCATCCAGCCGTAGACCCAGGTTATTGAAGTGGGTAAACCCTAGTTGCATAGTACACTTCAGTGTTTTGCATTTGTCCTGAACTTTGCTGGCTAGGGAACTTTTTTTTTTTTTTTTTTTATGTTTCCGCCAAATTCAGCACTTTACTTATTCACTTTTCACTTTTTTGTTTGGCACGTTTTTTTCTTTTGGGCAGCAATAGAAACTTCCACTTTAGTTGGTAAGGTAGAGGACCCAGTAGGAAGCTTCAGCAGAGCCCCTGGGTGAAGTAGCCAACCCCTTACAGCACAGGAGGGGCTTGAAGACCCCAGCCCCCTAAGAGTCCAGAGGCCAGGATAAAAATGGCTCAGCCCCATAAGCCTTTGCTGTTTTTTTGCTTGGCGTACAGATATCACTGCACCTTGAGCTTTTCTCCCTTTCTCTCTCTCTTTTTTTTATTTATTTTTTTAAGCAATCTTATTTTATTTCAGGGACATGTACACAGAAGGTATTTACATTTCCTCCACTGTGTGTGTGTGTGTGTGTGTGTGTGTGTGTGTGTGTGTGTGTGTGTGTGTGTGTGTGTGTCTGTATAAGGTGACTTCTACTATCTGATGGATAAGCAAAAGAAAGAACACACATTTTGTACTATGGTGGCTAAAAGCTTATCAAGTTTTGTTTTTCTAGGAATTAGTATAGTGTCACTATAAATCTGGAGCGTGCAGTTTCTCTGCATCAATATCTACGGTCAGTGGACTTATGGACAGGAAATGCAAGTGCCTGGGCTTACCACATTGCTAGCAATTCAGCTTGTTTGCTGTGACAGCGAGGTAGAAAATACCAGCCTTGGTTGTGGTATGTTACAGCAAATATATATTTTGCTTTCGTCTGAGTGGTTAACATGCAATTGGCTCAGGCTGTACTATAACCTTGATAATGATGTTACTTTTCTTTTTTCTTTTTTTTTTTTTCACTGTGTATTTTTTTTATGATGTACTATATAGAGCAAATCCCGTGAAGCAAAGAAATCATTTAATTTTATCACCTCGGCAAAAAGTATCAGGTGGTCATTTGGACCTCATCAACTGCTAGGAGTTATTCGTCGTATGCTTAAATTCATCCATTCGCTTCTACGAAGCCATCATCGATTATTGTATTGGATAATCAGTGTTTATTTAGACAATATAAATTTGTGTGTGTTAGATTTTTATTTTTTTTGTATTCAATTAATATTTTGCTGCCTTTGAATTGCTCTTTGTAATGTAGATCACAATTGCTGCTATTTTCATAATGTCTGCTCATTGATATTATTCCTATAGGTGGGTTGTTTGCTTATTTAAGCCGGGTATTTTTGAAAAGCTGCCGTCTGCAATCTTTTACAAAGAGTTTATCAACAATTGTGTTGCCAGACTGTAGAATATAAAGTGTTCTACTCCTTTTTTGTGGGGTTTTTTTTCCCTTCAGTTAGTATATCCCCTCCTGCCTTGTCTCAGCATCACTTATCATGACGTGTAAACAGACAAAATGTAATTTGTATCTGTCTTAATGAAAAATTTTAAATATGTCCTTATCACTCCAGCCTTTCAGCTTCTGTTTATTTAGACTTGTCTCTGCACCACCTTCTAATATATTGAAAGGCTTTAAAGGCACATCCTCTCGGATCCACAAGCTGAATGTGTACTGCACTTTTTTCATAATGGCTTGAAGTGTATATGGTAAAGAACGAATTTTAAGGGCAATATTGAATATTATAATATTATTATGTTTAGATTTTAAGGGGCATATTCAATTCTCAGCGGTTTCCGTCGCGGAAAAACTATTACCTGTATTACGGTGATAGTAAGCTGGATTTCAGCTCGCGGCTCTCTGAGCCACTAGCTGAAATCCAGTGAGAAAAGTATCGTAATACCGGTATGTATGAGCACTATTACCGTAATGACGGTAATAGTGCGCGTGGCGCATTAAATTGGGCTATAACGCCAACAATTGAATATGCCCCTAAGATGAATATTATCCTTTTTTGTGTTTTAAGAACAAAGGCATTCAGTAAGATAATTAATTGAATTATTATTGTTGACTGTGTATATAATTAATTATTACTTAACGCTTTAATTCATCTGGCAGAATCCCGAACCTCTGGGAATTTTCCCAGCCGGCGCCTACTTGTGGCACGATTTGCGTCATCACTACCCTATCCCCGATGACGCAATCTTCTCACTGCGCAGTGGCGGGTCAGGGTCATGCTTTCACATAGAGTTCCCGAACTTTAACAACTCTGTGCACTTCCATATTGAACCAGTGTGTGGAAATCATTAAAATTGGAACTGCCCCTGGAATAGATCCATCATCATCATCATTATCATCATCATTTATTTATATAGCGCCACTAATTCCGCAGCGCTGTACAGAGAACTCACTCACATCAGTCCCTGCCCCATTGGAGCTTACATCCTAAATTCCCTAACACACACACACACAGACACAGACAGACAGACAGATCCATGATTGTGCCAAACATTTCTGGAATATCTGGCAAGTATGCAGTAATACGTCCTATTGGTTTTTTTTGACAGCATGTTGGACACAGTTAATTAAATATGCACACTATTGTGAGTATAGTATTTAACTTATTTTGATTAATTTGGTTAGCTTTTGAAAAACTTGTCATTACTGTGATTGTGGTCTTGACATTTCTCTACAGTGTTGCATAATTACTTGCAACAGCCAATAGAATTGAGACAGTTGGCGCAGTTGCATATGGAACTGTGCAGACGTAGGATGATTGTTAGGGTAGTTACTACAATATGAGCAAGTCGCATACCTACAGTGTTTATGATGATACAACGTCCCTCTTAAAGAATTTAACAAATAATTTCTAAAAAATGCAAACTTCTTTTTAAAGAGACGGCTATTAAGTAAAATTGTGTTCTAGCTAATTAAGCATGCATAGGTATGCAGTCTGTTTTCCATATTGCTTGAGACATAGGGCTTTCTTGTGTGATTTTAATAGTATTGTGCATTTAAAATAGTAAATTAAATGTAACATTATCTTGTGTTTCCCTAAATTAGCCCTGGCAGCTTTCCCTTTTCGAGAGCAGTGCTCCTCACAGTGACTGTTGACACTTGTGATAATGTTCGTGACAATGACATTGTCACTGAACAGCAGCAATTTTATTTGTTTGTTTTTTTATTTTTGTTTTTTGAAACTTTCTGTATCACTGATTTCGAAATGAGATTCCATCCTGTACTTTTACTGCATCACTGAGAACTATTGATTTTAGAGGTTAGAGTTTTTGTTATATACATATAAACTAGGTATATTTGCAAGGGGTGGTATCACTTTTTTTAGATCTCGAAAACAATGCAACTTAGTGAATATTACAGAATCAGCAGTTTATTAAAATAATATGAAGTCCTATTTTATGCCAACATTTAATAGCCACTCATTTAGTTATATTGGCTGGTGAACTATTTTCATGTACCAAGTTGTGTTGGTGTCTACATACATTTGAAAGACAATGTACATATATTTGTTTATTTTAGATAGTGGAAAAGCAACTTAAATTCTAGCTTAGCTCTTATACAGTACAACAGAGCTCCACCTGCCCAATATTATTATTATTATTACCATTATCCTCACCTCCCTTTGGTAACATAAGAAAGTTAAGAGTAGAGGGAAGTTTTTTAATCCCTGTCTTTTTATTTAAGCTGTATGTCCCTTTATTAAGAACAATATACATTAAAAAAATATATATATTAAAATATTTTTAAGGTTTTCTCCGAAACAGTGATATCGTACCGGATATCCCTGTTTCATGGTGGCTTCTGCCTCATAGCACTGGGGTCATGAGTTCAATTCCCGACCATGGCCTTTTATGTGTGGAGTTTGTATGTTCTTCCCGTGTTTGCTTGAGTTTCCTCCGGGTGCTCCGGTTTCCTCCCACAATCCAAAAACATACTGGTAGGTTAATTGGCTGCCATGAAATTGACCCTAGTCTATCTGTGTGTGTGTTTTAGGAAATTTAGACTGTAAGCTCTATTGGGGCAGGAACTGATTTGAGTGAATTCTCTGTACAGTTCTGCGGAATTAGTGGCGCTATATAAATAAATGAATGATTAGTATTCTTGACCATTCTATGCCATTTTTTTGCTAATTGACAATAAAGTGTAGGAACCCTGGAAAGATCCATGGTTATGTGACTGCCTGAAGTTTCCTGCCTTGTTTGTAGCCAGAGATCTAGGGCTTGCAGATACAAGGGTTAAAGTGCATCTGTGCCCTCTACACATTTGGGAGTGGGGGGATCATTTTATGAGCTGGACCAATATTCATGGGAATGTAGCCTGTCATCTCATTAGGAACTAGGGATTTACTTCTCTTGCATGGTGACCTTTTTTTGTATGCGTGACAACTGCATGGGTGAATTAAATGCAAAACAAGAGTTGAAAATATTGTACTAATGTTCTGTTGAAGGGTCTTTGGCTAACCATTATAGAGTTATGAGAAATGATATATTGTAATGCTTCTACAAAATGTTCCCGGATATTAAACATTGGCTTATAGGAAAAAGGAAGTCTTTTGTCATGCAGACTACTTAATAGTCTTTTGGTGGACAAATGCCATTATATATGCACTTGCTGTACAAGGAAGAATAAGGCTTCCCATTTAATGTTAATTAGTCTTTATTTTATCTCTTCATTGTCATGTTCCCCCTTGTTGTGTCCCATCTCACTTGTGAACAGTGAAACAATCCCTTAAGCTGGGTACACACTACAGAAATTTCCACAAACTTTTTATGCTGATCGATTTTGCATGCGTTTGATGGTCCGATCGCTCGGTCCATGGACTGCATACACACTAGCCTTGTTTAGGACGATAAAGGGAAGAGTGGACGTCCCTTTAGCGACTTTTTACAGCCATGTTGTCGTGAGCAATGACTGTAATTTCGTACTCACTGTTGTGGATCGGTCGGCAGTTTATACAC
Source organism: Mixophyes fleayi (assembly GCF_038048845.1). Taxonomy (NCBI): domain Eukaryota; kingdom Metazoa; phylum Chordata; class Amphibia; order Anura; family Limnodynastidae; genus Mixophyes; species Mixophyes fleayi. Next base: position 130,456,429 of record NC_134408.1, read on the forward strand.
ACTACACAGCGGAAACGAGATTGGAACGAAAATATTAAACGGTACGACCAACCAAATGAGGCGACAATCGTCCATTTGGGCAGACTGTCAACCATCGTGTCACTGCACACACTGACTCGACTTTTGAACGAGCGGTCGTATGTCGGCTGATTGAGCCGATTATTGTATGAAAACTGTGTAGTGTGTACCTAGCTTTAGTCTTTATAATTTTGGGTGACTCAAGGGTCCTGAATTAGTTTGTTTGCCGATTAGTGATCATTTGCAAAAATACTGTGAAGGGCTTGTAACCCTGATGATTACTGCTCATGTTGGTCTTCTTGTGTCCCATATGGTCTGTGTGTGTGTATGTGTAGAATGTATATTGGGTGCTGCCATCTAGGTGTAGAAGAAGGAACTGATGGCAAAAATGTGAAACCGCATTGATTTGGCAAACAACACACAATTTAATCAAATTAATTATTGTAGAGCGAAATATTGATCCAGTGGGTTTTAAAGATTATTTTCTTAATCAAAAAGGCCCACTTAGGAAATGAGGGAAGGGGGGGGAAATGAACATCTCTGTTAATGGAACCGCAAGATGACTTATGGTGAATTATTCTGTAGGGGGAAATGGTTGTACTGCAAAGCTATCTTCAGTAGGGCTGTATGGAAGAGCTCCTATAGAGCCATATTGAACGACTCTGGGCAGCTGAATAGCCCAGCAATGCTGCTACGAGTATACTATCGGATTCGGCCATACATTAAGGACCAAGGGGGGGGGGGCTTGGTTGATTAGTCGGGGTCTGAGGAAGAATGCAATATAGGTAGTTCATTCAATTAGTATTTGTATACATGTTCATTATTCTTTTTAAAGTCTTTACTGCGCTAGAAAACAGATTTCGCAAACGGTGCTGGTTATGCAACGCAAGTATTGCAATAAGAGACAAACGGTGAATCCTAAGGTAATAGGATTATTACTTTGGATTTCAAACTGTTGTAGTTCGCTTTATTTTGCAAGGGTAGGAAATGCGAGAGGCAATTTGTAATTGAATTCCAAACTTGGGTTGGTTGGGTAAATTGTGGCATCCAAGTTGCTGTTAAATTGGTTCACAAGCTTCTTGTGATTTCAATTTATTCTCTTTTACTTGCCCCCGATTCCCACCATGCAGCTTATGCTTTAATTATTTATTTTGTCTTTTTTACAATTTCTGTGGATTTTAGCCATGCATTTATTACCAGAAAGAGTGCACAGCTGTGTCATAATCTCTCTATTAGGGAAATAGAAGCTGCAAATATAAAACAATGTAAATTTTGCAGAAGATCATGTACAAATCAAGGAGATAATATCACCTGAAGGTGGAAAACCAACTTTTAAGCTCCCATCATTATAAGGACAAGCAAACTGCCCGGCGAGATGTTGTTGAGCAGGATCCCATGGCCTTGGTTAAGCAAATGGCGACTTTCCCAGGTCTTGAACTCTCAACTTTTCAGAAGCAGCCTAAGTGTAGCTCTCCATTTGTTGCAAAACTTCCCAGCATGAGAGCCAGAGTTGTTGATCAACAACAGTAGAGCTACTGATTGTCTGTTCATATAAAGGCAAAACAATAACTGGTGAGTGAAAGCATGGAGTATAAAAATAGTAATACAATATAGGAAAAAAAATGGAACAATACCGTTTCATTCTTCCTCTGTTATTCATTTTGTGTCTTGTAGCAGATTTTCTTTGTTCGTGTTCCCAGGGAAATGAGGAAAGCACATTAATAGCTGAAATCTTTTTGCTGTGCTCAGAGTGTTATTACTGTGATACCTTCCAGACATAAACACTTTTTTTTTTTCAATTTTTTTGTTAAAACAAAATTCATATTTGTAATAGAAATTATAAAAGGATTGTCTTTTTTTTTTTTTTTTAAAGATAATGAGTTCTCTTCAGGAACTGCAGGTGACATGAAACACAAATGAGCTCTAAGTGGAAGGATTTAAAGTCTCGCTAAAGCATTTAATTTCTTGAGGATGGAAGTTCAGTTCAAGGTTACACTGTCATTGTGCTACTAGCATCTACTTCTCTTATTCCTATGTGGCTGCCAGCTACCCAGCACAAAAGACCGTCATTTTTATCTAATATGTAGGGTGGCATTAATCACTGCAGTATTTTCCTGAATAAAGCTTTTCATCAAATTCATGGTTTCACTGCTCTTGACAATAATAGGGTGTTTAATTACTCAATAAGAAGACTTTATAGATTGCATTTTTCTTCATTGCCGTACAAATGCTATTGATTTTTCCCTTTGATACACATGAAGCTAAATAAAACACAATTAGGATGCAGTTGCTAGTTCTCTGAAGTACATCTGTTAAAGGAACGGGAACCTTGGAAGTTGAATTGAGGACCTGATTTCAGATTTTAAGGATAGCATCATTTGTGACTGTTTTAACAAAAACACTTTCAAGGCAACCACACTCCTGCTTCTGTAAATGATGTGTACACTGCCTGCATTCAGCATTTTTCTAAAGCTTCTCGTCTGTGCAAGTGGCGAACTATTGAAAGAATGTCTCCGGCAAACAATAACAGAATGTTTGCTTATAAACGCAACACCTTGGATTATGTGGAGAATCTCATTGTAAACAATTATTATTGTACTGGTCTCCGCATTCCGTAGTCTGTGATATTTCCTTTGTTTGACAGGAGCTGAGAAACACTTGGTTACATATTTATGTTCTTGGAAATCTATCTACAATTAGCTGGGTAAAGAGAGATGGGAGTTTGTATACCTTTATTTTTTTTAAAAAAAAGTAAATTATCAGCTTTCTTTTCATTACAAGTATCTTGACACCCGCCTTTCACCAGTAATCAATGTGGGCATTGGAGCTGGATCTGTGAGTGCATGGACTAATATATATATATATATATATATATATATATATATATATATATATATATATATTATATGTGTGTGTGTATGTGTATATGTATATATATATATATATATATATATATATATATATATATATATATATATATATATATATATATATAAATATATATAATGCGCCAAATATATGCTGCTGCAGTCACCACCTGTGTCTATACATGGCATTTTTCAGTCATATATGGGAAGGAAACGTGGGCCCCGCTAATCGTTTAAAAGAATGTTGGCTCCTATGATTGGGAGTTATTTTATTTTATTTTTTAGTTTTTTAGTTTCATATTTTTACGGTCCTATTTTAATTGTGCAGAGTGTATATTGATTTCAACAGGTGTTCCATAAACATATACAAAGAAGATGCTACAGTCAAATCTTACAGGACCCCATCATTGTCAGCTCAAACAGGTTTTTAATTTTGATTTTTTTTTAAACTGAATTTTTAGAACAGAACAGGCAAATGTTCACATCTTTACTGGTTGAAACTGTAAATGGTTTATGTTGGTGCTTTTCTTTATTTTTTTTCTAAGACAAAGTTAGACACGTAGAGCCTTATAGTGACTATAGTACAACAATAGCTGCCCATTCCCAGTCTACGAGGTGGACTGTGGTAGGAAAAAATCCAACCAAACACTTTATTCCTTGTTTACTGGCATCGCTGATTGTCGTCATATACGATCACTATTTCTCTTGTTCACTGCTTATTTATTTTTGCTTTAGTGTACCACTGGGTAACATTTTTCAAATTTATACATTGACTGTGTTGAATAGCTTGGGAACCGATGACTGCAGCCTTAGGAAGAGTAATAAAGGTGCTTGTGGGATTTTCTCAGATATTTTATTTTGCTTTGCATTGTGTATACGTAATATATGTAGCTTTTTATTTTTGTATGTTTTCTGGTTGGATTAATTGTGTAAACTAAGGGTTCTTAACTTGATGATATTTATGATAGCTTCCCGTGGTTTTCATTTTCCAAAACTATTGTGTTATTGCAGCTAATAACCTGTTTCTAAAAGTTGGTGGACTCCCTCGTGCCTCATCTCTTTTCTATTCATATTAATAATTAGTTTAATAGTTAAATAATATGATTGTGGAAAAAGAAAAGACCAGTCCATCAAGTTTTCACAAATTCTAACTGTTGATATAGAGGATGGCAAAACAAAGTCCCCTTTTGCCAGCTTAGTCTCAAAGGTCTCCTCTACTAATTTATAGCACATATACCATTTCTTGGAAGAAAGGCATCCGGTTCAATTTTCAATTACGAGAGTTAAGTTTTCCATCACAATTTCCATATGTTAAGCAATTCCATAGCTTAACTGCCCTTACAGTAAAGAACTCTTTCTTATATTGATAGTGAAACTTTTACAACTGATCACCCCTTTTCCTCCTGTATGGACTGTGGTATGAAAAGCTCATTAAACACATATTTGTATTAATCTTGGGTATATTTATACATATTAATTAGTCCACTCTAAGTTACCTTTTTTCCCCCAAAGTAAACCTTAGTTTTTCTAACCTTCTGTTCCTTTTTATTAATGAGTTAGCTTGCCTCTGAAACCTTTTGATTTCTTCTATGTACTTATATGACAATAAAACTTTTTGCATCATGTTAATTTTCCCCTTTTTTATACATTCCAGGATTGTATTCACCTTCCACAGCTATCGCCTGGTCCTTTGGGCTGCTATTTAATGTTCTATTGACTAGTTAAGTGCTTCTTCCAACTCTGTTTTCCCCAATTGTATTCCATGTGATATGGAAGTAGCAAAGATATTACCACAGTCTAGAATAACCCTACATTAAATTCCATCTTCCATTTCACAGTTTTTCAAATCTGAAGACCGACCTTACTTTGTAAAGGTTCTACAATACTACCTAATACTGAACCCTGTGTGACACCACAGATGCATACTTTTTCCTGTAGACCTAGTACTTTCATGTTGTGTACAAGACTGTTCTGTGGAATGGTATTGAGTGCTTTTGCAAAATCCAAATATATTACATCAATTTAACTACCAAAATCCAATTTAAAACGGGCCTCATAAAAAATAAATATTTGTTAGACATAAACTGTCCTTCATGAATCCATGCTAACTTTTCTACAAGATATTTTAGAATCGCCTCCATCAAAACCACTTCAAATAATGTACCCACAAAAGTCTGTTTCCTGGTTTCAATTTGTTCCTTTAATAAAAAAAAATAACAAAATGGGTAAACTATATGTAGCACAATCTTGTGGCACTGACCATTGTGAGTGAGTCCATAAATATAAAAAAGTAAACTATAAATTACTGAACTTAGTTCCTTTAGTATATGTGGGTGGGTGGGTGCCATTGTATTCAGGTACTTTTGTTTTAATCGTAATTAGACATATCTGCACGCTATTTTAGACATTCAGCGGAGTTGTGTGTATATTATTTTGTTTTGTTTAAAACATTTGTAAAAAAAAAAAAAACTTACAATGATTAATTTTTTGTTTTCCCTCTCAAATTCACTAGTTTAATAAACTGGTTTATAATTTAGTAGCCCAATATTACCAGTTTTATTTGTCTTGCTATTTGTGTTTCTATGTTTTTGTATTAGATTAGCTATAAATCAGTCTGTTTTTCATTCTTTGGTTGACTTTGATTTTACAAATATTTTAAAACCTCATTATTATTTACTAAATTAATTTCAGTCCCTGCTAGTTTTAATAATTTGCATGCTTACCTTTTTTTCATGATCACCTCTAATAATTTCTTATTCAACCACATTGGTTCCCTTTTTATTTCCAAAAAGATGATGATGTATGGTAGGTACAAGCAACGGTATTTCAAATATTTTTTTAAAAATTCCCATTTGGTCTTTGCTTTTATTTAAGAGTATATTTTCCCAGTCTATAAGCTTCAATGCTTCTTTAAACTGATTCATCTTTGCTTTTCTAAAATGCACAGTTTTTGTAGCTCCCTTGCCAAACGTTTAATAGAAAGGCAAGTCAAATGTTTCTATGTTGTGATTGATTTTTCCTAAGTGCCCCTTAACCAGTACAATGGATATAAAATCAGTTCTATCATTACATAAGTTGAGCAGTGCTCCCCCTGTAGGTTGTTATTCCACTACCTGTAATGGTTAGTTGTCTTTAAATACCATTCATTTGCAATATTCACTAGTTTCATTGTCCTATTAAATCCACACATATCCCATTTTCTTTGCTGTGCTTTTAAATTTTTAAAATTAAATTGAACAATAGTGGATGCTAAATGGCTTAAATTAATTCCTAATCCGTTTTTTACTAGTGATTTTTTTTTCATTTATTTTTATTTTATTTTACCTGTGCATATCTAATTATAAATCCTCTACAATGTGTAATTCTTCTGCTGGGCACACATACTTCTTTCTTATCCTTCCTAAACATGCTATATTCTTTTGTTTGGAAGACTCCTAGCATTCGCTTCCATACATTGTTAATTTTACTGCCACTTTTGTGTAATGCAGCTCTTCATTGCCTCCTCTAACCCCTTCCACACACTTTCTGCAATACCTTTTGGTTAAACCCTCCTGCCTGTCTGCACTGTGTACACTCACCCACAATTTCTTAGTTTAAAATCTTTTCCAGCCGTTCAACCATCTTAATCTTCTGCCCCAACACAGCTACCCTACCCCCACTGAGATGTGGCCCATTCCTTCAATAGGTTAAGTTCTCCAGAAACCAAAAACTTTCTTTCCACACCAACATTTCAACATGTATTAAATTCAATGAGTCCCTGCTGTCTTTCTGGTGTAGTACTCGTAGTATTTCAGAACATACAACCTTGGCGATCCTTGCTCTAGTTCCCTGAAATCATTTTTGAAGACCCGTCTCCAACTACCTCTAATTTTGTCAGGAATACCAACATAAGTACTGACTTCTGGGTCCTCACCTAGTTGGTTGTTCAAAATAATTTCTTTTGTACCAACCTAGAAATATGCCTAGGCAGCATTATTTGTCGAGCATGATGCCAATGTTTAAAACCACACCCAACCCCCTTGAAATGTCCCACATGATGTCCACTTGTCTCACAATAAACGGATGAGCCTTTGGCATATATCTATAAGCTATCACTTTTATTATTGAATACTTATAAAATAATCTTGTTTTCAGATTTTGTTTTTGGTCATACTAAATATGTTCTCAGTGCTTATTATTTAATTCAGCTCCATTATTTGCCTTCTTTCCCAATTATCTCTTTATCTTCTCCCAGACCTCCTCTATTGATCTAATAGATATGTGATAACCCTCCCATCGCACAATAGATTGTGGGTGTTATCCAATCAAAAGCGACATTCTTATTGGGGGTGGGCTGCGAAAATCGTTGCTTCGTGGTCAGGTCCTGAATGGTTTAAAAATATGACCTAACAGGCAAAGACGTCCCAGACACAACTCTCTAAATTTTCTCATAACCTGCATAAGGTGGTAATAGAACACCAGGGTCAAACACAGGATTTGTAGAGGGGGGGTTCCACACCACGCCACCAGTGGGCGTGACCAGCATGCATGGGAACGGGCTATAATTTTAGACAGTGCTTGGCTGCCCTCCAACTCTTCCTATCCCCATAATATACATGGGCAATGCTGCGTGCACTACTGTTAGGTGCACACAGCTCTCTCTTTTCAAGCAGAGCTGTGTGAATCGGGAGCAGGGTCCAGCCACCTCAATTATACAGTGCCCCAGGCTTGCAGGGGGTTTCCAGGCACTAAGGAACTCCCCCCGTCCCCGTTTGCCTATGAACACAATATCTGGCATATACATCCCCCCCTGTGTTAGGCACAATTAAACACTGAACACTTTTGAGGTTCATGTCCCTTTTTAAACTGTATAAATTAGCGTACGTGGTAGAGAAGTGCATGTCAACGTACAAAACTAGTAGACCTTTTACTCAGCTGTGTCACCGACCTTTTCCTGTTCCATCACCTGATCTACTATGATAATACAGACCATTATATATATTGTTTTAATTGGCAGCTGAAAACATGGTTCGTCACTAAAACCAGAAGGCAATTATAAGTGATTGACCAAATCCAAGGCTCTCTGGATACAAACTTTGGGATCGGCATGGCTACCAAACCCAATCCTTTTATCTCTATGATTTCACTTCACACTGCACAGTTATTGCTTCAAGGAGTTAAACACAACAACAATTCATCATTTAATACCCTCCTGCTTAAATTGATTTTGTAAGTGATGGTGTAGGTTAGGTCCGTATTCAGATTTGCTTTACTTAAAGCATTCAGTGCGTAAATTATTATAAAGATACAAACCTGCATCTATTCTCAAAGTTGTGTTTTTCCTTTTTTTTTCTTTCTTACTTTTTTAATTCGCTGAAAAATATCAATGAATCATGATGGAATTCTTGTAATATTGTTCCTGCTGCTTAAATAGAACTTGCAGCTTCAATCATAACCGAATCCATCTGTAAAGTCCGAATTACAAATGAGAAAATCAGAGATAACTACAGACATCCCACAAGAAACAGCGCATGATAAGAGAATGACTATCGGGATGGTCTGGCCTACTTATTGTGAATTGCATTTGCTGTCATTTGCATATTATCATTTAAGTATACTTATCTTCTTTATGAGGCTTTAGGATACTAATTTTCGTTATCACATTTTTAAGACGTAGAAGTGGTATTTAGTCAACAGATATTGCATGAATAGACTAGTTCATAATTGGGAGCCACAAAACTATATTAATTAAAACTTATAAACATATTTTTGAATAGTAGACATTTTACGAATGATTGGGGATGATTTTGGTGCACAGATAACTGCACAGATGCTGTAAATTATAAAAACATCAGTTTTTAAATGGAACAGTTTAAGTTGAATGTTGTGGACTACAGCAATGTCTTTCCTTTTACAGTTAACTGTGCACAAGTCTTCATAAATGTCCTTCATTATGTATTATCATTATTATTACCATGATGTCGTCTGGAAATGTGAACAGAGCAAAGCAAACGTGGGGGGTTACCAAGAACTTCCTGTTACAGGTTCCGAGAATGCTGCAAACGGCTTACGCACTAGAGATTCCTTTGACGCATTTGATTAAGCATTTTGGTGTATTCCATCATGATGTGCATTCTCTGTAGCTGATTAACATACCAAAAATCAGGGACATTTTTAGGGAACACATTTTGTATTGTACTGTTGCATAAAATGTTTTGAAATATTGGGGGTTATTCAATAGCATAACATTGGTGATAGCCTTTTGAGTCAATGTCTCGTTGAGTTTTTTTGTAGCACATGACATGGACTTGTTTTGATACAGATAATCCGCCACAGTCAGCCTATTGACAGCACCCAAAAGTCTGTTCTCCTTCTTGGAGTGGCTTATGTGCCAACCCTAGGGAATTTAACATGGAAATCTCCTGAACTCCTCCCATTGGTTTAGTGAAGCTGTCTCTATAGCACTTTTTATATGTTGACCAAAAGACCCTCTCTTGCACTGAGGAGGCCATACAAGGCTCAAACATATTATCAGTAGGTGAATGTTTTGTTATAGCACAAGCTTGTGTCAGGTTGTAAAAATCTTGTGGGTAGAGCGTTATTCACAAAAAAGATATGTAATTGGCGTAACCCAAGTCTATCTTTTGATTAGTTTTATATAAATATCTAAATATTTGTTTCTAGGAAGTGTAGAGTGGAAAATTCCATAGCTCTTCTTTTTTTGTGTATTTGAAATCTGAAGCAAAGAAGGAATTTACAACTTGAAAACATATTAGCCGGTTCTGCATGCAAAACCCTAGTTTATCTTAAATTCAGATTTCTGATGCACTTGGATTAATATAAATAGACAGACTATGGTCCTGTTACTGCGTTACAGAACTTGGCATTGAAAAGAAAATGTAGCTATAGCCATTCTGGTGCCATCTCATACTGGTGGTAATCATTTTCACGATTACCACCATTCCAACACCGAGGAGTCCTCCACTTAAAATCCGAATCCGTGAAAAATTAAAATATAATATAAGCAGACTTACCTCCATACCGACGCTGTAGATCTCCGATCGCAGCAGGATGCTGACCGCAAGTTATTCCGACTAGTCAGGTGTCCGCAGGTAGACTTTCACGTCATTGTGACCTCTATCATTTTTAATTTAAAGTGACAATGTCGGCTTAAGTGTTTAAAGACTTAACCTGCGGGGTCCTGACATTGCCACTTTAAATTAAAAGTGATGGAGGTCACAATGACGTGAAATTCTACTGACGGACACCTGACTAGTCGGAATAACTTGCGGTCAGCATCCTGCTGCGATCGGAGATCTACAGCGTCGGTATGGAGGTAAGTCTGCTTATATTTAAATCGGTTTTTCACAGATTCGGATCTTAAGTGGAGGACTCCTCAGTGTCGGAATTTTCTGCACCGTTAAAGCGTACCCAACCCTCTCATAGATTCTGCTGACCTTCCTGTCTCCTCTCCTTGGTGGCCTAGTCAGGTAAATCGACATCAATGGGATCTGCTACAATTAAATGATTATACAGGTGTATCTCTGATTGTGGAGTTTCCCTCTGCTTTGGTGAACTTCAGATACCCAGAAGCAAACCTAACTTTTCTGGATGTAGACCTGTCCAGCTTCCGTCATCTGGAGCAGGGAGGTGTCCATTCACCTTATCTGTACAGCTTTTTCCATTATTTTGCACTCCCTGCTTTAGCAGTGATCACTGGCTTGGGGATGTGAGGAGGAACTCCTGGGCTTTTCAGGGGTTTCCTCGAGCCAGGGGTTCCTGCCAATAAGAGGACATCACGCAATAATGCAAATGGCTGTACTGATGATACAGCACAGCTCTAAAACAATGCAGATTACACACACACACGGTTCATCAGCATTCTTAGTGCATCTAATGTAAACAGGAATAAAATAAAATAGTCAAAATATAAAGACACACCTGCCCTCATAGGTCATGTATTAGGGGAAGGGGCCTATCCCAATAATCAAGATTTTTTTTTTTTTTCAAGATGATGTTTATTACTCTCCCCAGACGCCAATTACACAAACGGATTTGCGGTTCCTCAGTCATCAGGACGTGCCATCCCACAATGATGCCCACCCAATCAACCACTACCATTCTCCTTCCTGCGATACATCACGGCAAATGCTCAAATCCATTGTACTTCTTACAATGGACAAATCAGCTAATATCCCGACCCACCAGCGATGCCTGCTTGAAATGGCTCTTCTCATTTTAAGACGCACCCATATTTTAAACCATAATTATGATATTGAACCTTTTATACATATGATTTCTATGCATTTGTCAGAAACTATAGCTTTCTATTCTGTGGATGTTCTGTTTTGTATATAGAGATATTTCAACAGTAAAAAAAAATAAAAATTATACATTATAGGAATTTTAAAATATAGATTTCATCCAGTTTTGTAGTTTTTAATTAGGAAACCTTTTAAAGCCATTCTTTTTTTTTAAAAAAAAACACAAAACAAAAATTTTTTGGCAACTGTATTTTTATGTGTATACTACATGTAGGCACTATAGCTGCACATATATCATACGCGTTGTAAGAATGGTCTGGAGATGGCTCCAGCCCATACTTGCCTACTTTTTGGATCTCCCCTCCAGGGAGGATATCCTTGTGGGGTGGTCTAAGGGGTAAGTGTGGTGTTGTGATACAAATCGCGTCCTCGCACATTAGAGGTGAAGTTTGATGACTTGAAATGCATGATTCACTTCATGAGAAGGAGAAATAGGATCTGCGAGTGTTGTCTACTCTCTTGGAAGTCTGGAAGGACTCTCCGAAATGCAGGTGTCTCCCGGGAGAGTCGGCAAGTATTGTTCAGACTTAAAATGTACACTGGTTTTGACCACTTGATTTATTTTGTGCACCTACTGTGGATAAAACACCTTTTTGTTTCTTCTTTCATGGATTTAGATAAACAATTTCAAGTGACACTAATAGAATAGCACTGTGTCCACAGGAGTAGAAATACTCAAACCCTTTCAGCAAGTTCAAAATTCGATTAGCCTCAAACTTGTTCGTGGTTCGCTTGTCATTTGGGCTCGGTTTGTTTGCTGTTCAACATAAATATTGGAGCTGAATGTAAAATGCCAACTGGAATCCATGGAATATGATAGACGTTCACAGAACGTGTAGAAATGAATATTAATAGATCAGGTACATAATTTGCTATTGAGTGCTTCATATAATTCATTGTTGATCACTAATGCGCAGTGTTGTATTGTTATACTGTAGACTATCATTTATTAACCTTTTTCAGCACATTCTGTATGACTTCTAACTACATTTTTTTTGTAGCCTCATTCAAAGGTACACTTTAATATAAAATTCTTAATTCTCATTTAATGCTCCCTGAATGAAGAGATAGTAAGGATAAACTACATAAAGTCCTTCAGACTCAACAACCATCTGATTAATAGACTAGGCAATAAAGAAATCATCCAACAAAAGAAGGCTTAACCAGGGTCAATGCCTTAATAGCTCGACAAAATGCATCTTTTTGTCTGTAGCTCTTTGCAACAATCGAAAGAAAATAATAACCTACAGTATTGTTGCCTGTGAAAAGAAGTGTTAATATTTTAAGAGCACAAATAGAAGTATGTCATATGCAGGAGAAAATATCTTTCTTATACTACATCTCTATATACAGAATATAATGCAGAATTTCTAAGTGCTATATGTTTTGCCATTACTGCGTATTGACAATTGGAATTCCTTACAGTTTTGTTATTTAAATCTTACAAACATAAATACCTTTTATAAATGTTTTATGTAAATAGACATTATTGTTAGATTTCACTGTGCGTTGCTTGTTCTGGTTTCCGAGACTCGTCGTGAACTATTTTTCTCTGAACATCACAATAGAAAGCTAATTTTGGTAATCGTGTTTTTACACGGGTTTGTCACTTCTAAATTATTCCGACACTAGGGACCCTGTGAACACTGAAGATTAAATCAATTAGTCCCCCACACTGTCCATGGTATTAAAGCCTTGTCCAACCAATGAGATTGCAATTTGCGTTTAAGCGGACGCAATCAGCCCTGTTATGCAAATACCATTATGAATATTTTATAGTCATATATGCTCTGATGGGAATGTTTTTACATTGCAGAGCAACAAAATTATACAGGATATTAGGAGTGTGTTCTTAGGGTCTATCTTCAATCCGGTGGTATGCAAATGAGCAAGAGATAAAGTGGGTGGGATATAGCAACCTGTGACCAATAGCAGCATTAGAATGTTAAGAACAGCACAGAGAGTTTTAGCTTTGCTAGCTCCTGTATGTTCTTGTGTACAACATTAAAGTCAAAGGGAGCACGGCAAACATGTTATCAATATAAGTCATACTTGGCTACTTTTAGACACTGAAGTCTGGGAGATACCAGACGGGTGGCGTGACTAGAGGACGGGAGGGGGCGGGGCAAGATCAATTGCGTCATTTTGTCCCCACCCCAGCGACGGAAATGCCGTTTTGATGCAGTGGACGGGGCCAAAATTATGCGATTCACAGTGACTCGCGTTATTTTGGTAATTGCGGGATGCGGGAGACTTGCCTGCTCTCCCGGGAGTTCAGGAGACTGACCCGGATTTCGGGAGTCTCTCGGACATTCCGGGAGAGTTGGCAAGTATCATCTAAGTATCCAGACTAAGCGCAGAGAGTAGTGATTTACAGCTGTTGTGAAACCGATATGGGAATTTTTGTGGTGTCTATCGTACATCTATATGAAGCAAATGTAATTGTTCTTACTTCAGAACAGCGTGCTTCATAAATTGTTGGTAAATCTGACTTTTACGCAGCTGTTTATGGCAAATTGTGGAAGGGCTGAGTTAGGCCTCATTTCAGGAAGCAGAGAGACTAGGACAGGGGTAGGCAACCTGCGGCTCGCCAGGTGTTGTGAAACTACAAGTCCCAGCATGCTTTGCAAGTAGATAACCAGCAGATAGGTGGCAAGGCATGCTGGGATTTGTAGTTTTCCAACACCTGGAGAGCCGCAGGTTACGTACCCCTGGACTAGGCACAACTTTATTTCCATTTAAATAACCTAAAGGGAATTGTCCACCTTTGCACCCTGTCTCCTACCTAGCAGTCTAGGTAGTGTTCCTTTCCTGGAACCCTGTCCTTCCCCCTCACCCTCCTTTTGTTACCTTAGTCCCAGGCCACAGTCTGCCTCAGACAGACAACTATAAACGAGATGTGTAGATTTAGATCAATATGAAAAGGAAAACGGCAATGTTCTAAAGTGCTCATGTTTTGTGCAGAAATAATGGAGAGAGTTTCCCTTTAAACAGTACTGGGAATTATTCCTGGCACAAATTTGTAGATTAATTTCAGTAAATACGTTTTAAGCCATATTTCATCCAGCGATGTATTTTAGGCTTTAACAATATTTTGCACGCCAATAAATCTTAGGGCAGTAGCCTAATAATGCAGACATTTTCTGGAATAATTGTTTACTGCCTGTAAATGTTATGGCTCTTGTTATTTTTATTATTTTTTATTTTTTATCCCACGGATGCACAGATCGACTGTTGACAATATTTTTTTTTATAATTGGAGATGCAGTAAACACATCTATAATTGTTAACATTTCACAGAGCCAGGAATATAGCACACCTTATTAGCAGGCTTAGCGGTGCAAAAAGGCGACCACAATTGTTTCCGCCGTACAGTACTTCAGAACTATTGACCTGTTTTGACTGCAGGGTTTCAGAGTGTGTTAATTGTGCTATTTGTAAATGCTTATGGCAAGTGTCGTCTAGCCTTTTATGGCTTTTTACATAAAGACAAAGATCAATTGCAGATTGGTTGTTGTAAACTCTACAGATCTATTGATTGTTAATGGCTGCCATAGCTCATTCACTGTTAACTAGATCTGATCTGTGGATAGGTGCTTCAGCAAGGTGGAAATAGAGCAGTGTTATATCTGATAAAATGTCTGATGTATTTAATACTGGTGTAGCCATGTTTGTAGACCTTTTATTAGTTCACAGCTATAAAGATATTTTACAAGACAGAAAGTAGATTTGTGCCATGGTAGGACTCCACTCTACATACGTGTACATATAAAATGTGTGTATTATTATAATTTATTTAGCGACAATCATATAACACTGAGCTGTACAGCGAATATTTATAGTTCACATCTATTCTTGCCCCAGCAGAGAGTCAAGTCAGATTTCCCTACCACTCACAGATATATCAGTGTCCACTTGCTAAAAGCCAAATAACCTACCAGTATGTCTTTCGAGGGCAGGAGTAAGGCTGATTACACTCTAAAGGTTTTTGGACCTACCCTTCAGGAGTAATTTTTAGGCTCATTGGTTCGGCCTCCTGGCATTTGCCCAGTGTGTGTAAAAATAGGATTTATTTATTTGGCTTTCCAGGCAGAGATAACAATAGTAATGTCAATCCAGAGTGTGTAAATTCGGATCACAAAAGTTATCAAAACAACCTTTGATTGTCATGCCCACCATGGTTGAACTGAAGAAAGTAAAGATTGTATATGCTTCAGAGAGATATATATATATATATATATATATATATATATATATATTATATATATATATATATAATATTTTCTTCCCTGTTCACTTCTTTTGGCACCTAATGTCTAGTGTATGTCATATTTTCAATTAAGATAAAAAATCTAGTTCCCAATGAAACATACTTAAAGCTTTTAGCTAAAGCAAGTAAACTCATGGGTAATATGCATTGCCTTATGTATTGGAGAGTGT
Source organism: Mixophyes fleayi (assembly GCF_038048845.1). Taxonomy (NCBI): domain Eukaryota; kingdom Metazoa; phylum Chordata; class Amphibia; order Anura; family Limnodynastidae; genus Mixophyes; species Mixophyes fleayi. The sequence continues at coordinate 130,472,057 of NC_134408.1, forward strand.
CCTAGATCTTGCCTTGCATGTATTATTTGTATTATTAGCTTCTATAGTGAAATAAAATAGCAAATGGTTTATATAAGATTTGCAATTGCCCTATTTCTTATGTAAGCTTTTTTAGTATTCAAAAAGTACTAAAGCCCTTTTTACGCTTACATTTAGGTTAGATTTAAGACTAAGATTTAAGGTTTTAATTGTAATTTAGTTTTTTTTTGTTTTTATTAAGATAATTGTAATATGATTTATGGATAGTGGGAAGAGCTGTCAAAATTGAACACTGTTGCAACAGAGTAAAGCTGGGTACACACCTGTGCAATCTTCAGATGACATTTCTGTAATGATTTCACCAACGGTTGAAAGTCCCCATGAGCATGCTGATTCATGCGTACACATCTACACAACTTACCTTGAGATCTCATAACTATCTGCTGAACAGATCGTGACTCTGTCCGTTCTACAGATATATGCCTACATTGCTGGTCATCAGTGGACGTGAGTACATACATACTTCCACATTTGAAGTCTAGAAAAATAAATCAAACAATGTAATGTGTCTTAGTGGGATTAAACATGATCGTCGGAGAGTTCACACTCTTGCAATATCTGACTAAACGGTAATTTCTCGTGTGATCTGCACAATATTTGCTTCATTGTGTACCCAGCTTTATTTAATGGAGCGTGGAGACATGTCACACAGTTTCATGACCTTATGGGTTTTTTTGTTAAATAAATTGACATTTTACAGTTCGATCCTTATTCTTCCTCTTTTGCAAACCATTTCCCTTTAATGTTTATGCTAAAACGTTAGTTCTGCTTAATATTGTCCTGTTACTTACAACTGAGCCTTGGCAGGCAAAACATTATGTATTTTGAAATGCATTTCATTTTTCACAACCATGAATATCTCCAAAACTGGATTTACTTTTATTCTTATGTGACAACTGAAGCGGTTAAGGTAATGCTCTTACACTAACAAAATTCATGCCTGTTTTTCCTTATGTTGTGTGTGTGTGTGTGTGTGTGTGTGTGTGTGTGTCTGTTTGGAGATCTCTGAACTGATTTCTGCTTTTCCGATATGCTACCACAGTGGTGGGCTGAGGGCTTGGATGAATTTTCTGTAATACGATGACCAAACATTTTGCTTGTGTGGTGAACATACCTGTAAATATAGTGTAAAAAGAATATAAATGTGCAATACAAATATTTTTACTTCGGTATTTAAAATACATTATCCATTGTTGTTATTATCCAGTATTTATAAAGTTGCTGCTTTTAACATAAGATAGTAGGTATGTTGACATTTAGGGGTATGTTTAGAAAATCTTTCAATAATGAATTTTATGCTGTTTTAATGCTATTTTGAACAGTCTAGTTTACACACATAAATTCAATTATGAGAATTAATATTGAGACATCATCATCAGCTATTCATATAGCGCCTCAAATCCCACAGCGCTGTACAGAGAACTCGCTCACATCAGTCCCTGCCCCATTAGAGGTTACAGACTAAATTCCATAACACAAAAACAAACAGACTAGGATCAATTTGATAGCAACCAATTAACCTATTATTATGTTTTTGGATTGTGGATGGAAAACCGAAACACCCGACGGGAACCCACAGAAAACATACAAGCTCCACACAGCTAAGGCGATGGTCCGGAATTGAACTCATGACCCCAGTGCTGCAAGGCAGAAGTGCTAACCACGAAGCCACAGTGCTGCCCATATTATGAGTATAAAAGCTCTTAAAAATATTTATCCTATTAGCCAGTGAGTAATACACACGTCTTTTCAAGGCTATGCCTTCATCTGTATAGGGTTCGGGGCCTTCAAATCAGCCTGAGAAGAGTTATGGTGATCTCTGAAGTGATAGCTCCTGAAATGGAGATGTGTGTACACACCTTGGAGGAGTGAGAAGGATCTACCTAGACCTGTTCACTTTCTTAGGAACACTGTGGCTATAATTTATCACATTTTAATGAGCTTCAAGCAGGGTCAAATGGTGTGCCTGTATATATTATTCTGCCCTAACACTTGTCCTACTGCTCAGAATGCCGAGGGGATGAAGCAGTGATTAAAGGAATGCCATTTAAAAGATGTGCTCAGAAATGACAGGTCCTCTAATGAAGAATTTTATTTGCCTTGGCAATTTAAAATGTTAAAAAGTATGTCTTTAGACCAGTCTGAGTATTTGGCATAGGTGTATCTGACCGCACGGTCTGCACAGCACACTGGAGTAGTGATACATGAACAGGGAATTAGGAGTTTCTTCATATAAATATCTTGTGTTTTAGGATTTGTAGCCTCTACTCTCTAATAATTACCTCTTCCTTAAACAACACTATTCTAGTTATTTCATATAATCTGCTAATACTCCTTCCTAACTGCATAGCTGGCCTTTGAATTTGGCTTCCTGTACATGTCACCATTGTCATGACCTAAATCAGGATATATCCATCAAAAATCTAAAAACCTAGTTTGGGTGGAGTTTGGTGAGATAGGCAAATAGAAAATGTCACTTGCCGTCCTTTGATCACCTTGGTTCCACAATGCCGTGCACGGCAGGAGGTAGCAGATATCTGTCATATTCTAGGGAGGGGGAAGAGGTTAAAACTGCTAGTGGCTTTGTCAAGGAAACCCTCTCTCCCAATGAACTTCGCATTTTTTGTTGCCCAGGACCATTCCAAGAAGAATGGGAAGCTCATAGATGTTGAGGCCTAGACAACGCCAAGCAGTACCTGCTTCAAAAAGATCCTCTACAATGCACCGTGGGATGTGTGGAATTCGAGGAAAGTGACATTTATTATTTCCATATCTCCGATATTTTCCGTTCCAAACGGGGAAAGTTCTTAGAGTCAAATGGGTCGATGACCGACAACCCCGAGATGATTCTGTTGTAAGAGTCATATAATTTTTTATCAGAATTTCCTGAAGCTGAAATAAAATCCCTAAATAGATGTATATAGTATGGCTGTAATGCGTTATTAAAAAAAAAAACCAAAGTGTTAAATGTTCTGCGAAAATGTATATCAGTTTGTATTTTTATTATTTTTTTGTACAGTGAAAGTGGTACATTTGTCTGGCTATAGCAATATCTGCATTGATATCCTGTTGCATAGCTCTGCCATTGGTGTTGGTTTACTAGTGATTAGAATACCTCTTGCTCCTTGTCAATCTTTTATTTTATCTCCAAGCCTCCTGTCATTTGACTTTTCATGTCGACAGATTTCACCCTTACAGAAAGCTACAGAACGTTTCAAGGGAGTCTGCCAAACATTATTTTTTAGACTGATTTATCTGTCATGTGGCAAATACATATTTAAATAATTTTAAGACCGTCGTGGTGATTGACATCTTTAAACAAAGCTTCTCATCCGTACATTGAGAAACAGAACTTTGGTGACTCTGCTTGTTAACTGGGCTCTTTATCTGTCATTCCACCATTCTCCTTGAGCTTGTCACAATTAAACACAAGCATCATCAAAGTTGTGGCCAAGCTTCTCTGTCAAGGATGCACAAATCAGGGATTATAAGCAAGACAGTGTTGTCTCTGAAAGAGGAATGTACATCAAACTGAATGGTATTTCGATGCCGAAGGAGACACAGATATAATGTATCTGTATTGCAAATAATATTTTAGATCACTGAAACAGTGACTGAATAAATACATACAAATGCAGAGATAAAAACAATAGCATGTTTCTAGGACTGTGCTTAGGGACCTTTGGGATCTATAAAGGCATGTTAAGTGCATAGGTTTCCTTTTTCAGATTGTTATAGGAACAACACAATTCACCATTAAATTATAATAACCCAAAACTTAATAATATGAAGGATAAATTATATAATGCTTTTCTTGAGTATTCAATAACCTGGGTAGGGCTCCTTAGGGGATCCTTTTAGTCCAAGTGCTTTGCAAAAGCTAGAGCAGAGTTGAGAAAACTCCCACGGTTTCATTATTGGGACGATCCTTTATTTTGGGCCAACGTTGATGTGTGATTCTTGGCAAATCTTTTTTTACAGTTTAAAAAAAAAAAAAAAAAAAAAGTTGTTTGGAAACATGTTAAGCTTATTTTTTATAATGTTATTTTTTTTACTTTGTTACTTTCAGAAATGTTGAAAAATTGTATTTTAAAAGATATTCTGGACAAACTAATTTTTGGCTAAGGCAAAACATTGGACCTCATGGAAACTTAAAAAATTTCCAAGGGAAAAAAAGAAATTCCACTCTTATGGTAGAGCAGTGTAAATGTCATTGGGAGGAACGTTAATTCGAACCATGCGTACTACAATTCTGCAGTTATCTAGAAAGTGTTAGCTGTGTTGATTAGTAAGTGTGCTCAGAAACCATAAGCAATCAGGTTTGATTGGATGAAAATCCAATTTGGGCACATACATAGGTGGCCAAATTGAACAAAATAACGCTCTTGGGGACTTCGGGCCAAATTCTGGACAACTGTCGACATGACTGTGGCCTGTGAGTGCAGTCAGTTAGTAGGCACCTGTGGATATTGTTCGACCATGTTTACTAAATGTGTTCTCTTTCGAACTACACTCGGATATCGGACAAGTTGGCCAATATCATCTGGAATACTGGCATCTGTAGCTGATGGGGTGTGCCATATTGGCATTTGGAGGAGTTTAAGGCACCGCTTGGTAAGTTAGCTCTCAAGTTAAAAACACATATGTATGGCCCAAAAATCGGGACTCTCATTGTTTAGACTTAGGACCACCGTATTAGCAGAAGTGCCTTGACGGAACGGGTGGCTTACCATACATTTGCAAATATGTGCAATTTTATGTACAATTAGAAATAGCAGCTCCTTTACTGGTTATAGCAGTGTGCTGGGGGATTTTTCTCTGTTTTGTTCACTTCAAGCACCTGCTATGTACCCATAAATCCATAAATTGAGCAACTTCCAATTCTGATAGATATAGATAGATATATTATAGAGATAGATATATAGATATAGATAGAGATATAGGTACAAATTATATATCTATCTATATCTCCTTCCTATGAAAGCAGTTTTAGTGTTTTTCTACTGGAATGGAAGTAGGCTATTCAGTTACTGTTCACTTCTTTATTCCCATAAGGTTATGTTTGCAAAAGACTTTGTGATCTGCAACCAACTTGGAAAAAAAAACCCTACATTTTCCTTGGAGCAAGTAATTTATTTCTTGTAAATGATTTAGCAGAATGGTCTTTGCATACATCTGGGTACCAGTTTGCATTCTGCAGTAACAGATTTCATAACATGCAGCATTACTTTTTTTAGCCTTCATGAATACAAGCAGGAGATGTAGATAAAATCACCTAACGTTACTCTGAATATAATGAAACTGCAGAGTACAATCACCTAATACATTTCATTAAACAAATTATATTCCTTTAGTTGCATACCATGTTTAAGTTGCTATATTAGAAGTGTAAAAGGCTTGTGGGGTCTAATTCATTATAAGTCTTTACTTAGAAATCTCATTTAAAAACACCTTTTTAATTTGAGTTAACCACTGATTTATATATACATGTTCTTGCCGATGTTTTCTTCAGCCATAAGTGGTATTTGATTGTAATGCTCCAATTGAGTGTCCCTTTAAATGTTTCATTTATCCTACTTAGGACCAGAGTAAGTCATCTTATAGCAGCAGAGTAGTTTCTCTGATGACGAAATATGTAGCCTTCCTAAGTTTAACATTTAGCACAGGAGAGCATTATCATACTGATGAAGTATTACAGCATTCCCATATAATAAATCACACAATGTCTTAGTAAATCAATAATATTTTGTGTTGTCAAGAAGTACGTGTGTGATTGTATGTGTGCTCATGTATATATAAATATATGTGTGTCTCATTGAAACCCATCTGCAGTTTTTAAATGAATGAAACGTATACAATTGCGATATTCTCGACGGCACCTATTTCCCGGGTGCTCCACCCGGCTGTTTTTACTTATCACCCGGCTCTTGGAGCCCAACAGAGTCCTATTATAATAGAATAAACCATTGTTTCTCCTATTATAACAGACACTATGTGAGCACTACAGCCAGCAGTGTGTGTTAGACCACTGACCACCAGTCTGACCAGTCCTGGCAGGTGTGGGCAATAACCTCCAACATTTTTCAGTATTATTGTAAAGTATTACAACTGCCCCCACCCAGCTGCTTCTTAATGCCACCCAGCTGGCAAAGATTTCTGGGGAGAACACTGAATTAAAAAAAAATCATTGGAGAAAATTATATTATTGACTTATACACATCATTAATTTAAATAAATGCACCTTGATTTCACTAATTTTTTATATTTGGGAGTCTGTCTCCTTCCCTCATAGGTGCTGCATACATTGAAAATGGAGACTCAGGAAGGTTATAATTGTGACACCTGGAGGTACACTTTATGCTAGGCAGGCTATGGACACACCTACAGGAGTTTCTGTGGTGTTGACTGGTTAGCTTACCTCAATTTAGCAATATTGTGCACAAAATTCACCTATTATTTTATTATTAATTTTTATTTATAGGGCGCCACAAAGTATCCGTAGCGCCGTACAAGGACAAACAATGGCACAGTACAAGGTGAAACAGCACAGTACAAGTAACAGTAAGCACTATAACTCTGGGGGCTCAGGCACAGCATGAAAGAGAGGGAGGGAGGGGAAAAGTGAGTATAGGCAGGTAACTATGGCCCAAGAGGGTGGGCACGGATGACAGGTTGAGAGTCACTGAGGGGAGCGGAGAGAAGCGAGAGGAGACAGAGGGCAGAGGGACTGAGAGGAGGTGAGCAGAGTAGCTGGAGAGTGCAGTTAAAAGTGATGGAAACAGGAGGTAGGAGAGCCCTGCTCAAAGGAGCGAACAATCTAAAGGGAGGGAAAGACAGACAGACACATGGATGAGACGGAGAGACGGGAGAAACGGAGACGGAGTCGAGGAAGGGGGAGAAGGGAAGAAGGGATGAGAAAGAGAGGTAGCCAACCGGTGGGAGTTTAGGCATGAGACTGGAAGGCTTTAAGGAAAAGGTGGGTTTTTAATGTTCGTTTGAAAGAGGACAGATTAGGGGAAGTTCTGATGGAGCGGGGGAGCTGTTTATCATACTTTCCAACTCTCCTGGAATGTCCGGGTAGGTCTCCCAAGAGAGTGTGGCAGCCTCCTGCATCTTCCTAGTGAAGTGGGCAGAATTAGATCCAAAATGCCGCAATTCTCATGGAATCGTGGCATTTGGCCCCCGTCCCCACTGTAAAAGGACGCAGTTTCGTCATTATGTCACGGGGTGGTGAAAAGGGTGATTTGCATAGCCCCGCCCCCAAAACGACCACCTCCCTCATGGAGCTTTCTGACGCCGATGTTAGAAAGTCGGCAAGTATGCTGTATAGGCTGACACACAGTTTATATATTGTTTGTTTTAGAGTGTTGGACTATCTTTTGCTTTTATCTATATATCCGTATGTGTGTATTTTGTATGGCAACCAGTGGGCACCCCGTAAGTATTATGCTGAATTTTGTACACAAACTCATTAATTTGAAAACTTTAGTTTTGTTTTTAGAGTGAAATCATTCTCATTCCAGTATTAAATTATTAAAGAATAAAGAAGATCCAGTTTGACCATGAGTAACCAGCAGTGACCTCTGCTTCCTGATGCATGGCTCTCCATTACAATGTCATCTTGCTGCCATGTCTTTCCTTGTGAGTCACCCTGTGCCATTTGCTGTGAAGTTCAAGGCATTAATTGCCATAGTTTTAGACAAAAAAAGCAATTATGTTGGAGACTGTGAAGTGATGAACACCTTGCCGTGGGACCAGAAAAGAATGATTGCGGAAAAGCTGTTCAACTCTTTTTCATTAGTTGGGGGACAACATAGTCCATGCTCAAAGACCAAAACTCGATTAAGACCCCAAAAATATATCACATAGTAATTGCCATGAATTCGTTTGTAACACTAGAAACTGGAGTTATCCATAAATTAAAAATAGATCAGTATTTTTACACTTGGATATTAATTCAATTTTATTTTACAATTTAAAGAGCAAATATTTAGCATCCTTTAAATGGACATATAACCTTACCTAGTTTTTTTGGGAGCATCGTTTATTGGTAAGCACTCTTTACAATTTGGTTAATGGGGAAAACACCCCTCGCCCCCCCCCCCCCCAAATCAGAGTTCTTCATTCATAGCTTAAATGAGATAATTTGTGGCAACGAAATGAGAACTATGGACATTAAAAAGAAAGTAAATGGAAAGGGAAGTTATTAATGAGGTTTCTATTTACAACTTTATAATAGTTTAGTATTTTGTAAACTTTTGTTTAATATTGAATTTTAGGGGGAAATTCAATTCCCCTTGATAAGTGGCAAAGTGCCTCCAGAACGGTCCATGAAGGCATTACGTTTCACCAATTTTCCTCCCACCCAATAGAGGTGTGCAGGCAAATGAGCGATATACTGTGTACTATAGTAAGGGGAGGGCTGGCAAATTTTAGCCCAGGGGGCAAAACTCAAATCGGCAGCCTATTATGATGACATAAAGGCAAAAAAATGCAGGTGACCCAGCCCAAGATAGCCCACTAATGGACATGCTCAGGGGCAGATGCCCAGCCTGCCCCTGTCTATAGTATCTGGAAGATGGCGCTTCAGCACCAACGCTCATGGTTTCTAAGGAGAACAGACTGCAACGTAAGTTGTGCAGCTACGTCTTCGAAAATGTCATGAAAACTTCATACTGGAAACAGTGGGAATCCGAAAGCTGCAAAGAGAAGCTTTACAAAATAATAACAAAGATCCCAAAAACACTATACACTCTCTTTCCATTCATGGTTTGTTAATAAATTTAGGCATTAATTTAATTATACTTAATTCCTAACTTTGGGAAGTCAGGGAGAAATAGGCTAAGAAACCAAAAAAAAAAAAAACAGGTTTCAGAATTATTCAAAGTAATGAATCTCCCATCTAAAGATAAACAATGCAAAAACTTACCTGTTTATAATATCATAGTAGTATGGATGTATCTATTTCATTTTTATAATCCATCTACAGTATTCTGTCCGCTTCTTCCCTTGGCTTCGGAATCCTTTTTCTGGGAGGAAAGAAAAGAGTTTTCATTATCTGGGAAATCAATTTCCTCACTGAAGCTAATGGGATTTTTTAAAATGGTTTTAACTCTCTTAGGTGTAAAGCCTCTGTCCCTCCTGCCTTTTTGTCTGATCTTGTTACTTTCTCATTCTGACACATAATGTAGCAAGACAATTCCTGGCAGGTTGATCCCGATCAAACAAAATTTAAGAAAGTAGAATGTGGAGGCAGAATGTCCAAAATGAACAGACAGTTATGTTAATAAACTCTCATGTAATTTGTATTTTACATGTGAACGTAGTATGAGCTCAAACTTACTTGACTTTTAAAGAAAATGAAATTAAACTTTGTTGACATTTTAATTTAACATTTCAGCTTTTGGACAGTTTGTTTTTCCTTTTTTAGGTGGTTTTTTTTTACGTGTAATCAAGAAAACTGCCCTGCCCACTTTTTACAATACTCCATTAAGTCCTTAAGGAGAGCAAAGCATAAAAAAGGAGTAACTTTGCACCTGGGCAAAACCATGTTGTATTGGAGGGGGAGATAAATTTATAATGTGGGGACAGATTTACAGTTGGGGTAGGGCATGTCCTAGATCAACTTTAAATTTCAGTGTACAAATAAAGCTATCAAGTATTTGTGTGCTACATGAAAAAAACACCCAGTATTTAACTTACGTGCAAAATAATAAACTAATTTGCACCCCTTCCATTGTAACATGGTTTGTCCAGGAGAAGACTTGGTCCTTTTTTTTGCTTTGCTCTCCTTAATGACTCAGGCCCCTTGACTCTACAGCATTAGGTAAATGCCACATCTACCTGGGTCAGTTTGATAACTGTGGGGTTATGACAAGGTGTAAAAAAAACCCACTAGGGGTTAATCCGGGGCTTATGAAAAGGGTAGATAAAATATATACTAATATACAATCGCCGATGCAATATAAATATAATAAAATAAAACCAAATGTAGTAGAGATTGCAAAAATTAAATAAAAATGTCACAATTATCTATTTATATCAAATGTCCACTGCAGCTAGTCAAGGGCTTATTGCAAGGCCCTGAAAAGATGTAAAACATAACTGCTCAAAAGAAAGACTGCGTTGTGGAAAGTGATCCAAACTAATAGTATCATGATTAGAATGACACCCATATACAGTAGATATTACAAAAGATGGTTGCAAGTAGTAAACCACACATTTAATAACAGACATTAAGGGGGGTATTCAATTGTTCCTCCGGGTGCCGCCAGAACGAGCGCATTAAAACTATTACCGTTTATACGGTAATTACTCGCTCAATTTCAGCTCGCAGCTCCCTGAGCAGCGATCTGAAATTGAGCGAGTAAATTACCGTATGAACGGTAATTACGCGCAATATTACCGTATAAACGGTAATAGTTTTAACGCGCTCGTTCCGGCGGCGCCCGGAGGAACAATTGAATACCCCCCTAAAAATAAAACAGATAATACATAAAAACAAAATAATCAGTAAGCTGCTTAATCGGAATGGTACCTATACATATATATATATATATATAAGTCGAGCTCCATAAATAGATGGTGACCAATCATGTACTAGATGCCACTTGGCTCCACTAATCGGAGGATAATTCCAAATAATTAAATCATGAATTGTGGCCAAACAATGTAAAGTTCCGTTATAACTTAGGCTCGAATGGTAAATCTAAACAGTTTGGCAGCGGTTTCCAAATTCGAATAGTTAAGGCTCCATATTAATAACAAGTGGTGGACTGCGTTCAATTGCTGCTCCCAGATGAAATAAGGAGTGTAAATCTTACCGGTACCAGTAAGGAGTTTTGCAACCCTCCGGAGGGACTGGAGCCACAGCAGTTAGCCTCTGACAACGGACCTGAGCGTACCACAACGCTGAATGATTTACCCTGCAATCGCAGGAGGCGTGCGCCTTTCAAGAGTTGTCTAGTCGGAAACAAAGTAGGTTGTAACAAATGTTCCTACTCAATTGGTCCCCTTAGGAGCATTCAGATGAAACGGCAAATCCAAAGCATCTCTTTGCTTAATTCCGTGATTGACCGCTCAGGTGTATTTTTACCATAGCGATACTGACAGATAAGTCACAACTTTGCTCTGAACCTGGTAGTTAATTTTTCTACTGTACTGGGACACTGTTTAGTCTACTGTATGAGTACTAGGACTGAAGAACTATGGGCATTGTAGTTTTGTTTTACATTAATAAATGTCTCCTACAGTTCTGCACTCAACAAGATTTAAAAGTGATCCTATATGATGAAGTGTTATAGGAGAGACCAAAAGCTTTTACAATGAAATGAGTTAAATAACAACACATGACTATTTAGAGCTCTGTCCTTGGGTCAAACTGTAATAAAGAGGATAAGATGCCAGACACGGAGGGTTGTATGTTTAATTTTATGCACCTGTTAGCGATACGTGTGTCTGACATGGGAAACACAGTAAATTGTAAGGGGATTTTTGGGCGTGTATGTGTTTGGTGTAATGTGTTCTTTCCCATTTGATGGTTAAACAGCCATACTGATCTACTTAGAAAATTATGCATTTTGGATCACTTAAACCAAGAATACAAAGTGCACTTTTTTTTGCTTATAGAGCAATTATTTATTTTTTAGTTTTTACCGGAACAAGATACATTTATAATTTTTTTTTTTGTCATGAGCGCTATTAAACAAAATACCATGAACTTTGATTCTGTAAGACTAAGTAAATTGATGTTAATGTTGGGTCACTTCAATTTTAGTGAATTAAAGATAATTTGTAAATCTTAGTGAATTAAAGAGAATATATAAATGTCATTTAATAATTTTTAACTCGCATGCAGGTTTTTCTTCCATTGAAGATATGTTTGTTTTTGTTTTTTTTCTACCAGGTCTTCAAATTCTACTTTTCACACATCCCAAAATGTATAATTTATTTTTAATAAATTTGAACAAATATTGAAATACTGTCCACACCCTGCTCCACCCAGCCACGCCCCTGATCTAATTCCCACACACCTATTTTCTATATCCCCAAATTTTTCAACACTGCCCTTGCAGTTATATCAATTTTGACTGTCCCACGAAAACTAACAAAGATTGGGGTCAGGTTTATTGTACATTTATTTGTCTTGTGGCTTTATTGTATTCAGTGAAAAATAATTGATTCTTTAGATCTCTCACACCCACGGTGTAGAACTTGGCATTCCATGGTCCTAAAATTTTAACAGCTAAGAGGGTAATGTTGGTGTCTATGGGGCACATTTATCATTTATCGGGGTAAGTGAGAAATACTTATCAATCCTTATCGCATGGATATTTCTCAAATTTATGAAAGATGGATCACAGAAACAGCAGTTCCGAAAAACTGCTGTTTCTGTGTTAAAGAAACCCCATACTCACCACTGCCTCTTCGGTTGCGCTGTCTCCCGATCTGCTCCTCTTCGGTGTATTTTCTCTTCCTTATGCAACTGCGCATGTGCCGGACTCTCCCTGCGCATGCGCTGTCCAGCTCTGCTCTGCTCTCCGGAGCAGAGCTGGACATATCGAAGAACAGAAGTTTTACCAGCATTTCCTATGGGCGTACATCTTTTTTTCGGGACTTGTTAGATTGCGGCCAGGAGCAGTCACCATTCTGTTGAATGGTGACTGCTCGCAAAAACGATCAGGAGTGCAAAGCAGCAGATATCCATGATATCTGCTGCGATGCACCTTTAATAAATTTGCGGAGAGCACATCATGGCCTAATTTACACGGTAAGTGCACGATATTGCACTACCGTGCTTTCTTAAATATACCCCTATATCTTTATAAAAGAGGCAGTAAATAATCGTTTTAAGTGTTGTTGTGCCTTATTCATACATCTGTACAAACTGTTTTCATTTAATTTTTACATATTTTCTTTTTACACTTTTAGAAATGTTTTGGAGATCACACCACAGTTACACTGTTTGACGTAATTAACTGTTGAGTAGAATGTTTTGGCATTGGTTCTACTCTGCTTACTTTGTATGGGGGTATGGAAAGGGCTAAAATTAGGTGATCATGTTGAAATTGCAATGCATTAGACATTCTGACAGCAAAATAAGTTATTGTTAAGTTTTAAAATGACTATTTCCAATATAATTGCACACACTAACCAGACATTTATGTTGATTTCTATATTAGTATTCACAATTTAAAGAACACTATTAAAGGAAATGAAAGGGTCTCCCTCAGTTCACTCTAATAATTCTTGCTTCACTGCACAACTGATTGGAAATCACCTTGATAGGATCAGTATTACTGTTGTGTCTGATGCCTTCCTCCATATCAGAATTAATTGATGAAACCATAGTAGCTGTGATAGTCTAGATGTGAGCTAGCAAAAAAATTACTACTTAAATATAAGGCTGAACTGTTGGCTGTAGGTTGCTTATTATTTTAGTTTCTACTTGGTTCTCTCAGTAGTGATTGCATTTAAAGGCTTGTCATGGAAAGTGTAGAAACATCCACTTATTTCTAATCTTTGGTGCATGCTTTTTGGGGTCATGTAATTATTACATACTTAATATAATATAAATCAATACAAATTGTGTTCAATATAATGACTATGAATCTCCCCTCAAATGGGGAGCTTGCAGTAGTGAAATACAGAATATTACAGATTGTCAGCAATATGATACGATGTGAAGTCATAGGGTGATGAAAAACAAGGGAGGAAGTTGATGTGTGTTTAATGAAGTACATCTATAGCAATACTGGGCTTAATATTAAATGACTGTTGATTGGAGCTTTCTGATATGAACCATGCTGGTAAAACACATTGTTTAGTGTTAACATCATCATCATCATCATCATCATTTATATCGCGCCACTGATTCCACAGCGATGTACAGAGAACTCACTCACATCAGTCCCTGCCCCAGTGGAGCTTACAGTCTAAATTCCCTAACACACACACACACACACACACACACACACACACAGACAGAGAGAGGGGGAGATTAGGGTCAATTTTTGATAGCAGCCAATTAACCTACTGGTATGTTTTTGGAGTGTGGGAGGAAACCGGAGCACCCGGAGGAAACCCACGCAAACACAGGGAGAGCATACAAACTCCACACAGATAAGGCCATGGTCGGGAATTGAACTCATGACCCCAGTGCTGTAAGGCAGAAGTGCTAACCACTTAGCCATACATCCAGTGATTTTAATGCCTCCTTTGCATTTAGACTAAATGTTTGTTTTTCACACACTTGTGAATGAGCCCAAACACTGTTAAAAGCAAGAGCAAAGGCTTTAAATATGCATTTAACAGCCATTTTATTTCGACACCCAAGAGACACTTTAATACGAAAATACTGCACACCACCCAATAATAAATACAGGTATTCTTATTCTAAATTTGTTAGTTGTGCCATGTCAGTCTCTTGAAAAGGAGTGTCCCTTTTGTGTAACTACCCTACATCTCCTCATTTGACAATTAGATTACTGGGATTACTTTCCCGACCTCATCGCAGTCCACAAGCTTCAGCTGCATAGAGATCTAACAATTACATCAGGATGGTCAATGTTAAAAGGCTGCAGTTGATGGGACTAATTGCTAGAGTCATCCAATCAAGTACCTCCACATTCCAATTACCATGGACGGAGCTCTACATAAACTCCACTTCTGCCTGGGAAGTTTGTTAAGGGTTGGCTGGTTGATGAGAATGTCTTGGTCCCAGCATAAAGATCCCACCATTTCTTTAGTCATTCAATGGTTTTGGCTAAGTTTTTAATTTTATTTTATGGGGTATATTGTTTTGATAGTTCAACTTTATTAAAATATCCAATGTTGCAAACTGCAATTCTATTAGTTGATAAGTTTGTTTTTTTTGGTCTTAGTCCTGTGTTAGCGTTCTTTTGTATCTAAAACGTAATTATACTCCCATGTCTCATATTTCTTCTGTCTGAATACAGCAGAGTGTAGCATTTAGGGTTGTTTTGCTAGAAGCAAGAAACACCTATCACCCTTTTTTTCATTAGTCTGTCCATATTCTCTCAATAATGCAGCCTCCATTTGCTGGACATAGCATTGTTGCTGGACATTTGTTGGAAGATGTTGCATGAGCAATTGCATAAGTCTGTGAAGGCATCAGTAAACTTGTATAAACAATTATGTAGTAGATCAATGAGTAATGATAACAACAGATTGCTAAGATTTTAAAAGTGATCTCAAAATTCTGACACTGACTCACCTATGTTCCAACAGCGGTGCTTTTAAATCCTGGCTCCCACCAAAGATTCTTGATGATTGGTCGAGAAACATTGTTTGACACCATTAACTTTTTCAGTATAATGAATTAAATGTAACTGAGAGAGTACACTCTTAAAGTGCAAACACACTGCAGAATTGGAACGACATTGTTCCATCGTTGAATGAGATTTTCAGTTGAGTTTCAAAGTCTCGATCAACGTTTTTATGTGGTTTGGAACGATAATGGTTCATCGTTCCAGGGTACACACTACTGTGCTATCAGGCCAATCAGTCGTTTATCGTCTGATTGCCCCGATAATCGGCTGAAAACACAGTAGTGTGTACCCATCCTTAGGGGGGAATTCAATTGAACGCAAGTTGTTTTTTTTTTCTTCCCGCAGCGTTAAAAAAAATAAAAATAAAAAATCCCACATGAGTTTTTAACTGTTATAGCGACCGTTTTAATTAACGCAGCGTTAAAACTCGTGCAATTCAATTGAAAAAGAGGTAACGTTGCCCCTGCGCCTTGATAATTGTTGTTTGTGAGTTTTTAGGGGAGTGAAGGGGAGTGTTTAACGCGGTCATGTATAGCAAAATAAAAAAGGATTGGCATACATTTTCATACATTAGATTGCATTACACAACCATTCTAGTTGATATTATCTACATTACAGTACTTTATTTAGTATATTTTTTTATTTCAATATTTTTGACTATAAAATCATCTATACCATGTTAAAACACATTAGTACATACATATTTGTACCAAAAACATGGATAAATATATTTAGTGATTTTATTATTATTTTTTTTGTTTTTTTGTTTGATTTTTTTTTTAATAAAATCAACTTTTTCATGTTATGCATTACTGATAAACATAGATTTATCTTTTTTTTCTTTTTCATTTTTGAATGATTTCAAATAGTTTTCTTAGATTTTTTATTTTTATCACACCCCAAAGAGCGCGAGAGGACAGTTTCATGGAAAAAAAACCGGAGTGTTAAAAATGGAATTGAATCGCGGGGTAAAGTTAACCCGCTCGAAAATGTTAAAAAAACAGCGT
Organism: Mixophyes fleayi; assembly: GCF_038048845.1. Taxonomy (NCBI): domain Eukaryota; kingdom Metazoa; phylum Chordata; class Amphibia; order Anura; family Limnodynastidae; genus Mixophyes; species Mixophyes fleayi. Next base: position 130,488,393 of record NC_134408.1, read on the forward strand.
TAAAATGACTTAACGCGGTGTTAAAAAAAAATATCTTGCAGTCAATTGAATTCCCCCCTTAGGGAAAGAGCCGATGTAAAACGGCATGCAGCCAGAGATTCCTATGATGAGACTCCGCCATGATGACCGGCCTGAAACTTCCGCTCTATGAGGTGCGAGCAAAAGTAAGCAGAGACTCTATACCTTAATACCTTGAGTGGGGCTCTGGTGGCACTTCGAGGTTAATTGATTTCCCTTGTAACTTTCCTAACAGACACCAGTATCCCCATTTGTATTTAAATGTCTTCTCTGTAGTCAGACTAAATTGTTTTGTAGGTTTTACATTTTGTGACAAGTGGGAACACAGAACATGAAGCAATTTTATATAACAGTTAATTCAAAACGAGAATTGTGAAACAGCAGCACTTCTTGGCATTCCTTTATTTTCTGACATGTGATATTTTCCACTGAGACACAGGTGGTAAATATTAAATAAACATGGCTGGCTAAATACACGCTTTAACTCTCCAGGCTGAGCATAAACCAGTTTAGCAAAGTGTCATAAAATTAACCGACAAGCGGATACTGGAATGCGTACAATTTAGGAAAACTGAAGGAACAGTTAAGACTCTATTATCGTGATGTGTATTACAGTTTATAGATGTGAGTGTAAACTGATTATATTTAATATGGTGCACAATGGTGAATTAACAGGTTTTAATTATTCTACAATTGGTGTCAAGCCAATTATTTGCCTTCTAAAGAACTCCATCTGTGCTTTGTTATTCTGTTGATTTTGGATCAGTTCCAGGACATTAAATAATGAATATCGCACGCCTTTTAACAATTGCTTTTTAGACCCTTGCAAATTCCCTTTTTTTCCTAGTTACCAACTAGGATTTTTATGTGAAATATTAAGAAACAATTGTTGAAGACCAATTCTCCTTAATTTTTTCTTTTTTTATTTTGTTAAAAATTTTTACATTGTCGCTTAAGTTATCTTAAGGTTTTTCTTTTTCTTTTCTTTTTTTTTTTTTTAAAGGCTAGTGAACACCATAACTATGAATTCAGATCTCCGTTAACATTTAATGAATCCAGTTATTAAAATTGATTAGTGGACCAACTTAAGTTAGTCATACTTAATATTTTTTTAAACCCATGTTTTATTATTTGTCTATCCCCTATCCTATGCATTGCTGTACAGAGAATATGTCGTCGTTCACACCAGTCCCTGCCACACTGGAGCTTACAATGGGAATACTGTACCACATAAGCACACACACAAGGGGGTCTATCTTAGTCAGCAGCCAAATAACCGACCATGTAGTGCGGGAGAAGAACTGCAGCAACCGCAGTAAACCCACACAAACCCCAAACACATACACTCACACTCACACTCTCACAGACAAGGGTTCATTTTGCCAGAAGCCAGTTATCCTACCAGTAAGTTTTTGGATTGTGAGCTGTATTTATGAACTTTTATTTATAATGCAGCAATATATAATGCAGCGCTGTGCATTTTTTTTTACAAGCAAAAAATGACATGAAACAGAAGGTAAAGATGATCCTGCCCAAAAGAGGTGTGAGGAACACTTGATACATAAAGTAATAAATAATTAAATAATGTAGCTGTTAGGGGTAGCAGGTACACATTCATGGGTACAGGCACTATGTTAGTTTCTGGCTTCCAAACAGTTTTTAATAATATTGGTATAGAGCTAGTTCTTGACTCTAGGCAGTTGGTGAGTATGGGAACTGTGGTAGTGCCTGGCTCTAGGCAGTTGGTGATTACAGGCTCTGTGCTAGTTCCTGGCTCTGGGCAGTTGGTGATTACAGGCACTGTGCTAGTTCCTGGCTCTGGGCAGTTGGTGATTACAAGCACTGTGCTAGTTCCTGACTCTGGGCAGTTGGGGATTACAAGCACTGTGCTAGTTCCTGGCTCTGGGCAGTTGGTGATTACAAGCACTGTGCTAGTTCCTGACTCTGGGCAGTTGGGGATTACAAGCACTGTGCTAGTTCCTGGCTCTGGGCAGTTGGGGATTACAAGCACTGTGCTAGTTCCTGGCTCTGGGCAGTTGGTGATTACTGGCACTGTGCTAGTTCCTGACTCTGGGCAGTTGGTGATTACAGGCACTGTGCTAGTTCCTGGCTCTGGGCAGTTGGGGATTACAGGCTCTGTGCTAGTTCCTGGCTCTGGACAGTCGGTGATTATAAGCACAGAGCACTACTTCCTGGCTCTGGGTAGCTGCTGGTTACTGGCACTGCATTTTTTTTCTTCATTTGTCTCTGATTTAAATTGTCTGTCTGTTTTTCTCTAAAATTAATGTAAAATGGTTACAGTAAATTCACCTTTAAATTGTATGTGTGTGTGTATATAATATATAAAATTCACAATCGACACTACAATCCCTGTCACAGATCGTTTTCAAGATATTGAAAAGTTGAACCTTTATAGAACACAAAATTAAGTTTTACCTTTCATGGTGAATAACACAGTCTGATATATGGCTTAAATTCACATTTAATTTGTTTTTTGTGAATGATGTACTGTCTGATTACATACTTGTATAATTTCAAGTCTTAGTTGCATCATTGAAAATCTAATAGATATTTACATTTCACAGTTTATCTAATTTAAAAAGAGATTAACTTAACACAAAGCACGTTTTTCTTGTTGGTGCAGTATGTGCCCTCTAAAAGTGCCCACTATGACTTTTATTCTCTGCATTGCCTGTCTCTTAAATTTAATGTGTGGTACTGTAAGTACAGAATGCACAAAATGGCATTTAAAAAAAGAAAACTAGCTGTATTCTTTCTCTGGGGAGAGTCGCCTTAGATCTCAGAAACCTCGCTCTGTCTTCCCTTCCACTCTTCCCATGTGTCAATCTAAGCACTGCAAATATATTTAATTTACATGAAGCCGTTGAGACTATCTGCATGTGATCTTTATTGAAAACAATTATATAATTTGATCCCATGTGGGCATTCTCCTGACACAAACCACTTAACATGCTTATGTGGACACAAGTCTTCATTTTGGCATGTATTAACGTTTCAGATGACTAAACCTACAATTTAGCCTGTCTCGCCACTTCTAATGTCCTCGTCTTGGAGTCACCAGCAGACATGACTGCAGACAACAGCTTAAGTAGCCTCCCCCCTCCTCACGTTTGGTATCCGTTGTAAGACACACACACACAGTGGGTGAATTTAAATTGCAAAGTTACAAACTTGGCCGTGTGAGGTTTGAAGCTTTATACAGGAATATATATGAAGGACAGTGGAGAGATGGGAAAGAAGTAGTTGGATATTCAAAATGGATAAAAGGTCCTAAGAGGACAATGATCTATTTTCCTCATGAAATTTTCTATTTTCTTTTCTATATCATTCTGTGGACCAATACAACACCACAAGTAAATTATTTATTTAGACAATAGCAAAACACTTCTACACAATAACATTTGGGACAAATTGGGCAAAAGTGTTAAACCTATAGCCATTAATCAGACATATGGTTTTATAAGCCCACTGATGGACAACAGGGTACCCTAGGCCACGTTTTATTTGATTAAATGTATTGTTTTAACTTTGTACTAAGATAAAGGATATTTTGCTGCCCTTTTGAAGTTTAGCGGGTCCACTACGTGTCCCCTGAAGTATATCAGGTTGCCTATCACTAATTCGTCTGGCTTGCAGTATAGTGATTAGTGCTAAAATTTGATTGGTTGCTCATAGAGTGTTGTTTCTACCATAGTATTAATGCATTTGAGCGTAAAATATGTCCTTTTATAACCTGCTGTAAGTGGTCTGTATGTTCATATTATAATACCCGAAAAGGATTGTTGTTCTGTATTCACATTCTACATTGAAAATGTTGTTTTTCTGTAATCACTTCCATCCTATACAATTTACCAGCATGTTTTTACATAAAGTTCTTGAACTTCATCCAACAATAAATACTGTAGAATATTACTTTGCACTCAAAACCTGATTGACGCACAAATCATATATTACTGTAACTGAAAGCTTATGATGCATGACATAATATACATAGTACCTCCCCACCGTTCCGATATTAGGGATCTGTCCCGCCATCCTGATCGGGACAAAGCTTTGTCCCCCAGATTGATAAAAGGGGGACGTATCTACTGTTCACTGCTCTTCTGCGTGGCACTGGAACTTACGGCAATGAAGGTGTTTGGAGGGGAGGACAGAGCGTGGCAATCAACGCATCAAAAGTGTGGCCACACCTCATCATGTCATAGCCATGACCCCTGTCCCGAATCTGCCTACTTAAATGTTGGGAGGTATGTATTCATTATGAGACCATCATCACCACAATCAGCTATTTATATAGCGCCACTAATTCCGCAGAGCAGTACAGAGAACTCCCAGATTGAGAAAGAGAGACTAAGGGCAATTTGATAGCAGTCAGTTTACCTAGTAGTATGTTTTTGGAGTGTGGGAGGAAACCGCAGCAGAAGTGCTAAGCACTAAGCCACCGTGGTGACCCAAATTAAATTACCAAGCTTGTTGTAACAAGTAATACAATGTCCACAACAGAATTATACCCCTGATTTCCTGGGACAGTCCAAGGTTTGTTTGTTTGCTTTTTTTTATTAATTTATTTATTTATTGCATTTGACCTAGAAAATATTCCTCTATTTACTATTGATCAGGTCAACAATAATGCATATCTTGTTCTGTGTGGTTGAATAAACATTTTATATTCTGTGTTTTACCATTTTATTTTAGGTGTGTATTTAAAATTCAATAGAAGTGTATTATCGCCTTTTCTCTCTCCACCAAGACTTCACTGTATACAATGGACTTGCTAAGCAGTATATTCAAATGTTTTATTCTCATGAGTCTTAACTTCCTGATGTCATTAAATAAGTTACTGCTTTGGTGTTTTGTCTACAACAGTGATAGTGGTACCCGAGAGTACTAAAATTTTATTTTCTTAAAGTTAGGCCCCAGGTCCTTTAAGCCTCAAGCACAGTACCATGAACATATACAATTCATATATATCATTGGGTGATCCAAAAAATATATTGAGCAGAAATGTTTCTGCTGATGAGTCGACAGAAAAATCTTAACTATCCTAAAAATATATTTCATACTTGCCCACTCTCCCGCTATGTCCGGGAAACTTATGAATTCCGGGTAGATCTCCCAAACTACCGGGAGAGCAGGCAGTGCAAACCTTAATGATGCAATTTGCGGTGAATCATCTCGTCGTTTGGCCCCATCCCCTCCTGTCGTGGGTGCAGGCCAAAATGACACAATTCACCGTGTCTTTTTGTATCTTTTTTTTACATGAAGCTGATTTGAATTTTTGCAATAGATCCTCCTATCATTTAAACTTCCCTTTACATAATCAACCTGATCTCCTAGTATGAGCCAATCAGTCTTCAAGCTCCTTGGTGGTCATATGATTATACAAAAAGGAGGGGACATTATGTATCATGTGACTGTTGTTGCCATGATAGCATGTTACTCAATAAACTGTAAATCCTTAATAGCAGTTTAAACAAAACTACTCTGTGTGTCCTCTTATAGGCAACCAAAGTGATTTATGGTAAAGAAACGCAGCTCATTTTCACAGGGAATTGCTCCTTTAAAAAGGGAAAAGAACATTTTTTAGATAAAAATTGACTTTAACAAGAACATTTTTGAGTGTCCTTTTGCAGAGTTTTTCAATGCAGATAGAGGAGAATGTACAGTATTTTCCTTGTCACTCAATACAGACGAGCTTTGGTTGAAAGTTTCTGGTAATGCGCTTACCTGATGCCTGAGAGGTCTTTCATAGACTTCTCTTGCTTACATTCAGCATAGGAGAAGTATTTCTGTATAGGCTAGAAAGAGATTGACAGAAAAAGTTATAGAGTGCCCTATAATAAGTGTGCTGTGTATTATAAAACATCATCCCAGAACGGATTCTAACCTATTAATCACAGCATGAATTCTAACACAGAGCTCTAGTGCGTTCCCTCAAATAGTATGTCATTGAAAGTACTGTGGGAGACACTTTAATCATTCCGAGAGTATGCTATGTAACTGATCTTGAAAATACCCAGTTCTCACCAGAGATTTATATTAGAAAAACATGTCCGGTATTACTGTCTTTCTCTCAAAAACATTACATATATTAAAAAGACAGTCGAGCTCGGCAACCGGTTTTAAATGAACCATTTAGGGCAGCCTTCGTCTTAGCCACGCAGACTTTTTTAGAATCTGTTTTTTCTTAATGTACAAAGGCCCATCAAACCTACTTTAGTGTAATATCTGTGTATTCCTTCCAACCATGCATGGTCAGAAGTCAATTTGTAAAGATAAAAGCTTCTTTTTAGTTTATATTTAGTACATTGTGAGGCACATTAGAAATGTTTTCAATTCTAGTATAATCTGAAGCCTATAATTTTATTTTCTAATTCCATTGGGAAATATTTCATATTTTAAATTACATGAATTTCGTTTCACCACTAAACATGCTCTGGAATGCACAAACTAATGTATAAATTAATGTTGATGCTTCTTTTTCATTAGTTATAGCCAACAAGTAATACTGAAAATGAATGTAAATAAATACATTTGAAGTTCTATTCCAGCTATATGTATTGGCATGCACTCACTATTTTTTATAATACTGGATATACGTTACAAAATCATTTGCATACTTGCCAACTTTGTGGTGTTGGCATCCGTGAGATCCCAGGAAGGGGGTGTGGTGGGAGGGCGGATGGGGGGCGGGGTAGGTCAAATCATGGCATTTTGGGCCGGCCCTGTGACAAAATCGTAATAATGCTCTGGGGGGGAGGGGCGGGGCGGGCTCCCAGTGGGCAGAATACAGGAAACTCTAGATAGAGTTATATATATATATATATATATATATATATATATATATATATATATATATATATATATATATATATACATATATATATATTCAGGATTTATTTTATTTGACATGTCTGTAAGCACGGTGACTCAGTGATTAGCACTCCTGCCTCACAGTGCTCGGGTCTTGAGTTCAATTCCTGACCATGGCCGTATGTCTGTAGAGTTTGTATGTTCACCCGGTGTTTGCATGGGTTTCCTCTGGGTGCTCCGGTTTCCTCCCACACTCCAAAAACATATTGGTAGGTTAATTGACTGCTATCAAAATAACCCTAGTCTGTCTGTGTTGGGGAATTTAGATTGTAAGCTTCAATTGGGCAGAGACTGATGTGAGTGAGTTCTCTGTACAACGCTGCGTAATTAGTGGCGCTATGTAAATTGATGATGATGATGAACATTTGGTAGCCACATTAGGTTACAACAAATGTTAACGCATAGGGTATCTGATTAAAGTATGAGGAGTTGATAACACTCGGAAACCATTTAATTGTTTTCTCCATGCATATGCAGCTCAATAATAAAGATGGGCAATGAGATCATTTTATTCAACAACAGGGACTATCCTTCTGAAATAGAAACATTTGAGAGATATTGTCTGTAGAACTAGATATACCAGCAACATAGCTATTTTTTTCTTTTTTTTTTTTTTTTAATGGATGGGAGGCGCTGTTGAGCACCATAAATGTACATTGTACAACACAGTGATTTATGTTGTGGTTAATATAGCATTGAATGATGGGTATCTAAAAGATGCTGACGTGAATGTAGGTTGTCCTGTGAATACTGAAGAGGGTGATGGCCACCTGGCGTATATTAGAGTAGGTGGAGTCTGGAGAATACTAAACTGGGTGCAAGTTGTCACAAGGCCAATTGTGACCTCGGTGGTAATAAGTCATTAAGGAAAGCAAAGCAAAAAAAAAAAAAGTTTTCTCCTGGACAAACCATCATCATCATCATCACCACCATTTATTTATATAGCGCCACTAATTCCGCAGCACTGTACAGAGAACTCATTCACATCAGTCCCTGCCCCATTGGGGCTTACAGTCTAAATTCCCTAACACACACAGACTAGGGTCAATTTGATAGCAGCCAATTAACCTACTAGTATGTTTTTGGAGTGTGGGAGGAAACCGGAGCACCCAGAGGAAACCCAGGCAAACACTGGGAGAACATACAAACTCCCCCCAGTGCTGTGAGGCAGAAGTGCTAACCACTTAGCCACCGTGCTGCACAATACCATCTTACAATGCAAGGGGTGCAAATTTGTTTGTTATGTTGCACATAAGTTAAATACTGTCTGTTTGTTCATGTAGCACACTAATACTTGATAGCTTATTTTTTACACTGACATTTAAAGTTAATCTAGGACATGCACTATCCCAACTATAAATCTGTCCCACATGCAACATGGTTTTGCCCAGGTACAATGTTACTTCTTTTTTACGTTTTGCTCTCCAGGCCCAGTGTGTGAAAAAAAAAAATGTTCAGTTAGACAATGCTGCCTGTATAATTCACATATGTTCTTGTGAGGTGATCATAATAAAACACCACATCTCAGTGAGGTTGCTTTGAGAAGTAACCTGCAAACTAAATTTTCTGTTACAAGTTTGCTTGTTCTTCAGCTGTGTCTGTTACAATACCCCTTCTAATGTGAATACACTGTAAAAATATGATTAAGTTAACTGAATTGTATTTGTTTTTGCTTATACTGTAATTGTTTTATTGAGAAAAATCTAAATCTCAATATCCTAGTGGATGTATATCTGCTTTACATTATCCACCTTATCATTATGGAATTTCCAGATCCAGATGAGTAATTTTATGTTAGACAAGAGAGGCAGCGGCACCTTTTTTAACATTTTGTCTACCTCGAGAAAAAAGCTCATTTGATTTACAGTCCGCTACTGCAAAATGGAATATTTATTGATAGGCTTTAAAACGATTATAACAAATCTTTCTCTTTTTCCTTTTTCTTTTTCCATCATAGAACATTATATTGCAACTGGAGACTGATATTTTTGCATTTGCAAATTCAACATTCTATAATAGTTTTTTTTTTCTTTCCATAAAACACATACTTTTGAAATATATTACGCACTGCTGATATGTTAATGTTGAGGAATTATTTTTTTTTAGCAAATGTTGCCATTCCAAGTTGCTGTGCAAAGCATTATGAATGGCTCTTAGGCTCTATTTTGTTTTGCTGTAAAATTGTAGTATACAGTGCCATTGTCAATTGTACAAAACAAAAACATGTTTTAGTGATTTGAATAATTGGAGCAAAGAAATAGTTTGCATAATGTTTATATTGTTGAATGTATTGTTGAAACTATTTACTCACTAAATAAAAAGCAAGTGTATTATCTGTGATGCGTTTAGCTGCGTCAATGTGAGTTGAACGCCATTTTTCATAGAGATCGTTGGTGTCTATACGTTCATCCTCCATACACACTCAAGCACTGGATGCACTAAATAAAGAACTTACTGCCATTCGTTGCATTTAGCTCTTAGATGTTTATATGGGTGGAAATTGAATTACTTTAAAGAGTATAGAGGTCAGTAATCCCTATTTAGCCATGCTACATTATTATTATATGATCATTTATTGATATAGCAATATATATATGTAATTGCTCACAACAATCCCTGCCCCAATGGAGCTTACAATCTAAATACCCTACACACACACACACACACACACACACACACACTAGGGTCCAATTTTTTCAGAAGCCAATTGACCTACCACTATGATTTTGGACTGTGGGAGAAACGAGAATGCTCAGAGGAAAACATACACAGATATACGCGCAACTATATCTATCACAGTTAAAATTCTTAATTTCTTTTACTTAGGGGGTTAAAACCTTTTATGGTAGCAGCTCTAGTTTTATGGAAATATTTTGCAAACAATGAAATCGACAAGTGAGTGAATAAAACGGTTGTATTAATTGTTCTCTAATCCTCACACGAACTGACAAGAAACTCCATAGATAGTTCATCAACATGGGTATGTATCTAGGGCCAACATATAGGACCAATCAGGAAAGGGGAGGGGTTGATACCACACATGTCAACCTTCCTGGTTGTAAAATGAGGAAAAACTATCCATAGTTGGATCTTCCCAAATGCTGTACCTTTCAGACGAAACGATACCACTTTGGGCAGCACGGTGGCTTAGTGGTTAGCACTTCTGTCTCACAGCACTGGGGTCATGAGTTCAATTCCTGACCATGGCCTTATCTGTGTGGAGTTTGTATGTTCTCCCTGTGTTTGCGTGGGTTTTCCCCCGGGTGCTCCGGTTTCCTCCCACACTCCAAAAACATACTGGTAGGTTAATTGGCTGCTATTAAATTTGCCCTTAGTCTCTCCTGGTCTGTGTGTGTGTGTGTGTGTGTGTGTGTGTGTATGTGTATGTGTATGTTAGGGAATTTAGACTGTAAGCTCTAATGAGGCAGGGACTGATGTGAGTGAGTTCTCTGTACAGCGCTGCGGAATCAGTGGCGCTATTTAAATAGCTGATGATGATACCACTTTCCCTGGCAGACCATGCTTTTTTGACCACTGAAAATCAGGACTGTTAAGTTATGCATTTAGACCAAAATGCAAAGGTGGGATTAAAAGTTTAAAATGCCTCCTTGATACTGATGGGCAATGCCTGTATGATCATGAGACAAGAGACACTGGCCTGATGGCATTGTAATAATTCCATTTGAATTTCATTCACCAGATTTCCCCTATAAGATTAGCCATCAGACTCTCTTTGCCAATTCATTCTCTGGCAGTCTCCAATCACAAGAGAGCATTTTGATATCCCTAAATAAATACCCAAACGTGCCAATTTGAACCTTGCAATTAGACTCACCTGTGGACTCTGCAAGTCTCCGTGTAATGCTGGTGGATCTCTCATTTCATTTGAAACAATAGATCATTTTAATTTATTGTAACATTTAGTTTACTGTTAATTTAGTTTATCTGCTTTTATAGTCTGATAATACTGTCCACGAAGAAGATAACGGAACACACTTAATATAATCAAAGCTATGCATGCTACCCTAATGAAACAAATTTAAACTCTATTTAATTTTACACAGTATTTTAAAGGATTGGATTTGCATGATAATTTCTTTAAAACTATTCCAGTCTTCTGGGTGTTAGTATGATTGTTTCATTGCAGTGAAACTAAAATAATTGATATTGTGTCCTTGTGCCTATATATCTTCCTGAAACTCCTCAGTGACTGATACATAATAGTCATATGTATTTTATTATACATTTATACTATTTTAGCTGCTTTTATATGCATTAGTTGGATGCCCTGTAAATTCCAGTTGAGACCTTTATTTTGGTTGCCCTGACAATATATACCATTGGATTGTTTTGCCTTTTTCTCTGTTAAAGCCCTATATTTATTTATTAATTTATTTTAAATTAAATATATAAAAATTAATTAGAAGGGAATAAATCAACCCTACAAATGGCAGAGATATTTTTTTTTTGTGGGTTATTTATGCCATATTTTATTTGTCATATTCTCAACGGTGGAAAATTCAATAGTCTTAAAAGAGAGGGAGAAAAGTTTTCATTGCCCCTGCTGTCTCCTTAATGAGATAATGGCACTCCGTAATGAGAGACTGCGCTTTGTATGCTCTTTAATAGAGGCCTCTTGCTTATGAAGGCTGTTCCCTCTCCACAGGAGTAGCCGGCCTCGTGAGGCCGTCTTCTGCAGAAAGCGAATAACGCTGATCAGGTTCCTTGTTCATAGTTTTTCTAAAACCAATCGCAGGCATTGCTAGCACAGCCGCACAGTATAAATTGTGTTCTGTTCCTGGTGCTGTCTGCAGCTCTTCTTACTTCCTCTTTGATCTCTTCCTCACTCACAGAACGTGGAATAAGAGACAACAATTGGGGATTTAAAAGCTGCGGAAAGAGAGTAAAGACTGGAAGGCAAAAATAGGATATTAAAGCCGACCTATCCACATAGACAGCAGTTGTAAGAATATAAAAACATTTACTCTAGAAATAATTTTTATATCATTTTTATACCGGCGCTTAATTCTATATACAATATTTTTATGTTTTAAATGTAGTGTGCATTGATCGTGGTGCATTTCATTCATAAATGTGTAACCTACACATGTATCTAATTGGAGAAAAAAATTAAAGAATGTAGGACAACACTCATGGTTCTGGTACTCAACAAAATGTTAAAAGTGCTGTAAATTCTAAAATGCTTATAATAAACTTAGATTTTTATGCTATCCCTTTGGTCAGTCCATGAGCAAACTTACCCTTAGCCTATTCTATTATTCTTAGACGTACAGACATAGCCACCTCCCTCCCCACCATACCCCAATGACATCATACAAAGTCTTAAAATAACAGGTCTTGGTGCTGCTCCACACTTCCAAGTTGTTGTTCCAAGATGATTATTACTTGTGAATTAAACTAACAGCAAAACCTTGGAAGTAGATAAAAGAATTATGGGATAGAGACAAAATAGCAAGCTATAGCACGCTAAACTCTGCAGGCATATTTAGTACTACCTATATAAAAATGAATAAAATTCCTGTAAAAGGAGAATTATAATCTAGTAGTATGATATGGTTATATATTACACCAAAGCAAAGGGATAATAAAAAATAAGGAGTGTACGCCCTTACAGAAAAAAATTCCCCATTTAGGAGCAGAGTTTATTGTAATTTTATTTTTAAAGAGGTGTTCAGTAAAATTATGGTTGTATCATTTTCAGTCCTTGGTGCCTTCGACTTTACCTTGCAAACCTGAACCCTCTACTAATTTATCCTTCATGGTGAGTGCCTGTGACAGCTTTTCTACACCTCCATCCCTAAAAAAACAAAACCCTTAAACAGTCCATGTTTATTTGATGAATTTTTTGACTCCTTCTATTGCTGTTTCTTCTCCGTTCAGTTTCCACAAGCTTACTTAATAATCAAAGAGGACTTTGTTTTAAAACGGATTCCTAATCATCCCTCTGAAAATGATCTAATCCTGTCTAACCTTCCACATCCACTTTTTGTAATGTATGTTGTATTACTTGGAACTGACATTATCTCCTCTTCTATATTCATTATCTGCGCTCTTAACCCTATACCTTCTCAACTACTCAAACCCTTAGCCTCCGACATGTTATCTGTATTTACCCATATCTATAATTCTACTTGCATTGTTCCCTATTCATTGAAGCATGCATGGTTCACACCAATCCTTTAAAAAAAAAAAAAACTCCTTGACCCATCCTGCTTGTCCATGTGCCACTGTTTCCAATCTACTCTTAACCTCCAAAGTTCTAGAACGCCTTATTCATTTTCATTCATCTCCACACTAGTGATCTTTTGGAATCTTTGCTCTCTGGCTTCCATATAGCTCACTTGACAGATCTGCCTTCGGTAAAGTGGCTGATTATTTCCTCTCTGCTTTTCCACTAGTAGACTTTCAATTATAGCTTACTTGATTATTTTACTGCTTTTGATACCATTGATTAATCAGTTTTAAGTTTACGTTTTCTGCTCTCAGGATATT